>NC_083349.1:22180062-22502062 GCF_030254825.1 Meriones unguiculatus
CTGGGCAAGCACTGCCGCCAAGCTTTATCTCCAATCCTCTTTTAAAAATGGTTCATGAGTGAGCGTGAGTGTGTGTGTGTGAGAGTGTGTGTGTGTGTGTGTGTGTGTGAATGCCGTGGCACATGTTTAAGGAACACACCTTTGGATAGATGAACTCCCTCCCCCATTCTTACTTGAAGATAAATTATGGACACTAACCCCTCCCTGACACCTTATTCACCGAGCCTGGCTCTCTCAGTTAAACCAGAGCTGCTGATGTAGGCTAATCTCACCAGTTTGCTCTGCCTTCCAAGCTACTGGAGGGCCACTGTGCCCACCTGGCATTTACACCGAGAAGGGGCATCTGAACTCTGGTCCTCATGCTTGCTCAGCTCATCCACCGAGCCATCTCCTGCCTCTCTGCTTTCCGCTGCCTTGCTCCTGGACGTTTGGACCTGGCTGCTGTCCGGTCACCCCGTGGTGAGGCCATCCTGCCGGCTCTGGACTCTGAGAACCAGCCTAGCGTCAGGGAGGCTCGGGGCTCTTTCTACTCTGTCCTCTGCCCGGTCAGTCATTCCAGAGCCAGGGACCCCGAAGACCCAGCCCCCTGGGTAGCGAAATTAAACAGGTCCAGGAACAGGTCTGCTGAGGGCCTGGGGAGGGCAGGCGGCCTTACAGATGTGTCCCCTTTGCACCTGCGCAGATGTGCCCCGGCCTGAGCGAGGCTCCGGAGCTCTACGGCAGAGGCTTCCTGACCATCGAGCAGATCGCAGGGCTCCCCCCACCCGCCGTCACAAACTACATCTTCCTGCTGCTCTGCCTGTGCGGCCTGGTGGGGAACGGGCTGGTCCTCTGGTTTTTCGGCTTCTCCATCAAGAGGACGCCCTTCTCCGTCTACTTCCTGCACCTGGCCAGCGCTGACGGGATCTACCTCTTCAGCAAGGCCGTGATTGCCCTCCTGAACATGGGGGCCTTCCTGGGCTCCTTCCCCGACTACGTCCGGAGGGTGTCCCGGATCGCGGGGCTCTGCACGTTCTTCGCAGGGGTGAGCCTCCTGCCGGCCATTAGCATCGAACGATGCGTGTCCGTCATCTTTCCCGCCTGGTACTGGCGTCGGAGGCCCAAGCGCCTGTCCGCTGGGGTCTGTGCCCTGCTCTGGCTGCTGTCCTTCCTGGTCACCAGCATCCACAACTACTTCTGTATGTTCCTGGGCCGCGAAGCCTCAGTCACGGCCTGCCGCAACATGGATATCACCCTGGGCATCTTGCTGTTCTTCCTCTTCTGCCCCCTCATGGTCCTCCCCTGCCTGGCACTCATCCTGCACGTGGAGTGCCGAGCTCGGCGCCGGCAGCGCTCCGCCAAGCTCAACCACGTGGTCCTGGCCATCGTCTCTGTCTTCCTTGTGTCTTCCATCTACCTGGGGATCGACTGGTTCCTCTTCTGGGTCTTCCAGATCCCGGCCCCCTTCCCAGAGTACGTCACAGACTTGTGCATCTGCATCAACAGCAGCGCCAAGCCCATCGTGTACTTCCTGGCTGGGAGGGACAAGTCTCAGCGCCTGTGGGAACCTCTCAGGGTAGTCTTCCAGCGCGCTCTACGGGATGGTGCTGAGCCGGGGGACGCCGCCAGCAGCACACCCAACACGGTCACCATGGAGATGCAGTGCCCCTCTGGGAACGCATCGTGAGAGGCCAGCGTCTGGGGCAAGGCTGCGCATCGAGAGCGGCCGGTAGCTTCCAGAGACACTCTGCCTGAGGGCAGAAGCAGGGCAGCTGCCCCTGTGCCTCCGGGGAGGAGCGCTGCCTTAACCCACGGCATCTACCTCTTGCCGGGCGTGGCCAAGAGGCTAAGCAGCCACCTCTAGACAGACCCCGTGGCCTCTGCTCCCCAGCCCTTCTGCTTCTGTGACTCAGTGTACCAAAGCTGCCCTCGCCCGTGTGCTGGGGTCCCTTCTCAGCAGAAGCTCATGAGCAGCGGCGAGAAGAAGGCCACCTCGGCAGGTGTGGCACATCTGGGCCCGCAGCTTCAGCTCCACCTGCAGAGAGTCATTGAGCCTCCCAAGGCAGCATCTGAACAAACCTGAGAGAGCGGTGCTATCTGGAAGAGGAGCCCGTCCACGTGAATTGCGGCCTACAAACGAGTCCCTGCCCCTTTGATGAGTCATCCGGTGACTTTAATGGGGTGGGGGTCTGGCAAGCCATGCGAGGCAGGAAGTTACCTTCTGCCACCCTGACGTCCAGCTGACGGCTCCGGGCAGCTGTCAATGCACTCAGTATCTTCCAGGCCACTGTGGTCCATTGCAGCAACTCCCTACTGGGTCCCTGTCTCCAGTGCCCATTTCAAAATGAACTCTGGTTCCATCCTGGCCCCCTGGGGGCTGCCACCACAATGCTCCCCTCCCCCAATTATCCAGCACAGTGGCCTGTGTAGCCAAAGGAAGTTTTATAAAAGATAATAAAGTATATATCAATACACATATTTTTTAAATCTTGCAATGAGGCAGGCTCAATGCCCAGGGTCTTCTCTGCGTCTTCTCCATGTCTCCATGTCCCACAGTGAGGCTAGCCAAGGGCAGCTGGAGTCCAGGATGGGTGGCCATCTGGTCCTTTCCCCCTTGCTCTGCGTCTCCACCGGACATCTGGCCACAGCCCTGGGCTGCCTTCTGCTCTGCCTGACTTTGTTTATGCCCCGGCTTCTGTGGCCCCTAAGGATGCGTCATCGATGGGTCTGTGTTCGCCCACGGAGAGCCATGGAGGGCAGAGGGTGAGGGAAGGAGTGAGCAGCATGCCCACCCAGGGCCAGGCATGCTCGCCACACACCCTGAGTCCACTGAGCTTTAGTCCAGGCTACACCATCCCAGAACAGGGACTGTGGCACTAGCACTTAGGGGTAGCAGCTAACTCCCCCAAGGTTATGTCTCTCGTGGCCCATCACCCCCGCCACACTGGTCTGTTCCCTCCTGGCCATAGGCCATCTCCACTCCTCTAAACAAGGAGAACGGTCATGGGGTCAGAGTCGGAGACTCTAGGAGCTTCTGATGTGCCAAGCCACTCGCCCTTCCCCTGTGCCTGGGTGAGGCTGTCTACCACTCCCTACCCCTCACCATGTCTACACGGAGAGTCCTAGAGACACAGGGGGTGGGAGTCTGTGGCCTCCGCCCTTGCAGTAGAGCACTAAGAATGAGCACGCACCACAGCTCAGGGGAAACACCGTGACCTCACTGTCATGTGGGTAGACACTTTTCAGAGTCCTGGGGATGCCTGGCTGAGGGGGCCACCCAGAGCCTCCTGGCTCCCCAGAGCTCAGCCAATCCCGTTCCTGGGAAGTCTCTTCTTCAGAGTCTCCACACCTGAACCCCAGGGGTGGGGGGAGCTGTGGCCTACAGGGGGCCACCTGGGTATAAGTCAGGGTTCTTAGCCCAGGTGCGCCTTTGCCCTTCCCCAAACCCCACACTGTGCTAATGGAGGAGCAGCAGCAGGACTAAGTGGCTGGAAACCTCGGAGGCCCACCACTTCCCTGCACTCTACTCTGGTGTTTAATTATTAAAGTGGGCTGCACAGGGACTGGACAACAGTGCGGCTAGCAGGTGCACGAGGGGTCTCCTGCAGCTGTCCCGAGCCATCTTCTTTCTGGGTGTTTCCCAGACTCCCCGCTGAAAACTGCAGGCTTTTCTTCCCGAAAGCCAAGATCGAAGGAGCCGTTCTCCACCCCAGGACAGCAACGAGCCAGGGCCCGGGATCGGAACTCCCATTATGGTGCTGCCTGGCTGTGGGGCTGTTACTCAGCTGGATTTCCCACCAGCTTGTGACTGGAGTGGAGTGGAGAGAGGGATACAGGGCCTACAGTACTCTGCGCCTTCTCTACTTCCTGCCACCCAGTAGCTCTGCGAAAATAAACAGGAAGCGGGCACACTGTCAGACAGAGCAAAGGAAAAACAAGGACAAATTAGAAAGGTCAGGAGTGAACCCCGGGAAAGCAGATAGCCGCCACCTGCTAGCCGCAGGACCTTAGTCTACCCGAGCCCAGCCCTAACGGGGGTGGGCAGCATGCATCTCAGCACAGAGAGGGGAAGAAGTGGGGATTTGTTCAGACACAGCTGCTCAGTGGGCAACGTTCTTGCTCTCAGGTCTCCAGCACCAGTGCCAAAAGCCAGGCATAGAGCGTGTGCCCGGCATCCCAGGCTGCCGCGGCAGATACAGGAGGATCCCTGCGGCTCCAAAGCAGATTGGGCTGGGTGAGTCAGCAAACTCCAGGTTCTGTGGGAGATCTCAGAAAAAGAAGACGGAGAGCAGAACAGGAAGGCGGCGGACATTGACCTCCGTCCTCCTCGCACACGCACATACGCGCGTACAAGCGTACACACACAGCTGGCTCGGCACACACGCCAGCACTGTCGATGAGGGTGACGACCGAGAGCGGACAGATTTGTGTAGCTGGCTGGGTGTCTCTACATGGCTGCTTGCAGCAATTGCAGGAAGTCAGAGCTCACGAGGCAACCCCAATGGGTCTCCTCTCGGTGACCTCTGACCTTGACATCTCTCATAAGCAAAGTGTCAGGGTTGATGCCGGGAGTGGACTCGGCCGGCCATCCCAGTCCGGGGAGAACCCGGCTGGATCTGGCTGGCTTGCGGTCCGGGAAGGGTGCGTTCTGCAGAGGGCAAATGGCTGTGAGCAGCCACCAGTGCTCTCTCTACCTCCCACCTCACCCAGGGATTCGGGCGCTTCTGCAGCTTTGGCACGGCTTTGCCACATGCCTGCGGGGGCTCTCGGATACTTGGCTTCATTTTCATTTTCTAAGAGCTCTGTGTGGTGTGTGTGTGATGTATTATTTGTGTGTGTACATGCACACACATCTGTATAGAGGCCAGAGGTCATATTTTGGTGTTTTTTTTTTTACATTTATTTATTCATTTTTGTGGGTGTGTGGGTGCGTACATGTGTAGGTCAAAGGATAACTTGTGAGACTTGATTCTCTCTCTCTCTTTCTACCACAGAGTCCCAGGAATCAAACTCAGCTAGTCATCAGGCTTGGGAGCAGGCACCTTTACACACTGAGCCACCTTCCAGCTACCCACCCATCTTTGAGACAGGGCTCCGATAGAGGGAAGGAGGGGACTGGGCGGGGAAAAGCGTAGGCTAGGGAAGGGGCCTTGTGATGGACTGGAGATGAAGACACGAAGCTAGGGAAACGCTGGCAAACTCCTGGCATCGCACCACAGAGCACAAAAAACATTCTGCTGTAAGCCAGCAGGGAGCTGAAAGTTGGAGAACTCAGAAAGAGCTGGGCGCAGTTTACAAAACCAAAACTCTTGGAAAACGGCTTGGATGAGTCAGCTTGCCAGCTCGGAGTTTCCTGGCAATTCAAGAGGAGACTCACCTACTTGGGCAGAATACTTTTGTAATTAATTAAGCTGGAGCTTTAGTGAACATCTGACCAAATCCATTCACATAGTCCCAAGCCCCTGAACAGCCACCCGGCGCCTGGCCTGCCCAGCCCAGGGTGGCCTTTGCTTGTTTTCTTCCCTGTCTGGCCTACAAACGGCCTGGGAAGGAGGCACTGAGCTGGCTGAAGAGTTTAAGGTTTATTTTGATCCTCTTCTGTGTGTATGCAGGGAAGGTCTTGGATATGAGTGCAGGTTCCCTAAAAACATTGATCCCCTGGAACTAGGGTTCCAGGTGGTTGTGGGCTGCTGGACGTGGGTGCTGGGAACCAAACTCCACAAGAGCAGCAAGTGCTCTCAGCCACGGACCATCCCTCCAGCCATCGGTTAGAGATCCTGAGCCAAAACGTGCTGATATGAAAAAGGGGGGGTTACGTAAGAATTTAAGGGCTGGAAGGATGGCTCATTGGTTAAGAGCTTGTACTGTTCCTTGGAGAAGACGAGTTCAACTCCCAGCACCCACGTGAGAGGGGTCACAGCCAGCTCCAGGGAATGGGACATCTCTGCACTCGTGAGCACACACCCACATACAGACAGACACACAGCTGAGAGTAATACAAATAAACAAATAAGCGAATCCTGGCATCGACTCTGAAGCCCAGGGCTGGGGAGGTGGCTCAGTAGGGAAAGTCCCTGCCATGTAAGCAGGGGACCCGCATTCTGTCCCCAGCACCAGCATGTGCTTGTAATGATCGTCCTGGGAAGGGGGACAAGAGTTTCGGTTTGTGTTGCATTTCTTCATAAAGATTTCGCGTATGTGTCTGTGAGTATGAGAATGTGTGTGTGTGTGTGTGTGTGTGTGTGTGTGTGTGATTGTGTGTAGTGTGTGAGTATGAGAGAGTAGGTGGCAGGTGTGTGTGTGACTGTGAGAGTGTGTGTTTGGTGTGTATGAATATGAGCGTGTGTTTGTGAGTGTTAGAGTATGTGTGTGTGTATGTGTGTGCAGTATATATGTATACATGTGTATAATAAGTGTGTGTGAGGTGAGAGTGTTGTGGTGTGTGAGAGTGTACATATGTGTGTGAGAGAGTGTGCATGTGTGTATGAGTGTATGTGTGTGAGTGTGTGCATAGTGCACAGCTGCCCCGAGCAGCTAGTAGAAAAAGCATGGGACACTCTGGAGGTGCTGATTCCTGGGAGACAGACGTGAATTCTGGACGCTGACCCAGGTCCTCCTCAAGATCAGCAAGCACACTCGACCCCAGCGCCATCTCATCAGCCCTGCATTCATACACATTCATGCACACACACACACACACACACACACACACACACTTACACACACATGATGGATGAGCTCACACTACCAAGAAGCTCCAGGGTAGCTAGGTGCAGGTGTCCTGAGAGGCCCTGTTGCCTGCAGCCCCCATCCTGCCTCCATGGGTCCAGCAGAGAGGTAATCGACCAGCGTGAGAAAGGGCCACCACCCAAGGCCAAGAGCAGGTGTGTGACCTTCCCTTCCTACTGGGCTTTGGAGGGTGAGGAATGACCCTCCTGTGGCGAAGACTCCGAGGCTTAGTGACGTTACCTGAACCCTGTAGTCACTCAACTCACAAGTGGCAAGAGAAGATGGCAGATTCATCATCCAGTGTTTCTGTCTCCTCGCCTCCAGCAAGCCGAGCCTGCTAAGTACATTAGCTGAGCCTTCCTCCACATAGGTGCCTGTAATGGCCTTTCCCAGCCCACAGAGCCCCCATTTTCTTTGAGGCCCCACCCCAACCCCCAGACCTATGATGGCTCTGAGGCACTGGAAAGGGAGGGGCTACCAGGATAGTGCCAGAAGGGGTGTTCCTTGGCATCATCCTCAAAAGCCCCCAGCCTCAAGGGGACCTGGGTGGAGCAGGGGAGGGCCGTGCCTGGGAGGCCTATTAGCCCTCAGCTGGGCTCCTGGGGGCCCAGGTCTCCAGAGGGCAGGCGGGCATCCTTCCTGCATTTATATCTGGGGCTCCTTCTCACACTTCTCAAAGGGAGCCAAGGTCCCCGAGGAAAGGTCTGTGAGGCTGGCAGCAGCAGAGACAGGGAAGAGCATCCTTGTTCAGTAGAAGAGACCCTGAGCCAGGATAGTGCAGAGGCAGCCGAGAAGCTCAGGCCCAGCGGAAATGCTATAGACCCCTCCAGGACCAGAGCCAAGAGGGATCAGCACCCTTTGCAGAAAGACAGAATGACACACCCAGGAACAGGTAAGAGATTTGTTTCTCTTCACAAGCCGGAGGGAGGCGGAAGGGCACAGCAGTTCAAGGCTTGCTAGAATCCAGGGAGAGCCAGAGCTGCAGGGGCAGCTCGGTGGCCCAGGCAGGGGTCTCCTCCCCGAGCCTGGAAAGCAGCGGTTCTCAACCTTCCTAACACTGCGACCCTTTAATAACAGCTCCTCAGGTTGTGGCGACCCCCAACCACAAGATTATTGCTACCTCATAACTGTAATTTCCCTACTGTTATGAATCGTGACGTAAATATCTGATATGCACCTCTCCCCAAAGGGACGGAGACCCACAAGTTGAGAATGGTGTAAAATGAGGCTCAGTCTGGCAGATCAGAGATAATTGCAGACCAAGGCCAAGGCGGGAAGAGCAAGGCACCAGGTTAAGGAAGAGATAGATCTGGAAGTCCATGAAACTTGGTCTGACAACTTGAATTCACATAGCAGAAGGAAAGAGAACAGACTTTAGTACATTTTCCTCTGACCTTTACATAATGTCACCTAGGCACCTTCAAAGTGAGGCCATATTTGTGGTTACCTGACCGTGTTCTAGAGATATTTCAAGTGCAAAGAGAAACAGACCATAGCACACTGGGAGTAAAGGATCACATGGTTATCACAGAATGGGACGCTCAGGCTGTCAGTCCTGCATTCTAACTCTCCACTGACACAGAAGAGTAGAGCACAGAACTAGCTTAGCATGCTCTCAGTTCCCCTACCCCTGAAACCCAAACACACACACACACACACACAGAGAGAGAGAGAGAGAGAGAGAGAGAGAGAGAGGAGAGAGAGAAAGCAGACGGACAGACAGACAGACAAAGACACAGAGAGATATCACAATGTCACAATGAAGTCTAAACAAGGCTATGAATGGAGAAAATACTGTTGCTTATTTTGAGACAAGGTCTCATATAGCCCAGGCTCCACTCAGACTCTCAGTGTAGCAGAGGATGACCTTGAACTTCTGATCCTCGTGATTCCACCTCCTAAGTGCTAGGTTGACAGCTTGGGACAACCACACCCAGGTTTTATAAGGCTTCGATGAACCCAAGGCTTTGAGCGAACTGGGCAAGCTTGTTATCTGAGGAACTATATGCCCAGCCTCTTTTCTTTTCATTTCCTCCTTTCTTCCTCTTTCTCTCTTCACTTTCCTGTCCTTCTCTTTGGTGTTTTGTTTTGTTTTGTTTTATTCTTTGAGATAGGGTCTGGCTATGTAACCCAGGCTTGGAAATCTAGGAAGCCCATGGTAGTCTCAAACTAGCGAACCTCCTGCCTCACTCAGCCTTGCAAGTTTTAGGATTACAGGCATGTACTACCACACCTAGTGTGGATCAAACCCAGAGCTTCCTACATGCTGGCAAATGCTTTGCCAACTGATCACCATGTCCCCAGCCCAAGAAAATGCTTTCAACATTTATTTGTTTGTTTTCTTGTTTGTTTGTTGTACCCCAGGGAAATACTTTTAAAAATCAGAAACATTTTCAGGAGAGCTTCACCCATCATGCCTCAGTAATACAGTTGCCTAAAGAAGACAACGAACAATGCCAACAGTGGACATGCTAGCATGACAAGGGAAAATCCCATGGGGCCCCACCTCTAGACTAAGAACTATAGGCATCTAAACAATGCTGAAAGCAAGAAGAGCCGTCTCCCCCCTGAGAGGAGCCTGCTAATGGGTTATCTGATAGCAAGTGGTCAGACCCAAAATCACTCTCACTTGCAAGCAACACTGAACAGACAAGAGAGAGAGAGAGAGAGAGAGAGAGAGAGAGAGAGAGAGAGAGAACTAAAGGGAAGGCCAGAAAAAAATAGAAATATTCATTTTAAGTCAACAGCTAGGGAATGGAAACACATGAACAGACATCAAGGGACAGGGCTGCAGGGACCATTACCAGGTCAGAAGGCCAAATACCCCAGGGACTTGGGTGACATTTTCAAGGCACAACAGTACCTGTTTCCACCACCATGACTGTCTCCGGGAGGTGTGCTCACCCTCAGCTGACGAGCAGGACAGCAGCTCACCTGGGTCAGGATGCATCTCAGTTCTGCTGGGGAGCAAAGAGCAAGCCTCAGGTTCAAAGTTCTTAGAGGAACCCCAAGGTTAATCCGGAAGCCCCCCGAAAGGCTGAATGAGCCACAGTTCCAACAGGCTCCAACAGGTACCCAGGCACACGCTGGGCACAGCCCTGGCCATGACTCAGGAAGAGAAGGCCATTGAGGGTGGTTCTGCCTGCTCTCAAGAGCCCCCCGTGCCTGCTGCCAGGCTCAGTGGTAGGGGTACAGTCCCTGCTCCCCCAAGTCCCGGGTTCACTGCCAGCAGCGCAGCTTCATGGCTGCTGTGACAAGCAAACGTGGCACTCCGCTTTGGACAGCATGTGCTCTCCGTAGTTGCTGTAACAGTGACCACAAACCAAATGGCTTCAGACAGAAAGTCTGCAGGCTGGGCCAGGGGAACGGCTCCAGGGTTAAAGGTGCTTGCTGCCAAGCCTGACAGCTTAAGTTCAACCCTGGAATTTTCATGGTCGAAGGAGAGAACAGACTTCAACACACTGTCCTCTGACTGGCCACATAACTGCATTCGAGCACTAGCACACACACACATACACACACACACAAAATAAATAAATTTTAAAAGTAAGTAAGTAAATAAATAAGTAAATAAATAAATAAATAAAACAAAAAATTCTTGTTTTAGCCCAGGTCTAAATAATAAGCTCCCCTCTTCAAAGCCCCTTTCTTTCCTTGGTCCCATCTTGGCATCGCTTCCAACTTCTTTGATAAGACAGGGCTAGGAAAGGGCAGGGAAATCACCTCGTGTCCCGACCACCCACACTGTGGAAGGAGGGAACCATCTCCGGGAAGTCATTTTCTGACCCCTGAGCACAGGTGCCCTCCTAGAAGAAAACAACTGAATGTAAGAGGAAAAAAAAAAGTTTTATAAAGAGTTCTTGAAAAATAAAAAAACCTTTGACAAAGAAAAAAAAAACCACCAAGCAAATGAAAAATGGCATAAAATTGTGGTCTTAAAAAATTATGATGATCTGGGCTAAGCAGAGTGATGCATGCCCTTGATCCCAGCACTCAGGAGGCAGAGACGGGCCAATTCCTGTAAGTCTGAGGCCAGTCTGCTCTACATGGTCAATTCCAAACCTTCCAGGACCACCTAACGAGACCCTGTCTCAAAATAAAACAAACTAGTAGTGGGGTTGGAGAGATAGCTCTGTGCTTAAGAGCACTTCCTGCTCTTGCAGAGGACCTGAGTTCCGTTCCCAGCACCCGTGTCAGGTGCGAACAGCCATTTGTAACTCCAGTTTGAGGGAATCTGGCCTCTATGGGCACCCACAGATATGCCATACACACACTCAGTTACATACACATTAGAAAAATGAAAAATGAATCTTTTGCAAGGCATGGTGGTGCACACTGTTAATCCCAGCGCCTGGGAGGCAGAGGCAGGTGACTGAGTTTGAGCCCTGGTCTACAGGATGACTTCCAGGACAGCCAGGTCTACACGGAAAAACACTGCCTCAAAAAGAGAGAGAGAGAGAGAGAGAGAGAGAGAGAGAGAGAGAGAGAGAGAGAGAAACCCTGTTTTGAAAGAGACAGAGAGAGAGAGAGAGAGAGAGGAGAGAGAATATAAGAAGAATACTGCAGTGAATTTTATCCTGACAAGTGGGAAACCAGAAGTCAAGAATCCTTTTATATTAACAAATTACATTCTAAGCAATGGTATGAAAGAGCTGAACACCTGAATAGACCTAAAACACTAGCAGTTGGATTTGGAGCTTCATTTTGGAGCTCTGAATGTCCAGTCACACACACAGAGAAATGACCAGACAGATGGTTTTGCCTTCTGCCAACCCTTCAAAGAAAGCTGATCTTACAGGATACAAACTGTCCCTGAGAGGGGAGGAACAGCCATCTCTCCAGGCCGTTTCACAACTACAATGACAACAGAAAAAAGCAGCAGCAGGGGTGAAGCATCGTGGTAGGGACCAAGGTGCTTAGAATAAGAGCAGATCACTGTCGGGTGCAGTGACACACGTCTGCCTTCCCAGTGACTGGCAAGCAGAGGCAGGAGGAGCAGAGGTACTAAACCGGCCCGGGTTACATGATACCCTGTCTCAATAAATAAATAAAAATTAAAATTAAAGAAATACCAAACTAGGAAAAGGAAACGAGGAGGAAAAGGAGGTGGAAGGCTGGAGAGATGGTTCAGTGCTTAAGAGCACCTGCTAAGCTTGCAGAGGACCTGGCTTTGGTCTCCAGCACCCACATAGCAGCTCACAGCAATAACTCCAGTTCCAAGGGATCTGATGCTCTCATCTGACCTCCATGGGAACTGCATGCATGTGGTACACATACATACATACAGGCAAAACATTCACATTCATAAAATTAAAAAAAAAATTAATGATGACACTATACTGGGTATGATGGTATGCAGCTGTAAGCCTAGCTCTTGAAATACTGAAGCAGGTGGATGAGGAATTCAAGCTCATCCTCAGCTACATAGCCAGTCTGAGCTACATGAGACCCCACATCCCCGGCCCCCCCAGAAAAGAGCTGAGTGGTAGTGGTACAGTACTTTAATCCCAGAACACAGGAGGCGGAGGCAGGTGGATCTCTGAGTTTGAGTCCAGCCTGGTCTACGGGGTGAGTTCCAGGACAGCCAGGGCTACACAGAGAAACCCAGTCTTGAAAAAAAACTAAGAACAGAAGGAGGAGGAGGAGGAGGAAGAAAGAAGGAAGGAAGGAAAGAAGGAAGGAAGGAAGGAAGGAAGGAAGGAAGGAAGTAAAAAAGGAAGGAAGGAAGGAAGGAAAAAGGAAGGAAGGAAGGAAGGAAGGAAAAGAAAGAAAGAAAGAAAGAAAGAAAGAAAGAAAGAAAGAAAGAAAGAAAGAAAGAAAGAAAGAAAGAAAGAAACTCAGGCTGAGATAATGGCGCCCAAAGAGGAGAGTATGGAGCAGGTCGGTGTCTGGTCCTGGGTAGATTCAGCCACAGTCGGAGCCCAGATGTATCTAAAGAAAAATTTCGGCATTTTCATGGGTCTAACAGTCCATCGACAAAGAATTTAACACAGATGTTTTTCTTCCTTAGGAAGTCCATCCTCAAGTCTGATCATCAGCCCCACCATGAACTCTGTGACCTGGATCTACTTTTCAGTGACATTCCTGGCCATGGCCATCTGTGTGGGGGGGATGGCAGGCAACGGCGCGGTAATTTGGCTGCTGAGCTTGCGCGTGCAGAGGTCCCCCTTCTGCGTCCTTGTGCTGAACCTGGCGGTGGCAGACCTGCTCTTCCTTCTCTGCATGGCCTCCCTGCTCAGCCTGGAAACAGGACCCCTGCTCTCAAACAGCACCTCCGCCACCGTCTACGAGGTGATAAAGAGAACCAAGTACTTTGCCTATTTGGCAGGCCTGAGCCTGCTGACAGCCATCAGCACCCAGCGCTGCATCTCGGTGCTTTTCCCCATCTGGTATAAGTGCCATCGACCCCGGCACCTGTCAGCGGCAGTATGCAGTGCGCTCTGGGCGCTGGCCCTGCTGATGAACTTCCTGGCTTGTTTCTTCTGCATCCGGTTCTGGCATCCCAACGAAAACCTGTGCTTCGGGGTGGACATGGTTTTCAACAGTCTTATCCTGGGGATCTACCTGCCGATCATGATCACGTCCAGCACCATCCTCTTCATCCGCGTGCGGAAGAACACTCTGCTGCGGAGGCGGCCCCGGCGGCTGTTTGTGGTTATCCTGGCTTCCGTCGTCGTGTTCCTCACCTGTTCTCTGCCCCTGGGCATCTACTGGTTCTTACTCTATTGGGTGGGACTGCCACAGGATGTGACGCTCCTGTGTATCTGTGTGTCACGCTTCTCTTCGTGTTTCAGCAGCAGCGCCAACCCGCTCATCTACTTCCTCGTGGGCAGCCAGAAGCACCACCGGCTGCAGGAGTCCCTGGGTGCTGTGCTGGGGCGGGCACTTCGGGATGAGCCCGAGCCAGAGGGCAGGGAGACACCATCCTCATGGACTAATGATGGGGCCTGAAGGCGGCCCAGAGAGGGCCGCCTCCCAAGCCCCGCCCAGCCCTCTCCTAGAGTACCTAGCTAGCCTACAGTGCAGAGGCCTTGCAGCTTAACACGTTGGGGGTCACTTTCCTCTATGCTAAGGGGCCCACCGCTATTGCTCATGTTCCTAATCTAAACTGGGAGGTGAGGCAACCTTTCTTTCTGCTTGACCTGTTCAGACACAGATCCTAGCTTTGCGCTCCTTCCCTGCCCCCCCCCCATCTTGTGCAAGGCTGGCTGGGAAATGTTAGCTCCCAGTAGAGACAGCAGCTCATGAAGGTGGAAAAGGTCATTCCTGGCCACCTCAACTCCCTGAAATGGTATCTGTCCTAGTTTCATTTCCATTGCTATGACAAATTCCCCGACAAAAAAGCAACACGGGGGAAGAAACAATTTGGCTTAAAACTGCAGATCATAGCCTATCGTTTCACAGAACAGTGCATTCTGTGAAATTAAATTTCACAGAAATTTAAGCAACTAGTGACATCATGCAGAAAGTCAGGAGCAGAAAGAGCGCAAATGCATGGGCCCAGCCCTGTTGCTTGCTCTCAGCTAGCTTTTCCTCTTGTTCTGTTCAGAATTCTCTGCCTAGGCAATGCCTAGGGAAGACCCACAGTGGGCCGGGTCTTCCCGCGTCAACCAACAATCAGGACAATCCCTCTCAGACAAGCCCATGAGCTAACCTGATCTAGATTACTCCTCACTGAAGCTCTTCCCAGGTGGTTCTAGGTCGCGTGAAGTTGATGGTTAAAGCTGAACAGCACGGCACCTTGGACTCGAGGTGATACTGGTGGCGTTGTTCAGTACTCAACGTAGAGGCTCTGATGCCCCCGCAGTGCATTGTGTGGCTTTTCCAGGAATGACATGAAGACATTTCAGAGAAGGCACTGATGAAGACCAAGGAACGATCCCATCCAATCCCAGACCGACGAACCAATTAACCTGAAGAAGTGTGGGTCAAGGGTTACTGACAGAAACGTACGTCGGTGTTACATGCAGAAATGCGGGTGACCCTAAAACAGCGGCATGACTGGAGAGGCCCACCCTGAGGAGGTTGACAATTTCCAGAGGTTATGTGGATGAAGCGTTCCCCTTACTTAACCTTCCACCCGCCTCATACCAGCACCTCCCTACACCAAGACAACTGAGGTGGGGTTACATGCATCGAAAAGAGGAGCGGGAGGAAGGGAGAGGAGTCTCAGACCCTTAGCACCCTCCTTTCATGAGGGAGCTCCCACAGGCTTCCTCGGAAGGTCCCTGGTGGGAACTCACGGCTCTTGGTTATGGTGGCAACGGCTGTGATGAATACTCAGAGAACAGAACTCCCCAAGCTACATCTCTCTGCCCTCATCCCCCCCTTGCCCTCACCCCCTGGCCCACCCTTGGGCCCTGACTTGGCCCGTGGGGTTCTCTTGTACCCTGTGCCCCCTGACAGGTCCGCTGGGCTTTCCCCTAAGAGGTCTGCACCAGGGGACCTTGTAGCAGGAGAGAACAGAAACATGGCAGCCAGAGGCTGGGAAGGGCAGAGAGGGACAAGGCAGAAAGCGGTTGCTGAACAGGCAGGCAAAGCCCTCAGGAGGCGGGCCCAGCACGGAGCCCAAGCCAACAGCGATGCGGGCCAGCTTCAGACCAGTCCCTGGAGGGTCTGGAAGGCTTCTGTACAAGCCAGTGTGCCATATTTGAGGTGACAGACGTGCTGCTCAGCCCACTGTATGTACATATATCAAAATGGCACCTTGGACCCACAAACCTGTATTATTCTTATGTGTTAATTAATAACAAAAGGCAACAAAAAGACAAAGAAAGAGGAGGAAGAGGAGGAGGAGGAGATCTGACTCTGGTCTCTGAATCCTGAACTTTGCTTTTGACAGTATGCAGTAAGCAGCCCTGAATCACCTGCCCACCAACTGAAGGACATTTCAGTGGCCGCATCAGCCACTTATCGGCCTAGGAACCCTCTCTGGAATCTCACTGGGTTGCTTAGCACATGGGGCTTGTTTTTTTTGTTTTTTTTTAAGTTTCCCCCCCAAAATTAAGAAAGAGCTCCCCCATGGGAATCAGATCAAGGGCTATACATATGCTAGGCTCTAACAGTGAGTGATAGCTTCTTCAGGTGGCTTCTTTTTTAAAAGATTATTTATTCTTAAGCCAGGAATGGTAGAGGCAGATCCCTGAGTTTGAGGCCAGCCTGGTCTACAGAGTAATTTTCAGGACAGCCAGGGCTCTGTAGAGAGACCCACTCAATCCTTCCCCACATCATATAAAGTTAGATTTTTACTTTATATGTATGGTGTTCTGCCTGCAGGCTTTTCTGTGTTCCACAGGTGTGCCGAAAGCCTGTGGAGGCCAGGAGCTGTCAAATTCCCTGGAACTGGAGGTACAGGTGGTTGTGAGCCCATGAGGGATTAGCATTTATTTTATTTTTTTATTTTGAGACAGAGCCTTGCTATGTAGCCCAAGCTAGACTTGAACTCACTATGAGGCCAGGTTGGCCTTAAACCTGTTATCCCCCTCTGTCAGCCTCCTGAGTGCTGGGATTACAATAGCCTACACCCAGAGCCTTTTCACTTTTTGAGATGGGTTCTCCATCACTTGTTCAGAGAGGCCTGGAGCTGTGAGAAACTCATAGACTCAGAATGGAGAACAGCAGGCAGCTTTATTTCATGACTCTGCAAAGCCAGACATCAGCACAGAATTGCCTGAGCGTGAACTGAGTTGTCTGTCCCTCCATTGCCTAGGTATTGGCTTGTCTCAGCAAAACCATGGTTGAACGTATGTCTATGTTCTAAACCTTATTTATTTATTCATTCATTCATTCATTCATTCATTCATTTATTTATTTTAAAGCTTATTAAACACACAACCTCATTACAGCTGTATTCAGGTCGCTAAGCAGGTGTGGCTGTTAGTAATTTTCTACTCTAGTTTGGGTGACAGTGGCTAGATTAGCAGAGTGGGGTTAGCAGGGTACCAGATAGGGCCCCCATATACAATCCTCCTGTCTCAGCCTCTGGAGTCCCTGGGATTAGAGGCTTCCCTGCACTTGTTCTTGATCTAGGTCCAATAGTGGCTTGAGTGATTCCCATCACACTGCCAGGGAAGCGGCCAGAGGCACAGGGGCCTGGCCACAAAGTGCTGGGAGTGAGATGGGAGCTTGAGTCAGCCCAGACCTCTCAGAAACCCCCAACACAGAGCACTACATATAGATGCTACAAAGGGACCAGAGCAGCTGAGCAGCGGGCAGGAGATGAGGCTCGAGTGCGGCAGGTTTCCCAAGGGGTTAGGTGCTGTCCAAGCCTGAGGTTAGAGAGAGAAACATGGAGAAGCAGGTGCTCACCTGATGATCCCCCTTTAGGGCCATCATGAGGCAAGATGGAAAGATGGGAAACATCCTGGGGACACAAAACAGAAATGGGTCCCCTCCCCCAGGAATCTGGTCAAAGCCCCTCGCCTGCAAAGAAGTGGAGGATTCAGAAAATCTGCCTAGGCCTTCCTCTCCCAGCTTCTAACCTGAATCCTCTAGGAATCTCCCAGAATCCCAGCAGCAGAGAGGGGTGTGGGAAGTATGTAGCCTTTCGGACTTTGCCTTTATAAGCACCTGACTAATGGAATTTCGTGACCATACTCTGGGAATCCTGGGTATGTCCATTGTTCTGGCCAGTGCTTAATAAAGCTTGCTTCAGATATGGCTCAAAAATTGTGGTAGTGCTCTTATTCTCACCTGGTGGGATCAACACTGTGTGTATGTGTGTGTGTTTTAAATGTAGAATATTTTTAAGACCCTGTGTAACCCTAAGGGCCCCTAGATTCACCTTATCTGATTGGACTCATCCAAGACATCCCTAGAGCCACCTCCCAGTCACCTTTATCAGGAGAGAGGGAGAGTGGGGGAGGGGTCCTTAGCAACCCACTGAGGGTTTTCGTGGCCAAGGCTAGGCCATCACAGCTGCTCTGCTCTGAGTAGCTTAGACCACACTTGAGTAGTCTTGCCTTTTTCGACTCTCTTTAGAAGCCCACACCCATGCCTGGCTGTATTTCATTTTCTCCCAAATGCCTCTCTTTCTCCTAACTATCCTGTTTAAGCCTATATTAAAATATTTGGGCTGGGCACGGGGCAGAGGCAGGTGGATCTCTGTGAGTTCGAGGCCAGCCTGGTCTATAAAGTGAGTCCAGAACAGTCAAGGCTACACAGAGAAACCCTGCCATATATATGTGATATAGATAGATAGATAGATAGATAGATAGATAGATAGATCCTGTCATATATATATATATATATATATATATATATATATATATATATATATTGGGCTCTGAAATGGCTCAGTAAAGTTCTTGCAAGCACAAAGACTTGATTTCAGATCCCCAGAACCCCTGTAAAAAGCTGGGCACAGTGGTAACTTTCCTGTGACCCCAGCCCTGGCTGGGAGGGGCAGGACAGGGCAGGGACAATCAATCCCTCATGAGCACTAGGTAGCTCCAAATGAGGTTCAGGTTCAATAAACCCTACCTAAAAAGAAAAAAGAAAAAAAAAATAAAGTGAGGTGGAGCCCAATGGAAGAAAGACACCAGTGTCTACCTTCATACTCATGACCACACTCACACATTCACACCAACAAGAACATCACATACACACACAAAAGCCACAACCGGTTATAACTCCGGCTCCAGGGGATCCAGGGCTCCTCTGTGGCTTCAGAAAGTACTCACTCTCCCCCCACACACACAGCATTGTCCCATCAGGTAAGAATAAGAGCACTACCACAATTTTTGAGCCGAATCTGAAGCAAGCTTTATTAAACACTGTCCAGGACAATGGACACACCCAGGATCCCCAGAGAATGGCCACAAATTACGTCAGCCGGGTGCTTATAGAGGCAAAGTCCACAAGGCTACATGCTTGCTGCCTTCATCCTGTAGGGGGCGAGTACACACGCTGGTGTCCTTCCTAGGCACCTCCCACCTACCTGCGATCAAGGGCATCCTGTGCGGTTGGGGCAACCAACCCGGTTTACAGAAGTGAAAACCCATGGTTTGTTATTTCACATGTACAGTGAGCGTTCAGTGCTCCAGGAAGTCTCCTGTCCTTGGGCAAGTGGGGCTTACAGCTTAGAGGCATTTCTGTCTCATAGGTCTCTTAAGGACAGACATTTAAACTTAAAACGTAACTTTAGGCTTCACAACACACACACATAAAAAGTAAAATGGGAGCTGGAGGGATCACTCAGAGGTTACCTGCACCGGCTGCTCTCACAGAGAATCCAGGCTCTCGCCCCAGCACCCACAAGACACCTCACGAGCATCTGTTACTCTAGGTCCAGGGAGTCTGATGCCCTCTTTTGACCTCTGAGGGCACTGCTCACACATCATGCCCATAAAGACATGCAGGTACACATACATACACATAAAACAACAACAACAAATTAAAACATAATAGCAATAAAATACAAGATTTGATCAACATGCTTTTAAGTGTGAATTTTAAGTCAGTTTTCATGTCAGAAAATAATTGAGACTGTTGACCTGTGAGATTACCAATGTGCACAGCCTAAAATGCTTAAAAACAACAACAACAAAAACAAACAAACAACTATCACAGAGCTGGGTGGTGGTTGCTCAGGCACTAGGGAGTCAGAGGTAGGTGGATGTCGGAGTTAGAGGCCAGCATGGTCTACAGAGTGAGTTCCAAGAGAGCCAAGGCTAGAGAAATCCTTTCTCAAAAACAAAACAAAACACCCCAAACCCATCACAGTTTCCTGTGTTCTGAGTTCTTCCCAGCATCTATTGCTGTAACTGAGCCCCAGACCTTATTAGATCCTAAGACCTTAGTGTAAATGACATAGCACACTTCCGTGGCGGAAGTACCATTTGGGCCATAAAACTCAGCATGTGAACAGCACCACCTGCCAAAACTAAAACAAAGACTTATCCATCAAAGTCCACAGTTCTGGGAAAATCTCTTAATGTACTAACCTTGCTTTTTGGCTTCTGCAGTTCTCCTGGCTAACTGCTCTTGTTAACAGTATGTCAAACCAGGACATGGTTTTTGTGCTTAAGAATCTCTCCCTGAGAAGGGCTCAGGGCTACACGGGGATCCCAAACACCCAGTGAAGTTGCCAGCCAGCTAATAAAGTCTTTCTTTTAGCTTAAACCCATGTCAGAGCTGAATTCTCCAGTGGATACTCCACCTCATCTCTGTCCACGACCTTCAGCCTGCCCTGATCTCATCCTGGGTCCTATCTCATCATCAGGGCTGGAGCTGATTGCAGGTATGTGACTTCACTCTCTCCTAATGGAGAGTCTCCCCTCGCAATGGAGAAGCTCGGGTCACACAAAATGTGCGAGCCGAAGAGTCCCCATTTCAATTCCAGCTGGTCAGCAAGACCCATAGGTCAGCTGAGACAGATGGGGAGGGAGGGATGGTCCTGCAGGCTGGTGCTGCTGCTCCCAGCAGCCATGGGTGCCTGGAGTCAACAGACTGACATCCCAAAGCCTAATGGATTGTTGGTATATCTGGGCTAAAACCCCAAAGGGATCGTCTATGCCAAAGCTGAAGGAATGTCCCCCCAAAGGCTAGTTTAGGGGAAGGAAAGGGGGGGGGAATCCCTCACAATACACTTCTGTAGTTTGCTAAATTAGAGCATTTATTGGGCTGAGAGGGTGACTCAGTGGTCGGGAACTTGCCTAACATGTGTGGGCTCTGTGTTCGATGCCAGCACCACAGAGAGGAGAGAGAGAACCCTTGAGTTTACAACTTATAACTCCCTAGGTCTGTTGCTCATTTAGCAAACATCCCTGAGCACTTACAATAAGTGCCTGCTCTTGGGAGAGAAGATTAAGAAAGTTCAGAGGGGACAGGGCAGATGACAGCCCCCAACAGGCAGAGCCTGTGTACCCACCCACAGGCTTCTGCCCACAGGGACTCTCCCCCTCCCCCATCTCACCCACTCGAAAGAGTTCCTGCCCTCTGAGGGGACTCTCTTCAGGGACTAGTTCCTTCCCACTGGGCCCTGAGGTCATCCTAATTCCCTGTGTGCTTCAGCATGACAGTGGCCAGAGAGGAAAGAGGCTCCAGACAGAGGGGAGCAGGAGCTGCAGGCTCCATCGCTAAGTGTTTGAGGGAACAGGAGTGTGGGAGGAAGTTGGGCTCTCATCCAGTCGGCACCCCAGCCCCAGTCCCTGTGCTCACACGTGTTCCAGAGGCTCTGCAGGCAGCTTAGCGTGAGTCTCCAGCTCACCCAGGCCGGGGCTCCCATGGCGAGCTCTGGGCCAAAGATAGACAGAAGGGCTCAAAGATGACGTTAGGAAAAAGGAATGAGCTTGGCACGGCTATCTCTCCCTCCCTCTCTGCACAGGCACAAAGAAGACCCAGAGACTCTGTCTGCCAGGGACATGGGCCATACCCAACGCAGGACACCAGGATGGTCTCAGATACCCTCTGTGAGCACACGAGTGCTTTGGAAATGTGTGCATGAGGGAAAAAAAGGCTGAACCGAGCAGCCTAGGGCATCCCTACAGCTGGCAGCCAGCCTCCTCTTTTCCCCATTGCTTCCCCCCTCCTTTTTGAGACAGGGGCTCACTATGTCTGGAACTCACTATATCTGAGGAGAACCTTGAAGTCCTAATCCTCCTGCCTTTATCTTCCAAATGCTGGGATTACAGGCATGCACCACCAAGCCTAATTGTGTGTAATGTTGAGCACAGAACCAGGGCTTCATGCATGCTGGATAAATACTCTACCAACTGAGCCAGGCCCTTCCCTCCCTCCCTCCCTACTCCCTCTCTCCCTCTCTCCCTCCCTCCCTTCCTCTTCTTGTTTCCCCTCTCCCTTTCTCCCTTTTCGAAAGTGTCTTTCTTTGTTACCCAGGCTGACTTTCAAATTGTGGGTCCAGCAATCCTCCTGCCTCAGCTTTCCAAGCCATCTAGGAGTATATAGATATGTGTCACTACACCCTGCTTACTCAGTTCCCCACCTTTTAAAAACTATTTATTCATCTTCGTGTGCATGTGTGTCTCTGTGTGTACTGTGCACGTGCAGTGCCCTCAGAGGCCAGAAGAGGGTGGTGGAGCCCCTGGAACTGGAGCTCTAAGTGTCAAAAGCCACCCAGTGTGAGTGAGAGGAACCACACTCAGGTCCTCTGCAAAAGCAGGAAGTCCTCTTAACCACTGGGCCATCTCTTCAATCCCAAGTCCCCTTTCTAAGCACCACTACATCCTTGGTGCCCTGCAAAGCAAACACAGTCCTTCCTCCAGGGCAGGCCTCAGGACTCCTCCCCAATGCCTTCTTTCTTCTCAACTATATTTCAAGTTCAAGGCTGGCATGGGCTACTTGAGACTGTCTCAAAAAAAAAAAAATCTTATTGCCAAGGTCTTGACAAATGTAACTGTCTAAGGCCGGGTCTGTGTGGATTAGGGTGACCTCTAATTAAAAGTGGCTGGTTTGGTGTTTGGCAGGTGTGCGCAGGGACAGACACAGAAGAGGAGAGCAACGCTGAGCCGTGATGGAGGCAGAGACCACTGGTGCGCTTATGAGGCCAAGCTGCCAGAAGCAGGAAGGATCACTGTCCCATGAAGGGAGGGGAGCATAGTGCTTAGGTACTGAAACCTCCAAACACGGCTTCAGGCTCAGATGGATCCGGGCGACCAGAGCAAGTCGTCAGAAGCTGTTCCAGTCACATGGCTGGGCTCCTCTGTGGCCTTGACTCTCAGGCAGAGTTCTGTCTCTGCTGGAATAACAGATTTCCACTTCTCAGATTCCATTCTACCAGCTCAGGGGCCCCCAGAGGAGGGTGGGTCCTTTTCTTCCCTGTTTCCCATGAATCTCTTGGGCCTGACAGCTGCTGGATGACCTGCATGAGAGTCCACTTGGACCAAACACATACACTTTCCCCGAGCTAACCAGAGAGCCCTGGGGCCAGGATCTGCTGACGGTGAGCCCCAGGCATATTGCACAGAGCCAGCTGTGGGGTCAGCACCCCCATCCCCGACCCTACACTGAGAAACACCTGGGTTCCTCTGCTAGGGAGAAGCCATGGATCTTGGCAGGCTGGGCCTGAGGTGTGGCTAGCCGCCAGCTCCCTTCAAAGCCAGTCTCCTGTGGGAATCTGCATTCCATCAGCTCCTGAGTCAAAGCCAAGGCCTAGAGGAGTTGGGGTCCTTATGCGAGCCGGCAGAATGCTCCTCCCACTGCCTTAGCTCTGCTGCTGGCCTGTGGTATGCTGGGGTGAGGCTCTGTGGGAGCTGAGCAGAACTAGCTCTCCTGAGCAACCTAAGAAATAGGACAAGCCTGTGCACTCACCAACCGCAGCACCAGCGATGTGGAAACCCGGGAGAGGCAGGAGAAGCCGGAGGCCACACCAAGCAGCCGGCCACCAAGGCCAGCTGGGACTACAACCAGCTGTTTACTCAGGGTGGGGTGACAGGATGATGGTTGTCAGCCTCATTCTATACGAGGCCTGAGGCCCAGCCTACCACACTGAGCTGTGGAGTTCCTGGCTGCGGGTGTGCCTGGAACCTGCTATTTCTGCATTTACTGACCGGATGGTGTGTTCTGTTACAGATTCATTTGTACGTCCCCACTAGGGCTCCTTTGATTGCCCACCATTCCAAGGTTCTAGCCTAGGGGACGCATGGTACCCGGTTTCTTGGGCAGGGGCTGTGCCCTCTGCTGTTGCTGGAACTGCAGGATGCCAGGGGGACCCATAGCTCTCCGTTGATTTGGGTTCCTTGTCCCTCAGCCCCTTGCACTGCTGACACCAGCAGAGGGGGCCTCTTCCCACCCCTGTCGGGTACCTCTCATCCCAGTGTCATTTGGAAGGCTGGGTTTGTTCTTGGGGGACCTTCCCAAGGCCCCCAGGACCGAGACTCCATCCTGACCAAATATGTTTCCCCAGCTCACGTAAGGAAGCCCTGCCCTGCCCAGTGCCTCAGAATGTGACTGAGCTTGGAGTGAGGATAGGGCAGCCACATTACTCTGGCCTCAGGGACCCTACTATGCAACCACTGGGGTCTTCTAGGAGAAGGATGTAAACTGCAGGCAAATAAAAAAAACATCCATGAAAGGATGAGAGAGGAGCCCACTAGCGAGCCAAAGAGAGAGGCCTCGGGAGCAGCAGGGCCTGGGTACCTGAGGACTAATCCACCTGTCTAAGCTGCCCTGTGTTAAAAAGGAAACCATTCTTGGGCTGGCGTGGTAGCGTAGTGGGCAGAACATCTGCCATGTAAGCATGAGGATCAAAGTTCAAATCCCCAATACCCACATACAACTCTGGGCATGGTGGTGCATACTAAAATATCAGCACTGGGGAGACAGACAGGAGGGTCCCTGGAGTGTGCTGACCAGTCCGCTTTCGTGAATCAGCAGGCTCCAGGTTCCACAAGGGTCTCTGTCTCCATAAAAGATACACAGTGACTAAGGCAGACCCCCGGCATTGACCTCTGGCCTCCACAGGTACATGCACACACATGCCACGCATGGTGGTGTGAGTCTGTGATCCAGTATCCAGGAAACTGAGGCAGAAGGATGGCGAGCTCCAGGCCAGCCTGGGCTACATAGCCAACTGCTCTCTCAAACACACATACCTAAACAGACAGAAGGAAGAAGAAAAATCAAAAGAGCAAAATAACACATGCCTTTGTTTGCTTTATTAAAAAACCAAACCAAAACAACAGATGGAAAGTGCCCCAAACTGTTTTTAGGTAGGTTTTATCTGTTTGAAATGTCACTCTCTGTGAGCACAAATGCAGGAGGCAGGACTCCCTCCGCCTGGGGGCTTTCTGAGGTGGCTGTGTATCTTGGAAGACACAGAAAGGCACGAGGCCAGCTCCCCCGGCCAGCACGGGTGGGGGGCCGAGAACATTCCATCAGAGTCAGTCATGAGGCTTGTGGCGGGAGGGGTCCTCTTGGCAGGGACCCCACAATCTGTGTTGCTTTAACTCAATGCTGTGAGGCTCCGTGCGGGGTGTTCCGTGAAGGCGCCACACCACCAGTCACACCCACACCTGTGAGCTCGGTCACCTGTGAGGTGTAAAGAGAACAGCGGAGTCCAAGATCTGGGCTGGACAAGCAGTGGCTGGGACCCCCTCGGTGTAGGAGGGAGTGTCCTTGGGACCTGCTATCAAGCCGGTGGGACACACCCCCTGCCCCTCCGGGGGGGGTGGGGGGAGGCACTGCTCTTTGTCCTGGGCTCAGCAGTGCCCCCAAAGCTTTGTCTAGGATCAGTGTATGGGATCTCTTTGGGGAAAGGGTCTTGGCTGATGGTGATGGTTAGTTCTGTGTGTTGGCCTGGCTGGGCTCTGGCAGCCTGTGAGCCATCACCGTGGGTGTGTTTGGGAGCAAGGTAAACTCCAGACTCCAGGGCAGATCTGTCCTCCTTGGTGGGCGGGTGTAGGGACGCTCTGCAGAAGAGAAAGGCAGAGGAAGGGTGCACTCCCCATCTCTTTCTGGAGCCGGAGCTGGGAGAGCGAGCATCTGCTTCCTCCTCTCAGTAGCAGAGTCGCTGGTCCTCGGGCCTCTGGACTCGGTCCCCACTGCTCCGGGATCTTAGTGGTACTGGGAGAGCAGCCAAGACGGGGCAGTGTGGAGGACAGATGGCCTGCACAGGGGACAACAGGGACTGGCGGGGCCTGCACAGGCAGTGGACAGACTTCGCAGGCTACTTCTCTTACCTTGCACGGCAGTAGAGCAGGGCAGGATGGGACCTGTGCTTCCCAGAGGAACAGCAGAGTGTGGGGTGGCCGGAAGAGGAGTCTCCCGGATCACGCATTCCACTAGGACCAGCCACAGCTCTGCCTGTTCCACCCACCAGGAAGCCTTCGGACCAGGATCAGGGCAGCTAATCAATGGCCCCTGGGAGATATACCATAACCCACTAGACACCTGACAGCATGCACAGGTCATGCATACAGCAGGCATTTAATGTGTGCTTCACTGTGTGAACATGATGCTTTCCTGTGCCGAGCCTGAGTGCTGCCCATTTGCACGCCAGCTGTAAATTCATCTCATGCCTCCTTTGAGGCCCTTCTTGCCCCTTCTATAAGGCCTTGCCTGCAGCCTGAATGGTATCCCTCACCCATCTTCTACCATCTGTGCCTCAGGACCTTTGCACCTGCTGCTCTACTTCCCAGCATGCTCCTCTGATGTGAACAGCTCCTTCCCTCACTTCCTATAAGTCACAGTCACAAATTTCCTTTTCAGTGAGCATTCTTTCACCACCATCTGAAATAGTGCAACACACACACACACACACACACACACACACACACACACGATACGAGAATACATGCATTCACACATGCACACACGAACGCCTGCACACATATGTGCACAGGCACACACATTCCCTGCCCCTCCCACCCGCCTCACTGACCCCGTGCACCTATCACCATCCAGTGTTTTCCCTGTGTTCACATTCACAGGACAGGGACCACATCTGAGTCAGTCACTGCCTTGCCCAGGCCTAGGACAATGCCTGGTAGAGAAGGGCTCAGGCCGGGTCTGGGGTGCTCCCTTCTCAGGCAGGACCCAGGGAGGGAGGGAGGGCAGAAAGAACAGCGAGAGGTGGGACACATTGTCTCCAAGATGGCTCTCCTCTAGTACTACAACCTAAGGACAGGCCGGATCACCCAGGTTCCCATCAGGATGTGCTTCTGCTGCGGCGTGTCAGGGCAGGTAGTGAGGCCTGTGGGTGCTGGCCTCCGCTCCCCACCTGTCGTTCATCTTCAGTACCCGAGACCTGCAGGTCAAACTGGAGAGGGAGGCCTGGTTCCTCAACTTTGCCCCAATTGAAAAGACCACATCATCAAAAACAAAAAACAAAACAAAACAAAAAAAAAAAAAAAGACAAAAACACATCTGCCATGGGCCAGGCAGCACTCAGGAACAGAGGCAGACGGATCACTGTAAGATGGAGGCAAGCCTGGTCTACAAGCTAGGAGCCAGCCAGAGCTACATAGTGACACCCTGTCTCAAAAACAAACAGAAAAAGGGAACATGGCTCTTCAACTTTGAGATTTTGTTCCTTTGTTGCTTGGCCGTATCACTCCATGACCAAAGCAACTCATAAAAAAGAAGCATTTGGGGGCTTGCTCATAGTCTCAGGGGGCTAGCCCATTTCCATATGTGATGGCTTGAATGAGAACGGCCCCCGGAAGCTCATATGTTTTAATGCTTGGTACCCAGTCAGTGGAACTGTTTGGGAAGGATTAGGAGGTGTGGCCTTGTTGGAGGAAGTGTGTCACTGGGAGCAGACTTTGAGGTTTCAAAAGCCCACAGCAGGCCCAATGTCACGCTCCTTCTCTGCCTGCCCTCTGTGGATCTGAAGGTAAAGCTCTCAGCTGCGGCTCCAGCACCATGCCTGTTTCCTTTCTGCCGTATGATCATGGACTGACCCTCTGAAATGGTAAGCAAGTCCCAGGTTAAATGCTTTCTTTTATAAGTTGCAAAAGTGTCTCTTCACAGCAGTGGAACAGTACCTAAGGTGCTCCCCATCATGAGGGTGGGGAGCGTGGCAGGCAGGCGGAAGCAGCAGTGAGAGCTTACCTCTGCTCCACAAGTTGCAAGCAGAGAGAGACAGAAAACCTCAAAGCCCACCCCGAGTAACACAGCTCCTTCTCCAAGGCCACTCCTCCTAACGGGTGTCTCCTGTTACCTTTCCAGAGAGTTCCACTAATCAGAGACCAAACACCCAAACAGATGAGCTTATAGGGGCCATTCTCATTTCAAACTACCACACTTGGTTACACCGAAAGTTCAAGGACAGCCTGGATTACACAAGACCCTATCTCAAAATACACACACACACACACACCCCTGTGTGTGAGTGTGAGTAACCATAGAGGTTGGGGAAGCACACTCAACATTAGAGACAACCACTTGAAAATAGCTCTCACCTAAAGGCTGTGGGAGCCAGGGCAGAGCATAAGACAGGGTGTGGTATGTGCCTAGGGAAATGACATCAGGATGGGCACCAGGATCTGCCAAGCACCAGCCTGAGCCACGGCAGCTCCAAGAGACACATTCCCGTCTTTGGGGCCTGCTGTCCACCTTTTATCTGCTGAGCATGATGAATGGTGTTTGGGGCCAGTGCTCGGCTGGGAAGACTGTTTTGCGGTCCTGGCAACAACGTCTCCCAGATGGCCCCTTCCAACCCTGCCCCCGATACCCACTGGGAATGTCACTGCACCAGGCTGTGGCCAGATCGGATCCTGATGGGCCCGCAGCCTCCATGCCTCGGGCTGCTGACGTTCTGGGCCCTCCCTTTTCATGAGCAGCTACAGGCATCTTAAACTTCTTGAACCCCTGGGCCTGGTGGTAAACACATGTAATGGCAGAAAGCAAGAAGGAAGGCAGGAGAATCGAGAGTTGAAGGCCACCCTGGGCTATGCAGCAAGGTCCAGCCAGTCTAATCTACACAAGTCTGCATCCCGGAAATAAATAAAAAAAAAATAGGAGCTCAAAAGTGAACATTCATAGCTGCTCTGTGGTCCCCAAGAGCCCCCCAAAGGAGAAGCAATCCACTATTATCCACAGGTGGACACATTTAAACGTCATCTATGCACTATTGTCTATTGCATACAATAGAATGCTATTTGGCGATAGACAGGAGCGAGACTGATGCACAGTCCAATCTGGGCAAACCCTGAACACAGGAGGCCAAGTCAAATAACAGCGAGGCAATATGCTTAACGAAGTTTCCAGAATAGCTCAGCTGTGGGTAGAGAAGGTGGATCCACAGTTCCTGGGCCTGTGGGAAGGCATGGGGATCAACCACAGGCCACACAAGGAAGCCCTGGGGTGGGGGAGTGACCAGGACTTTGCTAACTCCTGTAGGATCTTGCACTCTCAGAGGGTGAACCGTGTGGTGACGTCACTGGCCCTTGGTGAAGCTTTGTGACAGTTTCTCCTGGCGGCAGAGGACAGGGAGATGGCTGAGCTGAGCTTTGGTGGGGAAGGCCAGAGGCAGCCAGCCCAGCAGAGAAAAGCAGGGAAGGTGTTCAGCCCTGCCACCCTGAACGCACCCAGCCCTCTCTGCCGTCAGCTGCTAAGTGGCATTGGGCCTGGTGATGAGGGCTCAGCAATGGAGATCACCGCTATGTCCAGATCTTGTCCTGGAGAACGACCACATCTCTGCCCGCCCACTAGAGGTCCGCCGGCCTGCTCCACATTTTCTCCACTCGGAGAAGTTTCCAGACCAAATAAGGCCACGGCTCTTGCCAAGCTCCTGGCACAGACCGGAATTCCCTGTAAGTACCAAGGTTGTCACTTGGGCCCGTAAGCTGTTTAAGCAGCTGGGTGCCTAGTAGCCCTCTGGGGCCACCCCTCTGGAGAACATGGCAGAAACACACTGGTGACCCCTGACCAGCAGGGAAAGCGTTTGTCTTGGAACTGTGGACACTTCAGCCCCCTGCACAGTGACTTTGCTGCCGGAGAACAACAGTAATGCCAGCCAGAGACCAGACCCTGTCAGCTTAGTCTTGCACTAGACTTTCTCTGACCCTCACAGCTACCCTGCGAAGTGGGTCCTGTAATGCCGAATTTTACAAATGAGGAAACTGAGGTCCAAGGCCAGGCAAACCTGGGGCTGTAGCATGATGACTAAAGCCTTTTACCACAAAGGAGGCAGGACCAGCACCACTGAGGGACCTCCCCGAGAAACCTCTCACTCTATCCAACCCGAGCAAGCCACTCCCTTCTAGGAGGCTGTGTTCCAGCGACCCAGAGCTCACAGCGGCTGGGGAGACCCTGGCTGCCTTTTCCATTTCCTGGGATAACCTGCCTAGCCAGGTTGTAGGACATTTTTTTTTTCCAAGCAATCAGACACATTTCCCTAATGAAGGCTCTCTAGGATGAGAAACACAAACTTTGAACTCAGCCACCTGCGAAGCTGGCATTTTCATGAAGCAGCAGTCAGGATGAGGGCCATCCATCAGGGGCTTTTAGGGCCTGAAGACATGGTGCAGGCCGTGGCATGGAGACCCGTGTGGAGGGGCTAGAGCCACACCTGTTCACTCCCAGAGTGGCATAGTTGTTGGAGGTTGGTCTGATGTGTGTTACTGGCCCTCAAGATCTCGTTACACCTATCCTTGTTTTGTAAACCTGCCCAAGACAGAATGGGGTAGGCATGGTTGAGGTTCCCAGGCTTTGGGGTTCAAGAGGGAATCATGGGGAACAGACGGATGGGAAGAGAGGAGGAAGGAGGGTGCGAAGATGGGTTAGCATTGGAGAAGAGACCATGTGGGGCCATAGGAACGACTCCAACAAAGGCATGAAAAGGCCCAGATAAAGAATATAAGTGAATATCATGGGGTTATGTATGGAAGGTAGACCAGACGAGAAGGATTAAGGGGATGGCATGGAATGGGGGCTGGAAGATGGATGGCGAGGCTAGTGAGCCAGCGTAAGTGAAATATCTGCCCGGCCCAAGGTAAATAAGGCAATTATAAAATCTAATAGGTGTCTGTGCCTTATTGTTTGTGATAGCCCCGCCACAATGATCTTAGGGCTAATGATAAATAGTATATAGCCCAACTTTTTTTTTTTAAATTTACAACACATAGTATTTCTTCCACCCTGCTTGGTAAGACAGCCTTGAGTGTGCGTACGTGTGTGTGTGTGTGTGTGTGTGAGAGAGAGAGAGAGAGAGAGAGAGAGAGAGATTTTCTCCAGGCCCAGCCTGCGCTGGCCCAGCTCCTCCTGGAGGGCCCCTCATGGGAGCTGCTCCCACTGGCAATATGGGACCTGGCCTTCCCCCAGTGGACAGGGACACTGGTCCAGCACATCCTCCATACCAAGAAGGCAGAGCCCGTGAGACCCAGATGTGTTGGGCTGGGGAAATAGCTCAGTGGGTCATCTGTTTGCTGGTCAGGCATGAGAGCCCGTTTGGATCCCTAGAACCCATGTGAAAGCCAGCCGTGGTAGGGAAAGGGGCCGCCCACCAAGACGATGTGAGCGCTTCCTGAGCACCATTCGGAAGGAAACCGACTCCCGCTGACACATGAGCTGTCATCTGCACGTACCCCCTTCCCACCCCACACACAAACAAAGACACGTCCTAAAAGATGTACAGCTGCAGGGATGGCTGGACCAGCAAAGAGCCTTTGGCAGCAAGTGACAGCAACCCAGTGTATACTTTATATAGCTAATGGACTTGATAGTTTAGAATGCTGGGAAGAATGGGGCAGAGGTCAGGTGTGGCTGGATCCAGGGGCTCCAATGCTGTCAGCAGGCAAACCCCAGCCTCATGCGGGGATCTGTTTATCTGCGGCTTCCTTCTCTTCTATAGACAGGCTTCTGGGAAGCAGGCAGAGTGGTCGCTGGTCTCCAGGGCATCGACGTCAGCACTGGAGCAGAACTGGTTGGCCCTGCTGGGTTCTGGCATTTTGGCAGGACAAAGGTGCTACATGATCCTCGCAACTGCTTCCCTGAGCTTGATCCCAGGACTCCACAAGAGCTTGTGCCCATGGGTCAGGGGGACCAAACAGCCTCCACTATGAGCCCTGCAGCCTTGGAAGGACACATCCGCATGGTACCATGGTCCCACTGCATCTTGGGAAGAGCATAGCTAACCCTACTTTTGATGCACTGGCAGCAGCTCCGCTTGCAGCTTCAGCACTGAGCGTTGTGCTTTGTGTAAGTGCAGCCACGGCCATGTCTCCTTCCCAACAACTCAGTCTGAACACCATCCATGGAAGCAAGCAAGGAAGGCGACCATGGGAGCAGAATAGGGCAGGGGGGATGTCACCTGATTTTTTCTGGGGAGATGGACCATTTCACTCCAAGTAGAGGGGTCACCACAGACTAAAGGAAGGGTTCTAAGTGGGTGAATGGGTGAGTACTAGCTTCAGGAGCACAGATGACCCTGAACGGCCTGGAAGACCACAGGCCTTGTTCACTCAGCAACAGCTCTACCACCCGGGAGTCCCCTTGGGGCATTACCTCCAGGTAACTCTTTGCCTCTTAAACAACCTCAAGGGGGTTGGGGCCTTGGGAGACCAAAGGCAGGGGGCTGTCAAGGAACTTAGTCTCCTGAGGGCTTGTGCACACATTATAGCTGTCCTGATTCAGGTGTCCATCGTCACGTCCAACCTCCAGGACACAGACACACGACAGAGGGTGAGGGTGGTCCTGGCCCTGTTCTGATGACAACAGAGGTCAGGGTGGACAGCCACTTAGGACTGCAGTGTGGCTGCAGCATGAAGAGGCTCCATGGGGGGAACCTCGGGTGCCAGGCTAGGGAAGCTGTGCTTTGCTTGGACAAAAATGACCCTTAGGGAGAACGGGTAGAGAGTAGGGCATGAAGACCCTCGTGGGAAGAGGGGCCCAGAGCCTGGCTCCATCTTGGGGTTCCCAGAATCTACCTGAAGCCTGGGTTGACTGGCCAGTTACAGGGTGTCAAACTCCCCAATCTAAAACTCCATCCTCCCTGCTAGGAAACTCAGCTGAGAGGGCATTCTTTCCTTCCCACGGATCGTGAACTCTCCCCAGCAATGGCCTTGCCTGTCCATGCTGCCAGGCCAGAAGTCACCTGTACCATCACTCTTAGATGCCCAGGGAGGTGCCACCTCTGCCCAGTCCCTGCACGTGTGGGGTGACATCTGAGCCAGAAGTAAAGGGCACTCACCTCTGACACAAGCGAACAGTCACTATGTGCGCACCTTAATTTGCAAATAATTTATATTCTTTGGAACAAGAGCCTGAGGCTAAGATACATCTGTCAAAGTTCCCATGAGCAACTGGCACAGAATGCTGGAGAGGATGCAGTCTCTGAGGGTGAACAGTGTGGCACCCTGGGAGGGCTCCCTCTCCCTCCCATCACAGTCAACGAGCAGCAGAGGACAGGCAGACACAAGCTGGGAGCCTTCTGACCCTGCAGCAGCTGTCCCCCCATCCCTCGACCACACAATCTGTGCCTACTGTGTTGCTGCAGAAGACAGGCTGAAGGGCCGCGGCCAGCTACCATGCAAGGCGCTCATTCTCAGGACAGGCATCTGAGCAGCGCTAAGAGGGCCTTGCCTGTCATGGCAGTTACTCTGATGGTGACCACGCATGTCTCCTTGCCTTGGGAGGTAGAGGGACACACCAGCGGAGGCAGAGAAATGGACAGTGAGGGACTGTGTCCCCACTTGCTGGCTCTCTGCCCCACACAGCCCTGCATGAGGACGTGACATCATGTCCCTCTCTCCTTCTCCTTCTTCTTGCTTGTCCTCTGGCTGCTGAGCTCCCCCAGCTTCTTGTCCAGCCTCCTCTGCAGCTGGGCCCTCTTGGCTGGGTCCAGGGTCCTGTCCTTGGTCCCACTGCCTGGGTAGAGCACTCCTTCCCGGCTAATCCTCTGCCGGGCGTGGGCGCGAGCCTTTTCACCACAGCCATGGATCTGAAAGGACATGAGGGTCGGAGTGAGCTGTGGGCAGGGGAGGCTGCAGCCTGCAGATCTGCGTCAGAGGGAACCACCTAAGGCTGGTGCAAGACCATGGACCCTCCCGCCTTCCCCAGGCCTATCCTTCACAGCTGCCCAATGGGAGGCCTGCAGGGTGAACAGAGTTCCCACTGCTGTAGCTGTCCCTCGGCAAAGGCGCGCTTTATGTCCTGTGCCCCAACTGTTCACGTCAGATTATGAGCGGCATCTGCTTCGCCCTCTACAGAAACCCCGTTAGGGAGGGCACAGACTGGTCTGGCTCCTCCTCCCCACATCCCCAGGAGGAGCCCTCACCTCGGGCAGGTGATGGCTGAGGCAGTAGCGGCGGCTGCAGTGCATGCAGAACTGGCCCAGGGTGGTGGTGCTGGCCGAGCACTTGGAGAAGCTACAGGTGTTATCAGCCTTCACCACGGCTGACACCAGGGCGTCAAAGTCCTCCTCGTGGGGCAGAGCCGTGGCTGGAGCTGGGGAGGAAGAGGGCAGTGCTCAGGACCCAACACTGCAGACAGCGGGACGGCCTACCCCCAGAGTCCTCGGTGGGCTTCACCATCAGGGCAGCCGGCAGCCTGCCCACGTCACAGCCCAGCCCCAAGGCAGGAAAGTGGGGTGCAGAGCGCCTCTGAAAGCACGCTTTCACCCAGAAAAGCCTTTTGGGGAGCTTCCTGAGATACCTACAGGAGAAACCCAGGCCACATGTCAGTACCACCAGGGAGGGAAGCTGCCTAACTCTGGGCTCAGCAGAGTCCCTCCTGCTCTCAGCCAGGGGCAGGAAGTGCTTGGCAGTAAGTATCTTACTTAAATTGTGGGTGATGAGGGGTTGGGATGGGATCATGAAACACTCAGCAACAGTGAAAGGCTCCAGAACATACAAGCAAAAATCTCTTCAAAATCAGCAGGGTGGTGGTGGCACACACCTTCAATCCCAGCACTCACTCAGGAGACAAAGGCGGGCAGATCTCTGTGACCAGGCCAGCCTGGTCTACAGAGTGAGTTCCAGCACAGCCAGGGCTACACAGAGAAACCCTGTCTTGAAAAACAACAACAAAAAACCTATTCAAAGTCAAATGTGCACTGCATGGTGCCAATGCTGAAGCCTTGAGTCTGAACACAGCGCTCAGCACTGGCCCCCGCCGCCATGTCACACCTCGTCGCCAACCTCAGCTGAGATCCCAGCCACCCTGTCAGAGCTGGGCGTTGCAGCTCCTGCGTCCCATCCTCACAGAGGCATCTTGTTAACTACAGACACCAGACACAGCGGGACACTTTCCGCCCAGCACACCTCAGAATTTATCAAATGGAACATCTCAGGATTGTGCTGTGTTAGACAGTGTCCGTCTGCCTGGATGTAAATGTATTCTCACCTTTGATAAAGAGTAAAATTTTATGCACACCAAAGCACTTCTAAAACAAAATTTTATGACTTACATGATATGACTTGCATATTCTCTATCTACACAGTCAGGGTCAGGTAAAGATTTCCCAGGTGAGGTCAGTGGATTGGCTCACTGGTTAGTAGCACTGGCCTCCAAGCCTGAGACGGGGAGTTAGATTTGTGGAATGAAGAAAAGTGACTCCCACAAGTTGTCCTTTGACTTCCATGTGTGCTCTGGCCCACGTGCCCACATGTGCACAATGGATAAATGTAAAAATGTTTTAACAGTCTTGGGTGATGGAGGGTGTGAGCACCAACGTTTAAGAAACACACTTCGGCAACAGCGAAAGCTTAGGGGTATAGAGTTGCGGCAGCACTCAGGGCAGCCCCACAGAGCACACACATGTGCAAGGCAGGGGACAGAGTACTGGAAGGAGCCACACAGGCGCCCACGTAGGCAGGCTCCCGGTCTGTCCGTGGCCCACACACCTTCTTACGCACTGGTAGGTGCTACACACACGAGGCCAGGTGGCCACTACCAGCACCTACCAGACACCGAGGTCTCCCAGAAGCCCCAGCTCACCTGTGTCCACCTACGACAGCTGCTTCTGGTTCCCTGCGACCTCACCCCCTCTCTGCCTGTCCCCCCACGGACCCCCGACAGCCATGTAAAGCCAACCAGTCACTGGCTCCTGCCACTTCCCAAATAGAACCAAGTGGCCCGGAGAGGACCTTGGGAACGGTGCATCCCATTATGGCAGCACCCCCAGTGCGTGTGTCAGGAAATACGGACCTCGCAGAGCAGTCAGACCTGATGGAAGGTGAGGGTGGTTGCCAGAGCCTCCTGCCTTCAGCTGATCATGTCTGCCAGCTATTAATCCATGGCCAGGGCCCTGAAGAGCACTGGCCAAGCAGAGCCTGAACCTCTGCAGAGCAGATGAGGTCCTGTGGACTCTGAAAGATAATATCCTGAGGAGCAGGAGAGACTCCCAGGCTACCTAGGCCTTGTGGCAGGAAAAGCAGAAATGGCTAGGTCCAGGCTTGCCAAGGCACAGATGCAGTGCTTTTCCATCTGAGGCAGGGGTTACCCCCATTCAGAGTTCCTCCATTCAGTGTTCAGCTGGAGGGCAGCACTGTGCCATCTTGCTCACCAGCACATAGCCTAGCTACAGAGGCCATCCCATGAGTACCATGGCATGCCTGGGACAGTGCCACAATCCTGACAGCTGGTTCTGGAGCTGAGAACAGCACCCGTGAGGTTTGGCTCACGAGAACGAGATGCCTCAAAGGGATCTGATCTGTAATCCTGCTGGCAGGGGCCTACTGAAGTGTTCAGAACTTCCTAGCAGCTCTGCCCTCTCTGTTTCGGAGCATGTGTGCCAGCTCAGGGGTGGGGGCACCCAGAGGATGTGGGCACAGTGCAGGCTGAACACAGAGCACATAGTCCACCCTGGCCCCAGCATGGGGCATTACAATGGTGTGCTCGGCAGGCCTGCAGCTCAGAGCACCTGCCCCTGTGCTGCCAGTCAGGAAACGCCCTGCCCCATGGGGTCCTCAAGCCTCCCTTCCCAAGGGGACAACAGCACTAAGCATGACAGGGCTTCTCCCTGCCTGCTCCTATGGGCTCTGGGGATGAGCAGGTGACCTGCCTGTGACCACCCCAGGAAGGCCAGGCCAGAGAGACGAGTCATGGGAAAAGCAAGATCCAAGCGGCCAAGGGAGTCTAACTGCCTCCTAGGGTGGCAGGAGGCAGCAGGTGGCGGGAGACAGGAACCACGTGGCACCATGTGCTTGAGAGGAGATATGGTTTACCTTTTGTTTCTTTTTTCTTTTTCTTCTGTGGAGCCTTCTGTGGTCGTGAACCCCCACCAGGGGGAACCTTGGCTGGCTGGGCCTGGCTGCCTTGCTGTCGCTGCAGCCTTTCCAGGTGCAGCGCCTTCAGATCCAGCTGTGTGGGGCCATTTGGCTGCTCCAGAGGCTGTTCTGCCTGTGGCTCGGGCTCAGCCTGTGTGGGGCTTGGGGGGGAGGGAGGCCTCGGGGCCACACCGCCAGAACCTGCAGGGCTCTTCCTGCTCACCGTGATGTGCCGTGCCCTCCCCTCGCCAGTGCTGTCGTGCTTCAGCCCGAACTCCTCAGCTAACTGGTGGACTCGAAGCCTGTCGTGGGAGCTCAGAGATGTGGGGAACTCCAGCTGTGCCTCCTTGCCGGCCAAAAACTCCTTGATCATGGCCCGAAAGTGCTCTGTGTGGTCCGTGCCTCCAGTTCTGTCAGAGCCACCTACATTAGAGCCGGGCTGGGAGTGGGCTTGAGAGCCTGACGGCTTCTCACTCGGCTTCCTTCGGCCCTGTCCGGCGGCTGCTTTGGCCTCTTTGCCACTCTCCTGTTCACTGGCAGGCTTCCTGATGAAGGTGGCAGGGCCCTTGGGCTTGGGGGGCCGGCTGTGGCCCTGGGAGCCCTCGTGGGTGTAGTTCTCAGGGACGATGTCATCCAGGTACTCAAAGGCTGTGCGCACCTCCCCATGCTCTGTGAAATAACCCAGCAGGGTCTTGAGAAATGCGTGGTTGTTGACAGTGCGGGAATCACAGATGATAGCCACGTGGCGCCGAGCACGGGTGACAGCAACATTGATCCGCCTGTCCTCAGCCAGAAAACCAACTTCACCTGGAGAGAGGCCAGAAAGGTGAGAGAGGCAGCAATCCAAGGCAGGGACCAGGCCGCTTGTTCAGGGACTCAGGACTAGTCACATCATCAAAGCCACATGGTCCACAGCTGCCCATTTGCGCTCCCTGTACACACTGCCTGACTGGCAACTAGCAGGGTGGACACAGCATCTGTTTGCCCCACTGCTGCCCAGGGCAGTTCCATGGCCAGCGTTGCCTGGCAAGAAAGCCTCCGCCTCACGCCTGGGTCCGGAATGTTGGGAGCAGATGCTGTGGACACAGCGCAGAGCTCTGGGCCACAGCCTCATCCTCATCCATCTCCAGCCTGCTCCAAGGACACTCTGCAAGCTCACCAGCTACTGCCTGGATGCAGTTTTCTCGATGCATGGCAAGCCATGGCCATGCAAAACTCATGTCTCAGGGCTAGAAGATAGGCTGTAGGACATGAGGGAGGGTTTCTCCTCCTAGACAGGGTGACCAAGTCACCAGGGCCCACCATGCCCCAGCCTGCCTCCTCAGTATTCTGCTCCCCAACCAGACTGAGTCTATTCCCTTTGCTGAGAACAGCATACTCCCCTCCCCAACACCAGGCTGGGAAGCTCTGTTCACGGGTCCTCCCAGGATGTCCCCTGCCTGCCCAGGCTCTGCTGACCCTCAGGGATCAAGACATGCTCCTTTGGTCCTGTGCTTTACACGAGCTCAGAGGACAAAGGCTGTGGTGCTGCCCACACAGGAGAGTTCCACAGGGTCAGCACACTCACTCTCAGGCTGTTCCCAAGGCTCCAGCGGGGGCTGTGCTACTTACCTTTCCTGTTGGACCTGACAAAGGTCAGGATCACTGCCTCCTTCTCTCGGCCTTGGAAGCCATCAACAGACTTGATCTCGAGGTCGGGGTGCTTGTTGGAGAGGCTCTGTCTGAGCAGATCCACCTGGAACAGGAAGCAGGGCGGAGATCTCATCACCATGTTAGGGGACTACGAGACCCATCACGCCTGGGAGCCCCGCCCTGCAGAAACAGCCACCACGGGCAACCTTCAGTGACGGCAACAGCAGCAAGCTGCCGTGAGACTGTGCGTCCGAGGCTTGAGGCCTGTTCTGTTCTTAGCCTGGGAGTGAGTGTGCCGACCGTTTGGGACTCTCCTGTGTCAGCAGCGTCACAGGGCTGCCTCTGCCCTCTGAGCTTGTCAAAGCACAGGACCAAAAAGCATGGTATTGACCCCTGAGGGTCAGCAGAGCCTGGGCAGGCAAGGGACGTCCTGGGGACCTTGCACTAGCAGGCAGCAAGCGTCTCCTACCAAACCAGATTGGGGCAGGGACACAACCTGGGCCACCAGCATGGTCTCTAGGACTATGTCCATCTGGAATGCTGGCATCAAACAAGGACACAGTAGGCGCCAGGCCGAGGTCAGGCTGGTAGCAATGTGAGGTACAGAAACACAGATGGTCTCTTGCTGGTGTCTTTTGGGCCCTAGACTTGGTCACCATGAGGTCACTCTAGCCCCGGACTTTGTAGTCACAGAAGCCAACAGTCTACCCTGTCCTTCCAGCCTCTAGCTCAGTCCAATGATACAAGGAGACAAAGGGGGTTCCTCACACCTGAAGGTTGTAGGGCGCAATGACAGCAATGTCACCTGCCTGGACCCCCGCATCCACCAGAGCCTGGACATGCAAAGTGACGAGGCGAACTTCGCCTGGGGAGGAGAGACAACAGTGGTCAGTGAGGGCCGCACCATGCAGCCTCTGTTCCTGAGCTGCGGGTAACACTTCCTGCCTGTTGTGAGCAGATCTTATGCTGGGCCCAGGGCAGGGAGCATCCCGGGAGGTGACCAGCCGACCAGAGGTCACCAGGCTGACAGAAGGGATCCGAAGGACCTGGATACTGCTGACTTAGAGAGATTCTCAGCCCAAGATGAACAGCCACGCCTTCAGAGGAGTGTGGGAGAGGCTACCAGCCCTAGCAGCCCACATATCAGCTGTGCCTCCGGAAGAGCCCCAGGATGCTGTCCTGACCTTTGGCATCCAGCTCCAAGCCCACAGTTCACCAGGAATGTACCCTCATCTCTGTACCCAGTGCCTCCCTACAGCAGGAGTGACTTGTTTCTTTTTCTTTTTAAAGGTTTTTTTTTTTTTTTTTTTTTACTTATGTGTAGATGTGTGTGTGTGTGTGTGTGTGTGTAAGTGTAGCCATTTGTGCTCGGATGCCTGTGGAGGCCAGAAGAGGCCATTAGATACCTTGGAGCTACAGTTGCAGGTAACTGTGTCCAGTGAGGACGCTGGAAAGTGACTATGGTTCCAAGCAATCTGAGAGGACCAGGCGGCCCTGGCTGGCAACTCACCCGGGTTTCCCTTGGACTGGCCCTCCTCCAGCTCCAGCAGCCCACAGCCGGCTGTGTCTACGAGCAGCAGGGGGACACTTGTCTCCTCCGTGTCAGCCACACCTGGGAGGTCCCTGGCATAGGAGCGGACACAAGGTGGAACTGACCTCCTTCACAACAGCACTGGTCCTTCCCTCCAAAAAGACACAAGGGCTGCTCGATGGGCCCAGCGCCTAGGAAGGCCCAGGCAACCATCTAGAAAGTGAGTCTCGGCAGCCTCTGCTATCCCATCCCAAGCCCTCAGTAAGACACATTCCCCTCCAGCCTTCCACAGAGGGCCAATTGGGGCTGGAGCCAAGCTAGGCAGAAAGGTCAGGGAAGCAAGAGGCCATGTCACTCACTTCAGGAGGTGTCCCGCCACAGAGGAATGGGCAGTAAGCTGCCCGTGGTACATGGCCTCCGAGGCCCAGCGCGCGATGGCCTGGTGCATCCGGTACTGCACGGTCAGCATCCGTACCACGGCGGCACCATGCTTCTCTGCCAGGCGCTCCATCAGGCTGCGGGACAGCCCAGCCAGTGCCGCCCTGTGACGAGAAAGGAGGGAAAAGGAGTGCTGAGTCTAGATGCGACACTGTGGGAGAGTAGGGAGGACTGCCCTCAACCTCAGGAGCCTGCACTTCCCTGGCTTCCCACATGACGGGAGGGAAGGCTGGGCTGCCGCACTCAGCAGAACCCCAGAACCTGGGAACACACCCGTCCGCTTCAGAGCAACAGGGACTTGGCAGGTGGCAAAGACACAAGACAGGGTCCAAGCAGATCTGAGGACACTTTGCTGCTTAGAAGATGGGAGAAGAACTGTGAGCCATCTGCAGTGGCTTTGAAAGGCAGGTAAGGCAGACATGGATCCACCCTGAAGCCTTCAGACCAGGCAGCCCGTTTAGAACCAAGGCCCTGGCACTGTAAGCCACAAACCTGCACTGTTTCTAAGAAAATGTTTCTGGGCACTGGGAAGTGTGTCTGTACCAGCACTTGGGAGCTCGTGTTTTCAAGGGCAACTTCAGCTAAAGAGTGAGTTCAAGGCCAGCCTGGGCTACATGAGACTGTATCTCAAAACAAACAAACAAACAAACAAACAAACAAATCAAACTCAGTGTGTTCCAAAGGATGGCAATCACCACTATGGCATCCAGGCATGGATACATTCATTCTCTACAGCTGAATCATTTCCACCTCATCCAAGGGGCAGGGAGTCTCTGTATTCCCCATGTGCCTGTAGAGGCCAAAAGAGGGGATTGGATCCTCCGGACCTGGAGCTGCAGATAGTTATGAGCCAAATAGGATTTGGGGAACCAAATCTGGGTCCTCTGGAAGAGCAGCCAGTGCTCTTAACTGCTGAGCCATCTCTCTAGCTCTGGGATTCAATTGATTATTAAGGACCTCTGTCACCAAAGTAACTAAGGCCAAAGGCAGGACATATGCCTGTCACACCCCTATAAACCCAGAAGTGCACAGCACAGGCATTGGTATCACCCAACTTTCCCAAGGGACACACAGGGTCCTTTTCACAGGGACAGCCAGATCCAACCCACAGCTCCCTAGAGGATGGAGCCATCTGCTGTCCCGCTCTGAGAAACACCCCCTTGGAGAAGCCCCCGGGCACACACCATGAGCCTTCTCACTCCTCCTCAGAACCCTGTCCTTCCCAGCAGGACTTTCATGCTCCCCAGAATCCCCCACTCTACCAGTCCTAACCCTCCCTCTCCTGCCAAGCCTGGTCCTGAGGGACTGCTGTAAGCACCTTTTCCTTCAAGACAACCTGGCCTGAGCATCCCACCTCCAGGGCCCCCTACTCCCTGTGGGAGGTCCCACACAACACCTGTCCTGGCAATTCTTTCACCACCAGACCCTCTGAACATACAGAAAAGATAAAATTTCAAATGCATCAGGGATCGGGACAAGGCCTCCTCGGCTGCAGGGGAGGCCACAAGCAGGGCGGAGGGCCCTGGCTGCTAAAATTGTCTGTTCATGGTGACTCGTGTCAGACCTTGCACACAGGCCCACTGTGGGCTCTCCAGTTGGAAAGACAAGCAGACAAACAGATAAGCACTGTCAGGGAGTGATTCAAGCTGAGGGGAACCATGTGAATCTTAAAAGGGACTGACGGTACCAACTGAGCAGAGCGGGCACAGGAAACCACAGAAGGGTCTATCTGAATGGAGGGTAGGTCTAGCCAACACTCAGGGGAGCAGTGGTCCAGATGGAGGGGACAGTGAGGCAGGGCCACACTGAGATCCAAGAAGGCCAGCATGGCTAGAGCAGTGAGCAGAAGGATAGAAAGAGCGATGTGAAGGGCTGGCCAGCAGACAGCACTTCCTCCACCCGGGAGAGCCTGAGCTGGACCACTCCCCCAGTCCTGTTGAAGGTGTCTAACACACACTGGAGAACCCACGGCAGGCTGGGAGTTAGTTACCGCAGGCCAGCTTGGCCCACCCAGAGGTTCTCCTAGCTCAACCGTCAAGCCTGCCCATCCTTCCCAGGGTCTTGGAGCAACAAGCATCCAGTGAGCACGGAAACAAGCCAGCTCCATGCTGGACCTGAAGCCACAGATATGAGGGGGACCCAAAGCCCACTCTCACACAGCACACAGCCCAATGGATCAGCTGTGCAGCACAGGGAAGAGCTGCAGTTGAGAGCCATGCGACAGAGGGATACACAGACCTCACGGTGAGCTTGGCACAGAGGCTGGCCCTGAGGGACAGTAGGGAGTGCGGGGAAGGGCCAGCACAGTAGGCAGGAGGTGTCTTACTTACTTGTGAGAGACAATGGTGGGTGGCAGCTGTCTGTGGTCTCCGGCTAGGATACACTTTGGCGCCCTCAGCAGAGGGATCCAGCAGCTGGCTTCCAGCGCCTGGGCACACTCGTCCACCACCACCACATCAAAGCAGCCCTCAGGCAGCAGTGCCAGCGGGCCATCGGGAGATGCACCTGGTAGGGATGGGGACCAAGCCAGCCTATTCATTTTGCTTCACAACCTAGTTTTCTACTAAAACTACTATGTGCAAGGCCACGGGGAAGGCTCAGTGGATAAAGGAGCTTGCTGCCAAACCCGACGACCTGAATTCAAGCTCTAGGGTCTACATGCTGGAAGAGGAGAACTGACTTTTGCCCGGTGTCCTCTGACCTCCGCACATGTCCACCAACACAAATACACACACGTACACAAAATAAGTAAATGAAAAATATGCTTTTTGAGATTTCAACTAAAATTTAAAAGGAAGGAAAAAAAAAAAACACTAGCAGACATTAAAGTGGAAAAACATAGAGCCATATGAGAATATTTGGTGGTACACACCTGTGTACCATCCCAGCACTTGGGGGGGTAGAGGCAGGAGGATAAGGAATACAGGGAGGGTCATCTTTAGATACAAATCAAGTCTGAAGCAGCCAGAAGCCATATGAGACCTGGTCTCAGAAAGTATCAAAAAATCAGGAGCTGGAGAGATAGCTCAGCAGTTGGAACATATATTGCTCTTGCAGAAAACTTGAGTTCAGTTCCTAGCACCCACATAAGGTGGCTCACAACCATCTGTAACTCGAGCTCTAGAAGATCTGATATATCTGGCCTCCACAGGCACTTGCACTCATTTGCATAGATATTTAATAAATATTTTAAAAAATGAAAAAAGTGCTGGGCAGTGGTGGTGCATGCCTTTAATCCCAGCACTCAGAAGGCAGAGGCAGGCAGATCTCTGTGGGTTCAAGGCCAGCCTGGTCTACAGTGAAGGCTGCACAGTGAAATCCTGGCTCAAAACAAAACAAAACAAAACAAAACAAAAATAATAAAACTACTTCATGACTTCATGATGGTGAACCTCGTAATTAATCAAGGAGACAGGACCTAACCTAACATTCAAAGATTCAAAGTAAGTGCTGAGTGCCTAGAGAAATACACAGCTGTACCCTTTCACATCCACGACACTGTCTCTCTCTAAGTAACTCAGCAACAGACCAGGTGAGCAGCAGCCTGATATGATGGACATTCAGAACACCCCTCCAATACCAGAGCTCCCATTCCCATGGAATCCACACAGAATGTTCTGGAAGACTGGGAAAGCAAGTCTCAAAAGAATGGTCAAGTGAAGGCATCATGTGGACCTGCATACAGCACACATGGAGCCAAGCAGAGCCAGCATCAGAAAGGAAGCGCGGGAATCCCCCATTGTTTGGAGAGCACAAAACACTGCTAAACCACTGAGTCAAAACGGAAACTAAGGCCTCGTGACATCCTCTCCCCCCAACAAAAGCAAACGAGCACTTTGAAATGAATGAAGACAGAAACACGGATTTGAAGATTCCAAACACGTTTGGAATCTCAGCCTAGTGGCTCTGTGAGGCCCAGGAAGAGCAGCAGTTGTGGGATGCCACAAAAAGAGTTAAAAGCCAGTGTCCCTTTCTTCTCGAAAGTGTAATTCCATATACCTACAATCCCAGCACCCAGAGACTGAGGCAGGAGCATCACTTGGAGTTTGGGGTCAGTCTGAGCGACACAGGAAGTTCCAGGCTAGGCCAGGCTACACGGTGAGCCCTAATGCTGCCTCCGCAAAATAAGTCGAGGGAAGGAGTGGGGCAGATAGCTCAGGGGGTAAGAGCACTTGCTGTGTAAGTATAAAGACCTGAGCTCCAACTCTCCAGTATCCACGTAAAAAGCAGGGAGTGGCCTACAAGGGTCTATGACTCAGCCCTGTTAGGGGTACAGGCAGGAGCACTGCGGGGCTTGTTGGCCACCAGTGTAGGTTCTGTGTCTCAAGGACACAGTGCAGGACACCTGACACCTTCCTCTGGCCTCTACATGGCACACATAGCCACACACACACACAAGCAACAAGAGAGAACACTCAGAATAGCCCGTGGAAGACACTGATTTTGTAGTTGCAAGGCTCCCTACGTTTGGACTCTCAGCCCAGCGGCTCTGTGAGGCCCGGGAAGAGCAGCAGCTGGGTGGGAGGAGCAGCAGCTGGGTGCAGACTCCATGGCCAAGGCCATGCCGGCAAGAGGGCTGTTCTCTCACCTGTGTTGGTGGCTAGGACCACATCTGCCGCAGCGAGGCTCTGGACTATGGTTGCTTCCTCCCTCTCCTTCAGTTCCTTCCTTAGCAGCTTAATTTCATTTCGAAAGTTACTTTTCTCTCTCTTATCCTGGGTCTTTTTGTTCTTGGCCTAAGAGAAGAGTCTGTAATTATTCCACCAGGATTTGGCACTTCTTTCCCATCACCCTGCTCCCAGGCTGTCAGCGATCCAGCTCAGCACATTCCTGGGATGGCACTGAACAGCAGAATCCTGGTGAAGGACGCACACAGCCGCATAAGTGCCTCAAACCCCACCTGCCACAGAGGCTGGTCCCCCGACCAAGGGGCTGGAGGGGAGAGTTAGCAGCTGTAACTGTGACTATGGACAACAGACAGCTGTTGTTCCAGACAAGAAAGTGCCAGCCTGGACTCCGGTGGAAACTTCAACCAGAGGCTGAGCTCGCTGATGCCCACATGTGGGCAGGGGCCTGATGCCCACATGTGGGCAGGGGTGGCACAGTATGCTGCCTGAGCGCCAAGCAGCGCAAGTACCCTTGTTCCCATCTCCCTGCGCACCATCTGCCCCAGGTTGACATCTGCACCATGCAGCCTCCATTCTCCCAGAGTGGGTGGACTCCTGGCCGTGGCATCCTCTCTGCTGCCATCACTCCCCAGTGGTGAGGCCAAAAGGGAGTGTCAAGATGAGGGTGAGGCAGGGGGATTGCTGAATGGGAGAACACAGTCAAGCTCAGGAAACTAAGGAAAACTCAGACAGGCATGTGAACTAGAGATCCAGGTTATAAGCACCAACTGCTAGAACAGAGCCCCTTCACCTGGAGCCCACCACCACCACCTTGCTCAGCAAGCCCTGGTGTCCCTGGCATGGGCAGGGAAATGGACCAACAATTCTTGAAGGGACCTGCTTTTCTGAGTATTTTTCATCTTGCCAGCATCAGCCAGCCCACCTGGCTAGCACAGAGGAGGCACTGATGAAATGCTTGCTTCCAGGGCCCCACACTCTGCCCAGCACCACCCCCAGCCCACGGACACATTCTCACCTACTCCACACCCCCAAAGTAGCTGGATCCTTACTACATACCCAGTGTAATTCTCTACCTGCATGCGCAGCAAACAGTACAAACTAAAGTGTGGTCCAACAGTCTTGGGTAGCCCAGGCTGGTCTTGAGCTCACTGCAACCCAGGATGAGCTTGAACTTCTGATCCTTCAGCCTCTACCTCCCAAATGCTGGGGTGACAGGCCTAAGGCACTATGCTCAATTTTAGGTGATGCTGGGGTTGAGGCCAGGGCCTTGTGCCAGCCAGGGAGGTGCTGAACCCTGAGCCATGCCCACAGCCCCTTGATTATAAATTATTAAGTGAACAGAGAGAGGCAGATAAGCACGAGGAACCTGGACACAACAGAACATTGACTCCTTAAAGACTGACGCTCAGACAAGTTCATGCCAGGGTCACTGGCTCCATGATACCTACAACGACCTGGTCGATGTCCCTCCTGATGTCAGCGACAATCTGGGCATTGTCACTGCGTGCTAGCACTGCGTCCAGTGAGTGCTGCTGAACGGACTCCAGGAGGCGGGCTGGGTGGCCCAGGCGCAGAATCTGCTTCTTGCACAGAGCCAGGCGCTCCACCAGGTTGTCCACAGCGATGTTGGAGGGAGCACAGCACAGAACCTGGGGAGCAGAGTCAGGCTTCCAGCAACTTCTTTCTTAATCAAAGCCAGTCACCAACACACTAAACCAAACAACACCCCTTAAAGGACAGAGTGTGCACTGATAAGGTGAAAGAGTAAATACACGCTCTCAAAGGTGCATGGCATTCAACCCAGGCCATATCCCGGTAACTGGAACCCAGGGATCTATCACCTATGCATCTCCAAAGCACTGAATGCTGCCAGCTGGCTTGTGACTGCACTGAAGACTCCAAGAGCCACGAATGCAGTGGTGTGCACCTGTGACCCCAGCATTCAGTAGGCTGAGGCCAGAAGGTCAGTGTGGGTTCAACACCACATAGTGAAGCTAGAGAGAGGGGGAAAGGAGAACGGAAGAGGAGAAGAGGGAAAAAGAAGGGGAAAGAGAGAGGGGAGGGAAGAACAGGGAGAACAGGAAAGACGAAGAAAGAGAGGAAGGGGGAAAGGGAGGTGGAGAGGGGAAAAGAGGAAGAAGAGAGAGGGAGGGAAAGTGACAGAGAGTGAAAGAGAGAGGAAGAGGCTGAGAGAGTGGGTGGAGAGACAGACAGAGAGATTCAGGTGGAGGAAAGCCAGAGAAGCTGTGGAGTTTTCTCTCCCCAGTTTTGGCCAACATTAACCCACTTTCTTTTGCCACCTCCTGTCTCCCAGCATTTTGGTAAAGTGGCCAGCACAACCATGAGTTTAGTCATGGCTTTGGCAAGGCTTCACCAGGTGAGAGTGCCTCCCTCAGCTGCAGGTGGTTTTTGGGAAGAGACCCTATACTTCCAGCTAGCCGATGGTGTGGGTTCCCCCTCCCAACTTTTGGAGTTGGCAGCCTATGAAACACACTTCTGGCTTCTGCATCTTGTTTGTCTGTCTTGCTTGCACAGTGCAAACAAGATTGGATTGTATTCTGAAATTGTAGCCAGTCTGTGGAAAGAACGGAGGCCTGTTATGGGAGGTCAAGAGAAACCTGCTGTGTACTAATGGCTCCCGACTGGGACCTGAGAGCTGGTGCCGCAGGACATTCTAGGAACTCTCCTAGAATCACGATCTGGGAATTCTCATGCTGACGTGAGGAAGTGCATCCAAAACAGGAGCACCTCCCAAAAAGCTAACCCCAACATCCTAAAGACAGCCCCGTGTACATGCGTAGCTCCTGCTTCCCTTCCCTTTTCTTAACTGCACACTGCCACAGGCAAGGCAACAGCTGGCCACTGTGCCTCTCCTCAGCAACAATAAAACTAAATAAACCCCTTTTACTTAAAAACAAAACAAAACAAAAACATCCAGCATGTAACTAGGACCAGAAGCAAGGGGCTCCGGTGGGCTCCATCTTGCAGAGTCCAGTCTCTGTCAATCCAATCCTGCCCACGTGTTCCGGTGTGCCCCTCTGAACACTAGTGCACCAGCCTCACTGAAAGCTGACCTGGAGGCACCAGCCAACACCAACCACCCTCTGTGCCTTCCATTACGAAGTCAGCATCTCCTGCTGGCTCCAAACATCCACAAAGGCACTCTGGGGGACACACTGGTGGACACAGACAGCAACGGGTCTCCCTGCAGCTCCGGGGAGAGGTGGCTCTGCCAATCAACCTCGGCTCATGTGGTCACTACCGCACAATCAGGCACGGCTGCTTCTTGGTTGCCTTTTCTACACGGTGAGCCTCCTGGGCCCCAGCACTCAGGTTTCTGTGCGGTTGCTGACAGCGTACAGAATGCCTGGAGGACCGGGGCGCCCCACACTGGTGTGGGTGAACAGGAACACGTACCAGTGCTCCGTGGCTCAGAAGGGCAGGAGAGCACGCACAGTGCATACGTATCTTGTGGGTTAGCCACACCTCTGATCAACTGCAGTCCTACCAGCTGCCTCAACCTGCTGCAGGTTTCTTAAGGGGCCCTGCTCAATTCCACGGCACCACTGTGGACCTGGACTCAAAGCAAGAGCACAGCGAGCGTGGAAATTGAGGGAGCCCAGCTGACAACAAAGGCTGAACAACCTTTAGGGCTCCCAAGCCTTCCCCATGCATCCAGACAGGTGTCCCTGCTTTGCAGCGCAAAGAGAACCTGCAGGGCGCAGCAGCCCACTCAACCTGCAAATGCCCAGGGCCAGTCCTGACCAGCCATGCTGGACTGTGAGTGAAGAGCTTGACAAACCCAGAGCTACAGGGCCGGATGCGGAGGGAAGGCCCTCTGCTCACCTTTAATCCCTGCTTCACAGTTTGGAGGATAATTTCCACCACGGTTGTGGTTTTCCCAGTGCCAGGAGGCCCGTGGATGATGGCAAGTTCTTTCTGCGCCAGTGCAAAGGACACAGCTTCTTGTTGGGAAGGGTCCAGGGTCGTGTTGTAGAAGGTCAGTGGGGCTGTGAGAGAAACACCACTGTCAGCCATCAGGAACAGGTAGTGCACAGAGCAGGCTGGAGCCCAGGCTGAGCTGCACTGCACAGAATTAGTCTGTTTTCTCGTTCTTTGAGACAGGATCTCACTCTGTAATCTGGGCTGGTCTGGAATTCACTATGTAGACCAAGCTGGCCTCAAACTCAGAAACCCACCTGCCTCTGCCTCAAAGTTCTGGGATTAAATGTGTGCTTGTGCCTTTTTTTTTTTTTAAACAAGGTTTCATATAAGCCCTAGGCTAGCCTCAAACTCTCTCCGTAGCTGAAGATAATTCTGTACATTCTGATTTCCTGCCTCCACCCCACCTCCCACGGCTGGGATTATAAACTCTACCACCATACCTGGTGCTGAGGATGGAACCCAGTGTTTCACTCGTGCTGAGCAAGCCCTCTAACAATTGGGCTACAGCCCCAAACCCTAATTTTCAAAACAAGATCTCTCCAGGAACAGGAACCAACACTCAGCCTGCTGTTGGTTTTTCCTCATTTTATAAGAAAGTACCACACCATTTGGTTATAATCCAGTTAGTGGCTGGTGCCACCATAGGGTGAGTTATTAAAAGGATTATAAGGCCCCAATGTCTAGATGTTGACAACCTGCTTCTTATGAACTTTGCCAATTCACACTCTAGAATAACAGATGTGAAGGAACTGTTCCTTGGGGCATAGTCATTTCCAATATTTATCACTCTTAAGTGACCAAAAAATGACAAAGAACAAGGACTGTGCCTTTGTTTTGGATAATGGAAGACTCAGATGATTAACAGTGCATTCTTAAAAAATCACCTGCGTGTGTGAGCACATAAACGCATGTGTATGGGTTTGTGTCTGTGTGTGAGGCAGACAGTATCCTTGTAGAGGTCAGAGGACTGCGGGTATTGCTCTTTGTCTTCTACCTTGTTTGAGACGAGATCTGTTGCTCACCACTGCAGAGGCCAGGTCAGGTGGCCTCTGAGCTCCCAGGAATTCTGTCCCTACCTCCTGTCCCATGAAGGAGTGCTAGAACTCAGGCTCTCACATTTACACAGTAGGTGCTTTCCCCACCGAGGTACTCCAGTCCTGACGAGCTCTTATGCTCAGCTCTGTCTGGCGTCCACTCAGAGACACCCAGCAGATGAGTGCACCAAGCTCTTAGGAAAAGCGCACTGACCCGGACTTGTGAGAGGCAACGAGCCTATAAACCATTACAAAGACAGAATGAGGAACACAGCATGGACTACAAAGCCCAAGTTTCTGGCACATTCTACAGCACATAGCATGTTAATTAAATAACATGCTACAATCAGGACACACCTGCCTTTAATGGCAGCTAATATATTTCTGACATGGGTATGATGGCACATGTTCATAATCCTAAAACTCAGGAGGTAGAGACATGTCAGGAGTTCAAGGTCATTCTTGGCCACGTAGTAAGTTTGAGACTAAGACCAGCCTGGACTACACAAGACCCATCTCCTTTCTTTCTCTTTCTCTCTCTTGCTTTTTTTTTCTTTTCTTTTTTTTTTTTTTTTTTTTTTTTTTTGTTGTTGTTGTTGCTGTTTTGAGACATGATTTCTCTGTGTAGCCCTGGCTGTCCTGGAATTCACTCTGTAGACCAGGCTGGTTTTTAACTCAGAGATCTGCCTGCACTCGCCACCACTGCTAGGCCATAAAACATCTTGAAAAAAAAAAAAAAGATCAGAATATCATTTTAAAAGTGTGGTGTGGGGCTGGGACGATGGCTTGGTAGGTAAACCGCTTGCCACACAAGCAGAAAAATCTGCATTTAGGTCTCCAAAACCATGATGTAAAAGCTGGGCCCAGTGAAGTGCATCTACAGTCCTAGCCCCGGGATGTTGAGACAGGTGAGTCCCTGGGACTCACTGGCCAGTCCACCTAGCTAGTCAGTGAGCTCCAAGTTCAGTGAGAGACCCTGACTCTCAAAAATTAGTTGGAGTCAGTGAGACGGTTCCCAGGGTAAAGGCTTTGTCACACAAGCCTCACCATCTATGTCCAATCTCTAGAACACAGTAAAAGACAGAGAGAACCAACTCACAGAGTGGATCCCCACTCTGCACACAGTAATAAGCAGATAAAAGAAAGGGTGGAAAGGGACTGAGGATGACACCTGAAAGCAATCTCTGGCCATAACCCCCAGGTGCACGCAAGTGTATACAACCACACATATACATATGTAACACACAGGCAGTGTGTTGGTGCACACCTATAGCGCCAGTACTTGGGAGGTGGAAGCAGGAGGATCAGAAGTTGAAAGCCAGCCCTGGCTATGCAGCAAGTTCTTCAACGAGAACTACTCAGTAATGTGTCCAGTGTAGACAGCCTAGAGCCTGAAAGTCAATCAGAGAAACATATCCAAAGATAGCAAAGCAGAGATTTCAAACCTAATGTAAACTCCTACTAAATCAGCCCAAGGTCACACTGTTCTACATAATTTCAGGCAAGAAATTAAGAAGCTGAAGATGGAGAGATGTCTCAGTGGTTAAGAGCATGTACTGGCAGAGGACCCATGGTTGGTTCCCAGCAGCCATGTTGGACAGTTCACAACCACCTCCAGCTCCAGGCGATTCAGTGGCCCCTTCTGACCTTCCCAAGCAATGTGCTCAGTGTACATGCACACGTACACACACACACACACACACAAATAAAAATAAATCTTATAAAGGAAAATTAAAAATCCTCACGTATTTCAGTGGCAGGACTGGGGGTGGAGCCACCCAACAGGATGTCTATGAGCGAGGATGCTGGCCCAGAGTGGTACTTCTTCAATGTCGTCAGTGCTCTGTGAGGAACCAGAGCCAAAGTGAGCTCTTTGGGACAGCTGAGGGACAGCATCACCTGAGAGCACCCAGCACCTCCTTAGCAGACAGCCCACTTCCTCCCTCAACAAACATAAGGGTGCCCACAAGTCCCATCTAAGGAAATGGCCCTCTTATGTCCAGTCAGGAACACTCACTTCTTCAGACGCTTGTAGGTGACATCATTGGCGAGCTTCAGCAATCTGTAGGTATTCTCTCGGTCCAGGTTCAACTGGAAATCATGAGATTCGTCAAAGGCCACTGTGACTGATTTTTGGGTAATGCGGGTCAGGACCCCAGTGGCCAGCTGGCTGCTTTCATTAGTATCATATAGACCCACGATATCACCTGAAAAAACAAACCCATATAAATACTATGGTATATGACTATTTCCAGAATATTTTAAATAGTGTATATATGCATACTTATGTCTCCACATGTGTGCGTATATATATCTCACATCATGCATTTATTTATTTTTTCTGAGTATTATGGTGCTTATGTGTGAGAAGTTGGTTCCCTCCTTCCACCATGTGGATCCTGGGTACTGAATTCGGGTTATCAGTCAGGCTTGGTGGCAAGCACTTTTCTCCCTCAAGATACCTCACCCACGTGTGAGCTTCACCTGTGCCCTGAATCTCCTCCCTGACTTTAGAAATACAAACAGAATATAACAAGAATGCTCTTGGAACAGAAGCTGAGCTGTGTGTCAGGCTCCCACCTTGTGTAGGATGCCTCCTCTCAGGATTGCTGCTTCTGAGTGACTGAGACTTGAGACTGTCCTCTGGAAGATGGACAGTAGCCACATCCCCTGAATTTGGTCAACAGCCACACACCCCCAATTCAGCTTGCTGACGTTCTACACAGAGGTCCAATTCCACCTCCCATCATTCTGCATGCCAGTCATTTCACACAGCTTCAGGGAAGACACTGCACAGGCTCCATCCTGCTCCCCACACCTGACAGTGGCAGGCACTCTTTTTCCCATCTTCCAAGGGGGGAGACTGAATGTAGCTCCTTTAATAAGGTCAAGATCTCAAGTTCTGCTTGGTCTGACACTCACCAGCAGGTTCCTTCACCGCCTTCCCACCCCTCCCATCTTATCTTCTCCAAACCCAGGAGAACTGACAACTGTTGGGACAAGAGTCTACGAAGTCAATGTAATCAAAGGCTACCACTCAAAACAGGCCAGTACTGCTGGCTCTCAGTTTTCAGGGCTGAGGCTAACTTGCATGCCTAGCATGTGGTCAAAAAGCTTCAGAGTGCAGTGTAATGGTAGGTGCTTGCTCAGCATGCCAGAAGCCTTGGATTCCATCCCAGGCACTGCAAAGAGAAAGCTGCCAATCTGGACAACCAAAAAACAGTGTATTATCAGCCAAATGTGTTTCCACATGCTTGGCAGTCCAGAACTCGGTAGGCAGAGACAGAAAGCTCACTGTAACTTCTAGTGTAGCCCGGTCTACACAGAAAGTTCCAGATGGACCAGGGCTAACACTGAGTCACATTCCCGTCTCCAAAAACAAAACAAAACAAAACAAAAAAAGCAGGCATGCTGGTGTAGGCCTATAATCCAGCACCTGGTAGGTAGTGGCAGAAAGATCAGGAGTTCAAGGATCAAAGTCATCCTCAGCTACACAGTACATTCCAGACCCTGTCTCAAAACAACACATAAAGCCAGCTATGCTGACAGAGTTCTAAGTAGAAAGCTTTCATTGCTGTGCTCCGTACTCCATCTGGGTCTGTCCTCCAGCCTTTGGGAGCACACAAGCCTTGATCTGAACACCAGCAGTAGCCAAGAGAAGCCTACAGCAAACACCTACCAGAAGTGAAGCTATTACTGGGAAGCACCACTGCAGGCCCAAATTTCCTGGGCTCAAAGGTGACCAGTCGCTGTCCATACAGCCCAGTGCGTTGGCTAGATACCTGGAGCTTCAGCAAACACACCCCTCGGCTCTGGAGCTCTTTCAGGGAACTGTGTTCCTGCCAGGACCTAGAAGACACCAAGGAGAGCAGCTTCACTGTTTGCGCCTGTACCCTCGCCTATTCCTACCTACGCAGGGAAAGAAATAAGGCAAGGAATTCTCCTTACAGTCACCCAGTATTCCCCAAAGGAAATAGGGAACGACTCCGCTCCAACCCTGCCCCTCCCACAGCTCCAAGACAGGTACTGCCTGACCTGCTCCAGGTGAGCCAACAGCATTACCACGTCTCGTTGCCATCTGTCAACAAGTCCTGTGGGGCCCTCCCATTTATACCTGCCTCCCTTTCTGCCACTTACCCCAACACCCTAACTGTGGTTCAAGGCCCTAGCTTGACTTGGAGCAGATGACTTCGCTCTCACAGCAAGCATGTGGTGTGGGAATCACTTGCCTTTACAGATGAAGTAAGGCAAAGTCTGGAACATGATCCCACAGTCACACCGCCAGAGCAGCAAAAACTCTTCCTCATGACTAAACAGGCTCTCGACCAAACAACGGTCGCATCTGTAATCTCAGACTGGCTTCAAATCCTTCCTCCACGTGTGTTACCCTGGGCCAGTCGATTCACCAGCCTTTGTCTGTACTTAGGGAAATGCATTACAGGGGTGGCCCTGCGAAGTACAGAGGCGCAGGTTCTGTCTGTTTCAGACCTGTAGACAGTCTCCAGAAACAAGCTGGCTCTTCAGGAATGCTCAGGCACCATACATAACATCAGCTTCATCCACTTTCCTCTAGGAGGCTGTGCTCAGGTATATCACCTCCCCGGTTCCCAAGGAAAACTTCTCCCACTCCCCCATCTAGCTCTGATCATCACAAACAGAACCGCGTGGGCTCTTCTTCTCCCCCCGCCTTGGTGTGTGTGGGGGAAAGTCTCATTACAGGGTCTCCTGTAGCTCAGGCTAACCCATAGCCAATGATGACCTTGATCTCCCGATCCTTCTGCCTCGACGTCCTAGTAACACCGCTTTGCAGTCTTCGCCAAGCGCCGACTTTGCATGCTGCCCACTGACGCTGCCAGTTCCGCCCCGCCGCAAATACCAGACCGTCTCGGAGCAGCGACCTAAGAGAGCTGCAGAGGCCCGGGGACCCGCGGAGAAACCTACCTGCGCTCCTCTACCTCGGCGTTCCGCTCCAGCTCCAGCAGCTCCAGCTGCTGGGCCACAAAACTCTCCACAGTGGACGAGGCCATCTCTTCCATGGTGCAGCCCCTGACTGGTGCTTCCTGCTCGGCCAGTTAGTCCTGTAGGACCCGTGTTCCCGTCGGACCGTTTTTCCCACCGGGCCAGAGTCCGCAAAGGACCTGTGCTCTCTGCCCGGGCAGTGATTCCGGACCCACTCGTTTCCTGTGTTCCCTGCCAAGCTAGTGAATCCAGTAGGACCTGTGTTTCTCTCCTCCATGTGTTCCCTACCGGGTTAGTCCGTCGACGCACTAGGTTCGCAGAGCTTCCGCTTCCGGTTGGGACCGTGGGAAATGGCGGCTAATATAGTGGCCTCGGTATTGCCGGGCGCTTTTGGACGGCTGCTGTCTGTGTGTAGCCGCAACCTGAGACCCACAGGACCCGGATCTGGTGAGACCAGGGAGGTCCAGTGAGGGAGGAAACAGAAACGGTGCGCCCGCCGTCTGCCGCATGTGTATCTTGAGTCCGCCTTGGTGCCTGATGCAGTGGTTGCGTGTGTCGTGAATATTGCACGGGATTTGGAGTACGGTTCCTTCAGTTCGTTGTTAAATACTGACAAGCGCTCTTAAACTTACGTGTAGGTCCTGTATTACAGAGACGCAAATGGGCTTAGAGAAGTGACTCACCCAGGGTCATACAATGGGGACGTAAGAGAAAATCGATTTAGAAGCTGCTAAGTAGGGCTCTAACGCCTGAATGTGGACCACTGTCCTCGGGCTTACCCTGACAGTGGCAGGCTGCTAGCCACCCTCGGATCTGACATTGAAGAAAGGAGTGAGTAATTTTAATGTTAGGACCTTAGACCATGGGATGAACCATCCTGAAACATAACTAGTGACTAAGTAACGTGTGTTTAGTTTTATTGGCCCGGCCCTTTTGGTTTGTGTGTAGATGGGTGCACATGCCCGTGTGGAAACCAGATGACAATGTCACGTGACCACTATTACTTCGACCTTTTCTTTCTTTTCCTCTTTTTTTTTTTTCTTCTTCTTCTTCCTCCTCCTCCTCTTCTTCTTTTTAGATTTATGGGTGATGGTTATGTGTGTGGGTGCCTTATCTGTGCACTTGAGTGAAGGTGCCTTTGGAGTCCAGAAGAGGGGGTGAGATGTTAACCCGCAGATGCCAGGAGAAAGGCCACTGGCCCAAATCATCATGGCCAAATTAATTGAAGCAAACTTTTTTACTTGTGTACATAGGCTACCTCCCACTAAGGCAGGGTTCAAGATGTCAACATTGGACATGTGTGAAATAAGGGTTGTAGGGGGTTTCCAAATGGGGGTTTGGCAGGCAAATTGGTGGTGGTTACAGCAGCAGAGCATAAGCATAATAAAGTTGGTCATAACAACCTCCTGAAACAAAGGTGTGAGGGCAAGGTGGTCCTAACAAGGGGGTCCTAACTTTGTAAAACAAACGCATGGTTGCCATTTCCTGGAACAGGCAGTAGAGAACCATTTGTAGTTAAGGTTATAGGTGGGGCACAGTCTAATCCTTGAGAAACAGATTTAATCATAAGCAGGAACAAACCTAGTTTTGCTTTACTGTAAGATGGCTTTCAAGCCTAAGAGGGAAGCACACTAGTTTATCACAGATCCCCGGAGCTGAGGTTGCAGGCTTTTGTGAGCTGCCGTGTAGCTGCTAGGACCCAAACTTTGTCCTCTACAAGAGTAGTAGGTACTCTTAACCACTGACTCATCTCTGCAGCACCTCTCCACCTTATTTCTAAAGGTTTCTCACTGATCCCGGAGTTCGCTATTTGCTTAGACTGGCTAGTCAACAAGCCCCCCCCCCCCAGCCCCAAACCCTTTGTCTCCACTTCTTAGTGCTGGAGTAACAGAAGGGTGGTGCTTGCCAGGCTTTTTTATTTTAATGCTGGTGGTCTAAACTCAAGTTCTCACACATGTATAGCAGGCACTTTACCACTGAGCCATCCCAGTCCTCACCCGGACTTTTTCAGAGGCAGGTCGTGATACAGTAGGTTAAATGGACACCAGCAACAGGTCTGTGCGTTTCATCACATTAACTACCCACCATGTTTTTGTTGTTCTTATAGCCTCCCTCTGGTCTGCTTGTCATCGGTTCAATTCACAGAGTGCTTCATATCCACAAAGGTAATACCAGAATGTGGGTTTGGTGATTTTTGCATTCAGCTGTAGAAATGTTACTTTCAAGTTAAAACGTCTCTACATTTGAGGCTGGGCATGACAATAGAACTGGTGGCACAAGTCTTTAATCCCAGCACTTAGGAGGCATTGGCAGAGGCAGATGGATCTCTATCAGTTTGAGGCCAGCCTGGTCTACATAGCAGGGACTACATAATAGAGAGACTCTGTCTTTAAAACAAAATAAAAACAACAACAATAAATTTCTCTACATTTTGATGGAGTTGGGGTGGGGGATGCTATAGCTCAGTGATAGCATGGTGGCCTAACATTCTTAAGGCCTTGAGTTCCACCTTTAGCATAAATGCATATACATGTAATCATACAGTTCTATCTGCAACAGAAATCATGTATGCATACATGCATGCATTACATATATGCATACCCCCAGAACAACATCTGACATACAGATAGTTTGGCCCTGCAAAACCATTCTCAGCAGCAGAAGCCTCTTTGATTCCCAAAAGGAAAAATTACAAAACAGAGTCTGAAGACATGCAGAAACCCCAAGTGGCATTTCACTGAGCAGCCTCTTCTTCCACTTCTCTTGTGACAGGTCCAGCCCTCCTGCCAGGCTTTATTTTCCCAGCTCCCTCTTTCCATGTTCCTCATCTGGTTCAGTCACGGACCTAATGGCACCCAGTAAAGGGTCTCCTTCCAGCTACTCTTGGTCCCTCCAGGTCGTTGCCTAGCCACAAACAATGGAGTTCATGTTCCTAGGAACTCTAAGAACTGGTATTTTACGAAAGTGTCCATTCGTTGCACAGATGTGTACAGAGCCATCCTGTGTGCTTGTGAATGACATAGACAGGCAAGGCTTAGGTCTGAGGTCCGCACGTTCCCCTGGAGATAGACTGGTTGGAATGCCTTTGTTAGTGATAAAGAGTCAGCGTGACCGTTGTGGGTCTTACACCCCTCCGTAGCAAGCTTGCACACATACCCTCCTGATGCTCACTGCACAGCTGTTTCCTGGGGCCTTGGAGCTGTCTTTCATGGGCAGGTGATGTGTGTTTATGAAATGCTTTTGCAGATACGTTCCTAAGACCTCCCTGAGTTCACCACCCTGGCCAGAAGTGGTTCTACCGGACCCTGTTGAAGAGACCAGACACCATGCAGGTAGACTTTGCAGGGGCAGGGCAGTGTGGCGTTTGTAGCCCTAGCTCTTGGGAAGCTTGGGCAGAAGGACTGCTGCGAGTTTGAGACCACCCTAGGCTACCAAGCGAGACTCTATCTCAAAAAAAAAAAAAAAAAAAAAAAAACAGACTAAAAAGGAAAACGAATGGGTAGCGCCTGTGCCCATTTCTGTGCCATGGAGAAAGATGGCAGGTGTCTGAGTGCTCTGAACTGCAGGGCATGTGAGTCCTCGTGGTTGGTTGGTAAACACTGGCATTTAAGACGAGCCTTCATGTGATAAACAGCCTTCCAGCATCAGCCGGGAAGCAGCTGGCTGATGGGAGGGGTAGTGGGTGCTCCTCCATCTTCATCTATGCTTTGTGTCAGTGCACACCTGTCATCCCAGTACCCAACTGGGAGGCACACAAGTTCACATCCAGCCTGGGCTACATGTCAGGAAAGGCAGCGTGGCTGTCGCCAGCCGACAAGTCACATCGGAGTTTCCCAAAGGCTAGAGGTTTCCATCGTTTCAGGGAATCTCCTGGTGTTTTAAAATACTGTTTGAGGTCCTGCCCAAGATAAATAGAGTCACCCCTAGGGATCTGAGCTGGTTGGAGAACTTCCACAGATAGCAGAATCCATGACTGCCGTACCCTGACGTGGAACAGCGATGTTTGTGAGCAGCCTGTACAGACCCTGCCTGTCCTCTCTGAAGCACGTCCGGCACAGACTTGTGTCAGTGCTCCCTCACTGCTCAGTGTACCACCATCAGGAGAGGTCTGTGTGTGTTTGGTGCATGTACCAGTTTGGGTGTTGTGTTTTGTTGTTTTCTGAATATCTTCAATCTGGCTTGGCCAGACACTGAAGGCTCATCCTCATGGTGATGCCAGGAGCTGCTATTGGCCTTGACCTTCTCCAGGGCAGGAATTGTCATGTCCATCTTACATGTCCAGCCCCTGGCCCAGGGGTTGGGTCTGTGCCCAATGGGTATCTGTTGAGGGACTATGACATGAGCCAGAGTGGTGATAACGGTGATGACGGGAACAGAGGAGTGTGGAGGGAAGGCAGGTGGCACTGCCAGAGAAGGAGTGTGGGGCCCAGGAGGCCCTGCCAGGTCAGGGAGATGGAATTCGGCTCCTTGGGCTGCAGAAGGACGGTCTCCTCACTTCTTAGACTGCACACTTTTCACCGTGGGGTGTGGTCCGGGGTGGACTCAAACTCACTGCAGTCCTGCTTCAACCTCCCAAATGCTGGGATTATAGGCGTGCACCATCATACTCAGCTTATGCACTGGTTCTTAGCTGATTAAAAAAAAAAGCAAGACAAGACGAGGGCTCTGCCCCAGAACTACAGAAGTAACACATCTGCCAGCGCTCCTGATCACACCAGCCTCACTCTCCACCTGCCTATTGGGTGGGTAAGTGGGGCTAGACAGACTGCAGGAGACTCCTCACAAGGGAGCCCAGTGGACAGCCAGCAGCCTGTCCAGTGCATGATTGCCACCACTATTGTCCTGCAGAGGTTGTGAGGAAGGTGAATGAGCTGATCGCCACAGGCCAGTATGGCCGGCTCTTTGCTGTCGTGCACTTTGCCAGCCACCAATGGAAAGTGACTGCTGAGGACTTGATTCTAATTGAAAATGAGTTGGACATCAAATGTGGAGAGAGGATTCGGCTGGAGAAGGTGAGGTGCAAATTGCCTTGTGAACTCAGGGCCTCAGGTACCGAATGAGCATCACTGAGAGGGTTTTCTCAGCTGCACTGAAAAATAAGAATCCCTGCCAGAGTGGAAAGGGAGTGGAATCAGTCTGGGGCAGAGCAAAAGGGAAGCTAGGGCTGACAGAAGGCAATTAGGCTGAGCTGTGTCTCCATAGGCCCAATCACAGATGTAAAGCCACCAGTTGAGCTTGGAGGGAGATTTCTAGCACCTGCTCTTTCAGGGAGGCTGGGGAGGTCCAACAGCATAATGGTGTGCAGGCAGCAGTGACGGCTGCCAAAACAGCTCAGACCAATCATTTTATTTATATTTAAGACAAAGTCTCCTGTACTCCAGGTTGCCTTAAACTTACTATGTAGACAAGACTACTCTTGATCCTCCAGCGTCTACCTTTCTGGGGGGTTGGGGGTGGGGTGGCTGTCAGAGGTCAGCTTGCAGAGGTCATTTCTCTCCCTCCATTGTGGGCCCTGGGCCTGTGTTTTCAGTTTCCTGTCCAGGCTCAGCATGTGGACAGCACCTTCCTGTGACCGTGGTGAGGATCTGGAGATTAAATATGCTACCTTTTATCTTAGGTCCTGCTGGTCGGGGCAGACAACTTCACACTCCTTGGCAAGCCACTCCTCAGGTAATGAGCTTCTAAACTCCGGGCTTGGTCCATTGCCTGGGCTGCCTTACAGACTGGACACAGTGTGATCGGGCCCAGGGCCTTGCCACACATCACTGTGAGAGTTAAATGCAGCAGCTTCTTGTACAGTTCTGGAGGGTGTGTGGTGTCCCTGCAGACATCCAGCCAGTAACCAGTCAGTCATAGATCCGTTAGGGTATAGCCTGCCTGCCTTCCTTCCTTCTTGCCTGCCTGCCTGCCTTCCTTTCCTTCTTTCCTTCCTTCCTTCCTGCCTTCTTTCCTAACTTCCTTCCTGTCTTTCTTTCTTTCTCTCTCTCTCTCTCTTTCTTTTCTTTTACATTTGGCTTTTGGCTTTTTGAGACAGGATCTCTCTATGTAACCCTGGCTGTCCTGGAACTCACTATGTAGACCAGGCTGGCTTTGAACTCATAGAGACTCACCTGCCTCTGCCTCCTGGGTGCTGGGATTAAAATGGTGCAGCACTATAGCTGGCAGCCATGCAGCCTTTCAGATCATGTTAAGGGCTGGTAGTTCCACTCAGGGATAGAGTGCCTACCTGTTAAGATTGAGGACCTGTGTTTTGTCCCAACACCACAAACAATGTTTAAATTTTTTTCTTTGTTGTTGGTTGCTTTTTGTTTTGCCTTTTTTTTTGGGGGGGGGGAGGGTGTCATGTCTTGAGACAGAGTTTAACTGTGTAGCCCTGATTATACCGGAACTCACAATGTGTACTAGGCTAACCTTGAATTTGTGGCCACCCTGCCCCTGCCTCCCAAGTATTGATATCTGCAGCCACGCCTGACTAAAATATTTTTTTAAAACTGTTCATTATACTTTCTTGCTGTTTTCAAAATGTTAACAATGAATAAACTAGATGTGGGACACACAGGAAGCAGAGGCAGGCGGTCAGGTCAGATTCACTCCTTGGATGTAAAAGTTCAAGGTCAGTCTAGGGTGCATGAGACCCCATTGCAAAACCAGGAATTTTTTGGGAAGCTTCACTAAGTTGTGAATAAAGATGAAACGCAATTAAGGAGTTGCACTGTCACCATGTCATTCCTTTTCCTTCTTTCTAGAAAGGATCTCGTACGAGTTGAAGCCACTGTCATTGAAAAGACAGAGTCATGGCCCAAAATCAACATGAAATTTAAGAAAAGGAAAAACTTCAGGAGGAAAAAAAGTAAGTGTGGGACAGCATTGTTGGGGCCCCGTGCACCCAGCATACTGTGTTTGTCACCATGTTCCCTGTCACATAGTTGGGCAGTGCCAGGGTGATACCATCCCTAAGGTCATGCCAGCGTTGTGATGTGAGGGCCCCAGGACTACCGCTGTCCCATTACAACATACAGACCAGCATGTGAACCTGGCGTGGCCCCCACCTTGAGACACCGAGGGATAGCAATGGTATATTGGATTGCCTTGGATACCAGAAGCAACTCCCAAATGTGCTGAGCATAGTTCACACTCCGTGCATAGGTCAGGCTTAGGTGGTAATGACAGGATCTTGGCAGGCAGCTTTGTGCTGTCAGCACATTTGTGCATATGACATCAGATACTTCAAAGAGAGACATGATTAGATGCTCAGAAGCAGGTCCCTGACCTCTGCGGGAAGCAAACAGTCAGCTGTGCTCCTTGAAGTCTTTTGGTGAGGCTAAGCAATCCACACTCTCTCTTCTTGATGCTGTCTGCATTAGCCCTTTAGGAATGGGCCCAGGACTGTCGTGGAGGTGCCAAATACAAACATCCTCTGCGTGGTCAGGCCATGGCCCCTGGCTGAATTTTAAGGAATTGTGGAGGCTTTTGATACAGTATTCATCTGAAGGCTGGAAGCCGAGAATGCTCAAGAGGCCCCAGAGCCAGTGTGAGGAGAGACTGTGAGGGAATGGCCAGCTTAGGGGTGTCTGGGATGAGGCCAGGGTGCCTAGTACCAACAGAAGGCTGCAATCTGGGCCCTCAGCATCAATTGAGAGCTGCCCCAGGGCTGTTCCAGGAACAAAGACATGCTCTCCCACAGGGAGGAGTGGCCACAAGGTTGCTGACCTGAGGTGAGGGTAGGTGGAGTCTGAGGGTGACTTCTCAGGGCACTGCTTCCCCTTGGGATGGGTGGGGGCGAGACAGTGGTTGGTCTGGCTCAGCAAGAAGCCTCTGTGCTGGTGAAAGTCACGGGGGAAAAGTGCCAGGGAGCAGGTGTGGTGCCAAGGCCAGGTGGACTGTGGAGGGGAGGAGGGAACACCAGTATCCCTTGCCCCTCAAGTCAGTCTCCCTTCCCTGGGATGGGGTGGGGGGGTCCCAAGGGCAGATGCCACTACCCCCTCATCTTTGAGAGAGTACCTGATAACTAGGTGCTAATAGATGTGGCCCATCCCCCATTACCTACTTGGTACTGATGTATCCTCAAAGCAGCAGGTGGTCCAAGGAACAACTAGAGAGCCATGGAACACCAATCCCTGCAAGTCCAAGGGGCCCGAAGGGCAGGGCCCAACAGAGTGGCTGCAGAATCTGTCTCTGGGGGTGTCTCAGCAGCAGATGAGGCCAGGCTCATCTGCTCACACTTGTGGGCCCAGCACTGAAGAGACTGAGGCAGAGTTCCCAGCCAGCAAGAACCTATTTCAAGCCACGCCCAGGACCAGTGAGATGGCTTGACAGACACTTGCCCACTCCAGAATCCACATGGTGGACTGACGTCCCCCAAGCTTTCTTCTGATTCGTCCGTGCACGCACACACACTCATACACTGTGGCAACCTGCGTGCACACACACACAATAAATGCAATTTTTTAGAAAGTTTTTTTCCCCTTATTTTTTAGGTTTTTCAAGACAGGGTTTTTTCTATATATAGCCCTGGCTATCCTGGAACTTGCTTTGTAGATCAGGCTGGTTAAGAAATTTTTAATTAGTTCCCCCCTTCCCCCCAAATAACAGTGACAGTTGCAGTGGCTTGGAATGTAGTCTCAGGTCCTATCCCAGTCAGCAATATCACAGTCTGTGTTAGGAGGGAGCATCTCCCATTCCTGTCACTCAGAGTGAGCAGGTCCATCCCGCCCTTGAAGCCTTAAGGCCAGTGGGGCTGTGGGAGCAAACCCTTGGCCATAGGCCACTGGGGGTCCAGCATTTCCAACTGTAGGTGGAGCCTGTGAGGTGGGTGAGGTGGTGGTCAGTACACATCGGAAATGGACATGGCCAGGGGCCAGGTGAAATGCACTGTTGGGGTGAGCTGGTGCCTGGGCAGAACCCCCGACACAGGTGTCTGTGAAGGAGATGAGGCTCAGCCCGTGACAGGGTTCTCTCCTTCATTCTCTCTTTCAGTCATTGTGAACCCACAGACCATCCTCCGGATTAATACCATTGAGATCGCTCCTCAATTGCTGTGACCACAGAGCGGATAGCTAAGAAGCATAAAAATAAGCTCAGGTCTGCGCTCAGGAGGCTGAGGCAGAAGATCACAAGTTCCAGGCCAGGTTGGGCTACCCAGCAAGAGCCTGTCTGCTAATGAAAGCAAATAAAGTATTTTGTAGGAGATCGAGCCTGTGTTCCGCAGTTAAAGGCAGTTCAAACCTGATTGGTGGGGGACATTCGTGTCTAAACAGCCATCACCCTGATCCATAGCAGCCTGGAGGAAATGACTGACCAGGCCCCACCCCAACCCTGGGCCAAAGCTGGCTGCTTGTACAGACAGGCATGGTATTCTTGGCAGCTGTGGCAGGGACAGAAGTGGGCAAGACCAGTTACCAGGATAGCTGCTGGAGTTGGGCATGTGGCTTGGGTGGCAGGTCACTTCCCTGGCATGCAGGAAGCCCTGGGTTCCAATCCCAGCTCTCAGAGGCTGAAGCAGGAGGATCCCAGTTCAACGTCATCTTCAGCTGCATGGTAAGTCCTAGGCCAGCCTGAGCTATATGACCCTGTCTCAGGACCCTACTCTAAGTGGAAACTGCGGCTGGCCAGGAGATCTATGCTGAGTGTTAACTGCTGTCCTTTCGCCTCCATCGCTCCATCAGGCAGAGGTCACAATTCAGGTGGTCAGTGCTCCAGCAGAATGGCAGAGAGCACAGTGCTTTCTGGAGACAGTGCCAGGCTTAGGGCAGAGGGCAAGGCAGAAGGGAGTTCTGATCCTAGGAAGGGTTTAGGTCTCCAAGGCCCACCTTGGGGAAAACCACCAGGAAGGTCACCCAGGCTCTAAGGACCGTAGTCAGAAGCGTGGAGTCAGGGAGGAACCACAGGCCATCCAGAGGCACTGCCGGAGTCTTCTCTGGAGATGGGGAAGAGCAGTGACAGAGTGGGGCTTTTGGACTGGGGTGGGAGGCAGAGCCCTGAAGACTGGTTCCCCTGCAGCTCCTTTCGTGTGCAGCAGGGGGCAGCACGCCACTGGCCAGCTCAGTCCTAAAGCTGGAAAGAGGAGGGAGGTGCTAGAGAGCAGGCCCCATTCTGCTGACAGCCCAGGTGGTCAGGCCTTGGGTGTGGAGTGCTCTCCCTGCCATTTAGCCATGGCAGTAACCTGCAACTTCTGCCAGTCAGTCAGTCAGTCAGTTAGTCAGTATGTGCACATATATGCCACAGAGAACATTCTCGGGAATTGGACCTGCCTTACAGCTCATTTAAGACCGTGTCTTCACCACTATATCTGCCAGGTCAGCGGCCATGGAGCTCACAGAGACTCTCCTGTCTCCTCTCATTTCCTGGAGCTGTACTGGGATTACAGACATGGTTTATATGTGGTGCTGAGGCTCTGAACTCAGGTCTCCAGGCTTGTGCAATAAGTGCTTTACCACTGAGCCGTCCCTGGCCCAGCCTCTTTTATTTATTATTTGTGTGTATGTCTGCTATGAGAAAGGACAGAGGCGTTGCAGACTGCCGAGAGCTTCCTTAACAGGCAGTTGTGTGTTTGCCTGACATGGGTGCTGTGAAACTCAGGTCCTCTGCAGGAACAGCAAGTGTCCTTTATTAGCCACTGAGCCATCTCTCCAGCCCAACGTCTAACGAATTCCTCTAGCCATTCATAGCTCATTATGGAACCTGGAAGCCAGCTCTCTCCTATCTCCTGCAAGCTCAACACTGTCTCTGAGTGCCCACTGGTCTAATATTCCTCGACTGAGTCTTGTACACGTCTGTACTTTCATTGTTTTGTTTTAAAGATGGTATGTGTCCCAGGCTAGCCTCAGGCCTAGTATATAGCACAGAACAATCTAGAATCTGACCCTCCTGCCCCCACTTCCAGACTACTGGGATCACAGGTGCACACACACTCGCTTTATTCTTGCGGGGGGTGGAGGGGGGCATCCAGAGCTTGGTGTGTGCTGGGCCAGCACTCTGCCAGCTGAGCAGCATTCCCAGAACTGCTTTTTGTGGGTGGTTTTTTGTTTTGTTTTGTTTTCTTGTTGTTGTTTGAGACAGGGTTTCTCTGTATGTAATTCTGGCTGTCTTGGAACTCACTCTGTAGACCAGGCTAGCCTCAAACTCAGAGATCCACCTCCCTCTGCCTCCCGAGTGCTGGGATCAAAGGCGTGCGCTACCACCGCCTGGCTTGTTTGTGGTTTCAAATGTTATTATTAGTGTGTGTGTCCAAAATTGAACAGAAGTGTCTGAGTTGAGGTGACAAGCCCCCATCTCACCGGCTTGTTTGTCTGTTATTTAGGACAACCTCCTGCAGACTGGTGAGGTGACTGATAGGAGGATTTCAGCCTCCCAAATGCACATAGAACTGACCCCTACAGATTGTCTCCTGATCTCCAAACAAAGTAAAGTGTAATTTAAAGGTTTTACTCGCCTGTGTATGTGTGAGTATGTGCACCACCAGTGTGCAGGTATCCACAGAGACCAGAAGTCACTGGGTCCTCTGGACCCGGGGTCACAGGTGGGATGCCCTGTGGCTGCTGGGAACCAACCACCAGTCCTCCACAGAGCAGTAAACAGGGTTTTTTTCCCCTTCTGTTTTTGAGTCAGGGTTTTTCTGAGCAGCCCAGGCTATCCTGGAACTCCTTCTGTAGAGCAGGCTGGCCTTGAAGTCACAGAGTTCTGCCTGCCCCTGCCTCCCAAGTGCTGAGATTAAAGGCTTGTGCCCCTACTTCCTGTTAAGCAGTAAACACTCTCATCTGCTAAGCTATTTCTCCAGCCCCAATAAATATAATTTTAAAAACAAAACTGGGGTTGAGGCCGGAGAGATAGCCCAGTTTGAGCACTGGCTACTTTTCCAGAGGACCCAGGTTCAATTCCCAGCACTCACTTGGCAGCTCACAGCTGTCTGTAATTCCTTTTCCAGGGGATCTTACTCCCTTGCACATGCAGGCAAAATATAAATGTACATAGAATAAAAATAAATTATCAGGGGCTGGAGAGATGGCTCAGAGGTTAAGTAAGAGTACTGGTTGCTCTTCCAGAGGTCCTGAGTTCAATTCCCAGGAACCACATGGTGGCTCACAACCATCTATAGCGAGGTCTGGTGTCCTCTTCTGAACTGCAGGCACACATGCAGGCAGAACACTGTATATATAATTAATAAATATTTAAAAATTTTATTACTTAATTAATTGGAGGGAGAAAAACACCAAGCCTGTGTTCCTAGTACTTAGAAGGTGGAAGCAAGAGGATCAGAAGTTAGAGGCCAGCTTTGGCTGTATGGGAAATTTGAGGCCAATCGTGACAGGAGACCCTGTCTCAAAAATAAAGATCCCCAGTTCCATTCTGCCGGTGAAGCAGATGTGGCCCTCATGGACGGCTTAAACACCCTCTCCAGTGAAATGCAGCTACTATCTGTGAGGTCCCAGGTCACCCCAGGAAGGTCCTGTCAGGAGAGACCCCTGTCTACAAACAACCAGCTGGGCCTGGCCCTCAGTCAAAGCACTCCCTGGGCGGGCCGTACTGTGACAGTGGCAGGGTTCATGGTGGCTGTAGGGCTGACAAAGGGTCTGTCCCAGGCCCCACAGGACCCTAGTCCTCCCTTTGCACATAGCTCTAGGGACCAGTGCTCACAGCAACAGCTGCTGTGCTTTTTCCTCCAGCAAATCCACACCCCAGACCTGCGGCACCTCCCAAGATAACAGAAGCACATTTGGAAGGCACGGTGCCCTTTGACCCAATTCCAGGGCAGCCGCCACCCTGTCTTGATGGCTCAGCGGCTCCAAGGGCAGAGGCACAGCTGCCTGAATCTAGAAATATGTCACCTTCCTCCCTTTCATCCAGGGCATGGCTTCAGGGAGACAGCTCTCCCGTGGGGTCCTGGAGCTCCAAGAACACAGGGATGAGGCCTAGCCCCTCCCCTCTCCCAGCTGCTATTGAACACGAATGGCTGGCAACATTTTGCTACATTGTCTCAGGAACTGATTTCTGAGCAAAAGTCATTGGGTCATTCATTTTAAAGTAAAAACATGGGGCTGGGGAGATGGCTTAGTCAACACCCTTCTTGCCACACATCCATGGGGATCCATGATGATCTGAGTTTGATCCAGAACCTAAATAAAGAGCCAGGTGTGGACTGGCAAGGCAGCTCAGCCGGTAAAGGTGCCAGGGCCCTGACAACCTAAGTTTTATCCCAGAACCCACATAGAGGAGAGACTGATTTCTCCAACTTTAGTTTTTTACTTCCACAAACATGCCCAGTCTCACATGTGTCCAACACACACACACAAATGTAATTTTTTTTTAAAGCTTGGCATGACAACACATCATGCACAGTTGTCTTAGTGCTCAGGGTGCAGAGCCAGGAGGACCCCTGGGGTTCACATCCTATCTAGCGGACTTTGTGCACTACAGATTCAGAGAGAGAGAGACCTTGAATGGAAAACACAAGATACAGAGTTGGGCATGGTGGTGCATGCCTTTAGCCCAGCACTCAGAAGGCAGAGACAGACGGATCTCTGCGTTCAAGGCTAGCCTGGTCCACACAGGGAGTTCCGAGGTCAGCACTCTACATGGTGAGACCCTGTCTCAAAAGGTGGGGGAGAGGGGCCAGAAGCAGAAAGCCAGGCTTTGGGCCACCCACCTTTACTCCGAGCACTTGGGGTGCAGAGGTAGGCAGATCCCTGTGAGCTTGGAGCCAGCCAAGGCCATTGAGATGACTCAGTAGCACTGACTGCACAAGCCTGAAGACCTGGCTTCAAGGCCTGGAACCCACATAAGGTAGAAAGAACCAATTCTACTAAGTTTCTTCCAACCTCCACACCAATGTGTGTCACGTGCACACCTACGTGAACATGCAAACACACACACCACAGATACACAGAACACGCCGTGTTGGGGCCGCCTTGCATACCAAGACACCACAGAAAACCGAAAAGATGTCACCTAGTGCACAAAGGACAGTGACCAGGAGGGCAGTGGCCAGGCTCAGGAGACATAGCAGGGAGGCTCCTGGGTACTGGGTGCGCATGGGGGTGAGGTGGGGGCTTTCTGCCCATCTCCTTGGGATCCTGACCAAATCAGAACACATTCTGGGTTTGAGGCTGGGGACCGGACCACAAACAGATGCTCCTTCATAGGATTCTCGCTTCCCACCAGCTCCGAGCTGCAGTGCCATCCCCCTTGCGGTGGGCATGGGTAGATGCCAGAGGCTGCAGTCCACTTCGCTGCCTTTCCAAATCCTGTCCATCAGCCGCTGTAAAGCTGCACATGTCTCCTAGGGCCGGGCTGGCATTAGTCAATCGCTCTTCCTCTCCTTTCCTCACCCAGAGCCCTTGAAGCCGTTAGGCTCTCCGGAAGAACAGGATTGCTTTTTGCTCTCTGCACTGAGCCTACTGTTGCAGTTTTACTTGGCATGGGGTCTCTGTACCTACCCAAGCTAGTGTTGTGTTCCTCACAACACTCCTTTCTCAGCCTCTCCAGTGCTGGGATGGTAGGCGTATACACTGCCCATGGGCCACACCCAAGTTTATGGTATTGAGGGGCGTATGGGGTGGGATGGGCCAGGACCTAGAACAAGAGGGTGGGGCCCAGCCTTGGCAAAAGCAGAATTGGAGATTAAGTCCTATGAAAACACAGACATGCAAACACACCCACACCCACACCCACACCCACACACACACACACACACACACACCCCTACCTTCAGAGAGGCTAAGAAGTCCCAGGACTCCTTGGTAAGGAAGCTGCAGACTGGTGGCTCAAAGCCCCTCTGCAGCCTGGCTGGAGCCACCCTGGCTGGAAGGGGTGTAGTGTGCTTGAGGGGGCTGTGAAGGCCGGAATGTGTAACAATTCGTAGAAAACAACCGCGTTTCTTTCACCTGGATGCTTCTGGGAAGAGAAACTGCCTGGCTGGAACCCTTCCCCGCCTAGTGCTGTAAAGCCAAACCCTGAAGGCTGTGGAATTCAGGCAACAGGCTGCAGAGCAGGTGTGTCTAACCAGTTAGCTCAGGGTGAGGCGTGATTCTGGATCAGCAAACGTTCCCCTGGTAATAGAGTAAAACACAGGCAGCTTTATGGCTTGGATCTTCCCATGCCCATTAAAGGTCCACAGATCAAAAGTTTGAGTCCCTAGGTGGTGGCACTAACAGGAGGCACTGAACCCTTTAGTAGGTGGCGCCTGGCAGGAGGAAGTTAGGTCTTTGGGGTTGGGCGCAGGTCAATTAGTTCTTTTGTTACTGTGAAAGAATATCTTACAAAAGCAACTTCCAGGGGGAAGAAAGGATTTCTTTTAGTTCAGGGTTTAAGGGACAAAGTCCGTCCTGTTGCAGTCACAATGGCAGGAAGGAGAGGTGACAGGAGCAAAAGGTCACATTGCACCTAGGCAGGAAGCAGAGAGATGAGTGCTGATGCTCAGCTCATTTTCTTTTCTGCAGGGTGGACCCCAGCTCAGGGTGGGTCTCCCCTTCCCACCTAAGGAGGCGTGTCTCCCATAAGCAGTTGTTAACCAAACATGCTGAGCAGGGGCCTGTGATCCCGGAGCCCGCACACTGACAGAAGAGGGTCAGGCATGCAAGGGTGGACAGATCCTGTTCCGAGCACTCGCTGCTCTTCGGGAAGACCAGAGTCCCGTTCCCAGCACCCACACCAAGCAGCTCACAACCACCTTCAGCTCCAGCTCAAAGGGATCTGCTGCCTTTGTCTGGGCTCCACAGATGTGCGTTCGAGAATGTATGCAAGCACATACATACACACACACATATATATACACACACATACATATACACACATGCTTACTTTAAGAAAGGGATTTTTTTGTTTGTGGTGCCGTGTGCGTATAAATGGTTGTATGTGTAGGGAGGCCAGAGCTCAGCACTGGGGGTCTTTTTCAATCATGCTCCACTTTATTTTTTGAGACCATCTCTTGCTGAAGCTAGCTTACTAATTTGACCAGACTAGGTGAGCAGCAAGACACAGAAGAGCAGCTAAATCTCAGGTGGCATCTAACCTTCATCCTCTTACAAGAGAACGCCAGCAGGCCCACCTTTCTTTCTTTTAAGATTTATCCATTTATAGGCTGGAGAGACGGTTCAGCAGTTAAGACTACTTGTTGCTCTTACAGAGGACCAGGGTTCATTTCCCAGCACCCACATGGTGGCTCACAAGCATCTGTGACTCTGGTTCTGGGGATCTAATGCCCTCTTCTGGCCTCCACAGACACCAGCCATAAGTGCGGTGCTCATACATACATGGAGACAAACACTCATACATATAAGATAAAACTAAGTCTAAAATGTTTAAAATATATTCATTCATGTGCACGAACGTTTTGCCTGCATGTAAGCATATGTCTGTCCATGCCTGGCACCAAAAGCAGTAAGAAGACCCTGGAACTAGAGTTTTAAGTAGTTGTGAATCACCAGATGTGGGTGCTCAGAACTGAAGCCAGGTCCTCTGCAAGAGAAGTCAGTGCTCTCAACTGCTGAACCATCTCGGCAGCTCACTGAGGGTCTCTTGCTGGTGGTCACGGCTGCTCTGACTGAAATGGTAATGGCCTTCCCGCTCACAGGACAGTATTCTGCAGCACCTTCCCTCTGGTAGAGAGCAGCAGTAAGCACTCCCTGCCTTCTGCAAGAGCGACAGCCACACATATGTTGGCTGGAATTCTTAAATTAAAAAAAAAAAATCCTAGGTTTAAATTGTGTGTGTGTGTGTGTGTGTGTGTGTGTGTGTGTTTGTATTCTCTGGAGGAGCCACCTCTCCAGCCCCATGGCTATTTTTTAAAAATCTTCCTTATGTCAGAATTCCAGAGGCCCTTGAAGCACTGTTGTGGTCTCCCAGCTGAGAGTCTTTGGGTTGCAGGGCTGAATGAACCTGAATGACGCTAGGGTGCCTAGTGCTCAAGGCCTGGTAGACCAGTACTGCCTCTGCCTGCCACCTGGCCCAGCACAGTGGCCAAACTTAATGTCCCTCGCATGGGTGGTCAAGTTGGGGCGCGTAGGGGGGAGAGCCATAGCTCAGGGTAAAGAAATGAAGTGGCCCGTAAACAGGGTATCTACTCTTAAACGAAGACCCTGAAGATAGTGGGTAAAAGCAACCTAGCCTGATGACCTGAGTCTCATTCCCCAGACTCCATGGTGGAAGGAAAAAAACAACTTCTGGGACTTGACCTCTGACCTCCACATGTGTGCCATGCCATGTGCGTGCCCACATACATGCACACACACAACAAATAAAATCTAATAACTTTTACAAACAAGGAGCTATTTAGCTCATCCTGCCAGGGTCCCCTGAAGGTAAAGGCCGTGTATGGAGGCCCCACGGCTGTCTGTGGAACCTGGTAAAACCCATCAGAAGCCAGCAGCCTGCAGTGGTCCTCCCCGGAAATGGAAGCGTGTTCATCTGATCCATTCACAGACGGGACTAATTATTCCTTTTGGTCTTGTTTATTTTTTGTTCTTAATTGTTTAAGAATGTATGTATGTATGTATGTATGTATGTATGTATATGTGTGTGAGTGTTTTTTCCCATTTATGTTTGCACAGCACAGGTATGCCTGGTGTCTTCAGAGATCAGAAGAGGGAGTCAGAGCCCCCAGAACTGGAGTCATGGATGATGTGAACTGCCATGCGTGCACTGGGAATTAAACCCCGGGACTCTGCCAGAATGAATGCTCTTAACTACTGAGCCATCTCTCCAGCTCCATGTTTGTTTTGTTTTTATCTCACCTAGCCCAATGGATCTAAAACTCGCTTTATAGCTGAGCATGGTCTAGAACCCCTGGTCTTCCTGTCTCCGTCTCGTATGAGTGGCAGGTCACTTCCCGGCAGAGGAGAGAGCTGGGAAATCCCACGGGATGTTTGCTTTCAGACACTGATAGCCTGATGACAGATCAGTTGATAGTAAGCAGATAGGTAGACAGACGGTGGGTAGATGCATAGGTAGATAGATGATAAATGGATAAATGCATGGATTGGCAGACAAATAAGTAGATATGTGATGGACGAATAGATCGGTGGGTAGATGGATAGGTGGTATAAAGATGACAGCTGGAAGGGTGGCAAGATAAGCAGGTGATAGCGAGGTGACAGATAGCTAGGTGGATGGACAGATGAATGGATAGGCAGGTGGTAGCAAAGCTGATGATATGTAATAGGTGCTGGGGAGATAGAGCAACAGATAGAGGAGTGGGTGGTTGATAGGTGACAGATGATTGGTTGGTTGGTGGATAATGGACAGACAGGCAGATAGATTGTAGATAAAAATAGATGATGATAGACAGACAGATACACACCCAGTCAGCACAGCAGATGCTGGACGTATGAGAGATGACTCAGGGCACTAGAAGCAAGCCCGTGTCTGAAGGACAGTCTGCTGTTTCAACTGTTTGAAATCTTTGACGGAACGGAAAAGCGCTGTCCTGAGGGTTAGCCCAAGGCCAGCAGGAAGCAGTGAGTGTGTGACACTCTCCCTCTGCACACAGCACCCCAGGCCCAGCGTGTGGAGCCCTGGGCTACGGAGAATAGAGTCTCCAAACACTCTGCAAGCACGGCAAGGCCGAAGAATGTCTGAAGTGAAATATTTAAACCCCCCTCGTGTAGGTTGGGGCTGCAGCTTGGCCCGTGAGGTGCTTCACTAGAAGGCATGAAGCTTGGGCTCCATCCCCAGCTCTGCATCAGCTCTCACATCTGTCATCCCAGAACTTGAGAGCCGGAGACAGAGGATCAGGAGTTAAAAAAAAAAAAAAAAGTGGTGTATGTGTGTGTATGTGTGTGTGTACGTGTGTAGAAGGTGCATTTGCCTAGGTAGGTGCATGGAGAGGCCAGAGGTTGACGTGGGAATGTTGTCCTCAATCTGTTCTCTACTTTGATTTTATTTTATTGACACAATCTCTCACTGACTAGGCTAGAGTGACTAACCAGTGAGCCTGTGAGATCCACCTGTCTCCATCACCCAGGGCTGGGATTACAGGCACACACTGCCACGCCCGGCTTTCACTTGGGTACCAGGGATCCGAATTCAAGCCCTCACCCTTGCACAACAAGTGCTCTAACCACTGAACCGTCTCCCTGGCACTCCCAGTGTGCGAGTGGGTTTCATTATTAATCAAGCTGGCAGGGCCATCAACAAGGTGATGAATGAGATCATTACAGAATGAGATCATTGCACTGTTGCGAAAGTGCCAGGGACAGAGAGCAAGCAGAAGGGACGCTGACACCTGGAGTTTATGACGGAGAAGACGTGGAGAAATTCCAGGCCAAGGAAACCAGAAGCAGAAAGGTCCTGAGGCTGCAGAGGGAAAATGGCTCGGTATTCAGGGTCTTTGTGGGTGGTAGAAAGGAGGAGGCACCAGGTGGTGAAAGTGTGAAACTGTCCCTCAAACAGTGACTCTGTGGGTTGGGCTGTCCCTGAGGGCAGAACCAACATGGGCTTGGAGTGCCCCGTGTCCGGCTGGCTTCTGTGTCAGGTGGTACCTGGGTGGCGGTCTCGGCCCCACAGATAAAGAACATGCAGCTTCCAGAGCATCCAACAGAATCCGGAAGTCTCTGGCTCCTGCTGATGCCAGCATGCGGTGGGCTCTCGGTAAACGCTGGTTGGAAGCCAGGCATGGCGACTGGGTCCTGTAATCCCCGTACTCAGGAAGCTGAGACAAGAGGATTTCCTTGAGTTGGAGACCAGCCTAGGCTATACAGAGAGAAGTCTAGCCAGCCTGGGCTACAAAGTGAGACCTTAGATAAACAAAATAAAACAAAACACCATAGAACCTAGGGATGGTGGTACATGCCTTTAGTCCCAGCACTTAAGAGGCAAAAGTGGGCAGATCTCTGTGAATTCAAGGCCAGCCTGGTTTGTACAAACAGTTCCAGGCTGGTCAGGGTTACAGAGAAAGACTCTGTCTCAATCGATCAATCAATCGATCATCAATCAATCAATAAACCTGTACTAGGATGGTAGCTCAGCGGGTAAAGTAGCAGCTGTATAAATGTGAAGACCTCTGACCAGCTCCCGAGAACCTGCACAGAATGCCAGTCACAGGCATGTCACCCTCGTGCCTGAGATGTAGAGACAGGTGGGTCCCAGGGCCCATCGCCAAGCAGCGTAGCTTATCAGCAAGTCCCCAGGGCCTTGAAAGAGCCTGTTTCACAAAAGCAAAGCGGGCAGCTCCTAAGGAGGTAGTCTCCACATGCTTGAGCTCATGAAAGTGCATCTGCTCCCAGAAGACGACTCGCATGTAAACACGTACACACCCAAACGTGCTTCAGCTGGGCATGGTAGCCACACAGCCCTGCAGTGTCAGCGCCTGGGAAGCAGACACGGGAGGCTTGGCTCGCCACGCTGGGGAACGGGGGCCAGACACAAACGCCACACATTGTGTGACTTCATTTCTATGAAGTCCATTCTATGAAATGTCCAGAACAGGCGAGTCCACAGGGGCAGAAAACAGCCCTGTGGTCACCTGGGGCTGGCAGAGGCCCGGATGCCAGAGTGACTGCTGACGGTAGGAGTTTCCTATGCAGTGGTGACATGCTCCTGAAACGGATGGAGCTGATGGCTGCAGGGCTCATGAAATATAGTAAACCCCAGGCGTGGGTTCATGGGTCCTGTCAGGTGTCAATCACACGCCAGCAAGACCAGTTGCTGGTTTGGCTGGGTTTTATTCTCCTTTGTTCATTTTGTTTTGTGGTTCCTTTGAAGTTTCACTGTGTAGCTGTGGCTGGCCTGGCACTTGCTGCAATCCTCATGCCTCTGCCCTCTGCCTTCTGGGATTACAAGCATGTAACACCTAAGCCCTACATTTCGTTTTGTTAATCCTATTGATTTGTGTGTTTGCATGTGCTTGAGAGCCACAGCATGCCTGAGGAGCTCAGAGGACAACCTGCAGGAGTCGGTTCTCTCCTTTCACCTTCTGGAGCCCAGGAATCAAACTTAGGTCAGCAGGCTTGGCTGCAGGCACCTCACCCACTGAGCCATCTGGCCAGCCTGGCTTTTTTTGTTTTGAAGATGTACTAGTAGAAATTCTTCAGCTCAATTTATTAAAAGACTAACAGAAAACCAGGCAGAGTAAAAGGATAGTGCGTGGAAAAGGAAACGAAAAAGGCTCTGCATTATTCATAAGGGAAAAAAAATGTGAATCAAGGGCCTAGGCGTGGCCCAGAGGAAGGCCATTTGCTTAGCAAACACAGGACTCTGGGTTCATCCTGGGTACCGTACACATATGAATGAGTGACTGACGGAAATGCAAATTAAAACTATCCCTAGAACCTCCTGTGTGCAAGCCTGTAGTTGCAATACTTGGGAAGCTGAAGCAGGAGAACAGTGAGTTTAAGGCCAGCCTGGGCTATGTGCAGGACATGCTCCAAAACAAAAGAGAAAAGATCCCAAGGCCCATTACTCATTTCTCAGAACAGGCAGATCTCACATTTTGGCAACTGCTCTATTTTTGCTTGGCATGCCGGGAACCAAACCAATCGCCTTGTACATGTTTCACCAACATGCCACCACGGAGCCCCGCACCCAGCTCCTTGGCACCCACCCTTGCTGAGACTGCGAAATGGCACTCTCATGTCTGCCCTCAGGGAGTCACAAAGGGGCCAGCCCCAGCAGAGAGTCAAAGGCTTCCGCATCCATCGCAGGGCAAGCTAGGCAGGACCTTCTGTAAGGATGCAAAGTCCAAGACTAATACATGAGTTAACAGCACATGGGAGACATATGGCACCCTCTCTCCCTCCCTACTTGTGGCCGCTTAGAGGTCAGAGGTCAACTGCAGGTGATAACCCACTGCCCTTTTTGCAGACAGGATGTCTTGCTGGCCAAGGGGTTCAGCAATGAAGCTAGGCTGGCTGGCCCGCAAGCCCAGGGAGCCACCTGGGCTCTTCCCTCGCACCAGTGCTGGGGCTGTCGGCACATACCACCACCACATCTGGCTTTTTTTTTTTTTTTTTAAGATTTATTTATTTATTTATTTATTTATTATTTATTTATACAGTACTCTGTCTGCATGTATGTAAAGGGCACCAGATCTCATTAGAGATGGTTATGAGCCACCATGTGGTTGCTGGGAATTGAACTCAGGACCTTTGGAAGAGCAGCCAGCGCGCCTAACCGCAGAGCCATCCCTCCAGGACCCCACATCTGTCTTTTTAACTGGGTTCCAGGGCTCTCACACTGGCACAGCACGGTTTCGTAGAGAAAGCCATAGCCCCACCTGCAGAGGACAGTCTCTAGGGGATGGACCTCACCTAATCAGCCAGAGGCCCACATGGAACAGACTTTGACCTTTCTTCATATGAGAGGGGCCTCCTCTTGCCTGATGGCCTTGACCTTGAACTCACACTGCAGGGTCCCCTGCCTGGCCCTCGAGCCCATCGGCCCTCCGAGGCAGCTGCAGAGGGCAGGTCCTGGGGTCAGGCAGCCCCAGGGAGTCACAAGCACCCACAACTGCACACCCCTGTGAACCCACACACAGGCCTATGCACCCATTTGCAAGCGTGCACTCTTCAGCACCCAGGTCTCCTTGAGAGAGAGAGAGAGAGAGAGAGAGAGAGAGAGACCTTTTTCCCAGCACTCTAGAGGCAGAGCTAGGTGAATCTCTGAATTGGAGCCCAGCCTGGTCTACAAAGTGAGTTCCAAGACGGCCAAGGCTGTCTGGAAAAACCAAATAAATAAATAAGCAAACAAATAAATGAATAAAACCAGGAAATACAGCCATTTATTTATTTGTTTGTTTGTTTGCAGTTTTGTATTTCCGGTTTTGGGGTTTTCTCACCCCACAGTGAGTACCTATTCCTTCGGCAGTTTAAAATTAGCATAAGGAAGCTCCTGGCTCACGCCTGTGATCCTAGAATTCGTGGGGTGGGGCTGAAGCATGAGAACTGCTGGAGTCGGAGGCCAGCCTGGGCTACATATATAGCAAGACTTCGTCTCTAGCAAACAGTATAACCTAGGGGTGCGGTGCTTGCGCTGACCTGACCCAGAGCAGGAATCTGGAAGAGCCCGCTGCCCTACAGGGAAGGCAGCATGCTGGGCCCCACTGAGGTCCCTACCCCACCCCCAAGTCCTACACAGACCCAGACCGGGGGCAGCTTCTCACCCTCTGCAAGTATAAATGGCGCCAGAGTGGCCAGTTCCTCCTGCAGTCTGGCTGACCTTGACCCTGAACGACCCTACCCACCCACGCTGACCCCCAGCTCCTAGCCTGGTCACCTCCCCCCCCCCCCCCCAGCACAAGGCGTCTGGATTCACCATCAGTGGCTTACAAGGCAAATAGCTTTAAGGGTCAGGACAAACAGGCATCCCTGACTTAACCTGGGAGGAGTGTGGGCACCACAGCTCCTGGCCACACTCACCCACACTCACAGGGAACAATCTCTCCAGCTCCCACCTCCACAGTGCTGGGGCAGATTGCCTGGGGAAACGATTCACTTATCTGGGGACCGGTTCCTTCTTTTTCCGTTGCGCAAGTGCTGTAGGGTTGAAGGGCCCCAGGCCTCGGTGATGTTCCAGATACAGAGAGGTGCCCCGTGATGCTGCCAGCCCCGAGGAGGGCTGCTCAGAAGCCGGGGAGACAGGGATGTTGGTCTGTTTGAAGGTCTGAGAGATGAAGCAGATGACTGCGAGGCTCAACCTTGGAGCCCTGTTTATTTCCTAGGTGGGAAAGGCTACAGCAATCCAGGGACAGTTTGAGGTCATAGTGAGAGGGCCTCCTACCACCAACACACCCTACCTAGGCTGATTGGGAGCCGTGGTCACCCCTCAGCCAAATGGAAAAACTAGATGTAGTGTGCCCTTACAGATGGAATATTACTCATCCATAAAAAGGAATTAAGGGTAGTGCATGCCTTTAATCCCAGTTCTCAGGAGGCTGAGGCAGGAGGATGCCTGTGAATTCTAGGCCAGCCTGGTCTACAGAGCTAGTTTTATGACAGCCATGGCTGCACAGAGAAACCTCGTCTCAAAAAAAAACAAGGAAAAGGAGAAAAAGAAGGAATTAAGGTCTTTTACCACAGCATACCCAGGTGAATGTCATGCTCAGTGAAAGAGGCCAGACACAAATGATCACGTCATAGGGTGCCATTTGTATGAACTGTCTAGAATAGGGAAATCTTCATTTTTTTAAGCTGACAGAAAGACAGGTTAGTGACTGCAAGGGACTGGGAACTGGGGGCTGGCGGCTTTCTGAATGATTAAGGGGATGTTTTATTCTGGAATCAGCAAGGATTACAGCACCTGTGTACAGCCAACGCCCCGAGATTCTGTGTCTCCGAGGTACAGTCATGTCTTGGTAGGCTCTGCAGACTGAGAGCTTGCATTTAAAAAGATACAGCAGTATACAACAGAGGGGAGTCCGCTGGCTGAACGCAGAGCTAAGAGAGCTGTGGGCAACCCCTGCATGGTGGGGCTCACTATCACCCCATTTGCCTCCAAGGTTGGTGTTGGAGCCTCTTGTCGGGTCCTGCTGGCCCAGCACGGCAGCTGGAGCAGAGCCTCTTCGCTGTCTGAGTATGTCTTCTCTAGAGAGCCAGGACTCGTCTGGTTGGCCCTACCTCCCCTTCAGGTCTCTGGGGTGTGGCTGAGGAAAGACAGGAAGAGAAGACCAGAAGACGCCTGAGTGGAGGGAATGGAGTGAATGCCCAGAAGCAGGAAGCGGAGGGAGGCCCTGGTGCAAGCATTGTGGGAGCACAGGCCGGGAAGAGATCTAGGCCCTGGAGCACGGCCAGCTTTACAAGCAATCCACCTAAAGTCAGTCACATGGAACCCTGCGGTCACTCTTTTTGAGATTTTCTCTCTCTCTCTCTCTCTGTCTCTGTCTCTCTCTCTCTCTCTGTCTCTCTCTCCTTTAGCAATATAGTCTTGCTGTGTAGACTTAGCCGAGCTGGAACTCACTATAGAGAGCAGGCTAACTTTGGACTTGTAGCAATCCTTCTGCCTCCCCCTACCAAGAGCTAAGATTACAGCTGTGTGCCACCGTCCCCAGCTCAGAATGATTTTAAAATTACATTTGTGTGTGTATGTGTGAGTGTGTGTGAGTGTTAAGAGTGTGTGTGTGTGTGTGTGTGTGTGTGTGTGTGGTGTTGTATAGCGAAGGTCAGAGGACAGCTATGGACCTCCTTGTAGGTCCTGGGGATACAGAACTCAGGTTGTCAGGCTTGGTGTTCAGACCTTTCCCTGATGAGCCAGCTCACCAGCCTTGAAATGCAAACAAGCTGCACAACGTGGAAAATTGCTTCCTTTTTGTAAATAGTTTTACTGTGTCATTCCTTTTTCATTTAGACAAGGGGGGGTGTATATAAATAATATAGGAAGAACAGGAAAAAGGGTAGATTATTGAATCTACTTTTATAGATATTTTTATATTGATACAAAATTAAGGTTATAATTGGTTACACTGGTATAGATAATTTGTATATTGATACAAAATTAAGGTTATATTTTGGTTACAGCATACTATGTATCAACTCTTAAGTTTTTGTACCTATGTAATTCTTAAAAATACAATGTGAGGGCTGGAGAGATGGCTCAGAGGTTAAGAGCACTGGCTGCTCTTCTAGAGGCCCTGAGTTCAATTCCCAGCAACCATATGGTGGCTCATAACCATCTATAATGAGATCTGGTGCCCTCTGCTGCCATCTGGCATTCAGGCACACATGCAGGCAGAACCCTGTATACATAATAAATAAATAAATCTTTAAAAAAAATACAATGTGAAGTTCTAGTCCTTTTGAAAGCTACTATCATAAACTGTTTAGGATAATTAAGAAATGCAAACTAGGGTCTGGAGAGATGACTCAGAGGTTAAGAGCACTGGCTCTTCTTCCAAAGGTCCTGAGTTCATTTCCTACCAACCACATGGTGGCTCACAACTATCTATAATGATATTTGGTGCCCTCTTCTGGCGTGCAGGCACACATACAGACAGAATACTATATAAATAATAAATAAATAAATCTTTTAAAAATGCAACCTAACAGTGAATCAAATTTGTGGTTTTGTTAGGTATTAGCTTAGTTAAACACAGATGTTTTCTAAGTTAATCAGTCAGTATATAGCTAGAAAGAAGTAATTCAGATATACTAGAGATAGATAGACAATCTTCAAAAACCTCAGAGATCTATAGAATATGGCATTTAAAGATATTTTATTAATTTGAGAATCTTTGGACAATGAGACATGTCAGCTCCTGGCAGCACCCCTTTTTGACTTTGAAGAAGATGATGAGCTTCAAAAAATTCTCCTTTAGGAGATGGCTTCATATATGACAAGCTAGCCACTGGGAAAGGAATGCCCTTGCTTCTGCTGCAGACAGAATGCTGGACAAACTGGATTCAGGAAAGTTGAGCGCTGAGCTTTGCAAGGGCAAGGTAAGCAAGTCCTTCATAATACCTGCTTCACAGAAAAGTTTGTCAGATATTCTGAGCCAGAAGGCTGAAGATGATGCTCCAATATTATAGAGATATCTTGAGTGACTGTCCAGCTAGCAGTCTCTGTCATTTCTATTAGAAGCTTCTTGCTCTGCACTTCCTGTTTATTCAGATAAAAATTATCCTTCTCAGGTCTCTGATAGTGTTGAAGGCTAAATAGTTATAATCTCACAATTACAATTAAGTTCTTTAGAATTTGAAAAGATAGTTTAGAAGATGGTTTTTGATAGGTTTTGCAAGTTTTGATACAAAGTGATTTAGGTACAGAACTCTGGACTCAGCAAGATAAGACAGATATAGGATAGATAGTAGAATACTTTCTTCAAGGTTACTAATTATGTATGGACTAGACACTGTGAATGTAATTTTTACCTGATAGTATATAGGTTATTGATGTTAGAGAAAAAGTCTTTTATTTAGACAAAAAGGGAAAAATGTTGCAGGATATTTGATCCCCTTGTGAACCAAAAAAATTGTGAACTGTAAAAACCTGTTTCTTGTTTGGTGTAGTTGATTCCTATTACACATCTTTATTCCAAGAACTTTCTGTATTATAAACAGACGATTATGGTGTGGCTCACCCAGCCCCAGCACACACCTTTAATCTAAGAGCTTTCTGTACACAGGATTTAATAAAGTTAACCCTAGGTCAAGAGGCAGAGCAAGAAACCAGCTGACAGGGATTAAAGAGTAGGAGGGCCTTTGAGTTGAGGGTTATTTAAGTCAGCATGGAGAAGAAAAAGCTTTCAACTCAAGCTCTGGCTTTAGCTCCTCAGCTCCCTGGCTTTTGGGGCTTTGAGCTAGCAAGCCTTCAGCCTTGGGTTTTTTGACCTTTTCCTCCTGAGCTATCTGTTGACCTAGTAAGCATTTTGGTTTTCTTTCACCCGGACCTGAGCTGAGAAAGAAGATCAACTGGGTGCTTTCCCTGCCTCTCCGAGCTAGGAGGTTTTCACCAAAACATTTGGCTCTTGAGTCTTTATTAGTAAAATAGAATGGTTGGAAAAAAAAATTGTTTTTTGTTTTTTTGTTTTGGTTTGTTTGTTTTTTTTTGAGATAGGGTTTGCTCTGTGTAGCCATGGCTGTCCTGGAACTCACTCTCTACACCAGACTAGCCTCAAACTCACAGAGATCCACCAGCCTCTGCTTTCGGAGTCCTGGGATTAAACGCATGTGCCTCCATCACCCCTAGGGATGTTGGATTTTTTTTTTTTTAATGTGCATTGGTGTTTAGCCTGAATGTATGTCTGTATGAGGGGGTCAGCTCTTAGAGTTACAGACAGTTGTGAGCTGCCATGTGGGTGCTGGGAATTGAACCTGGGTCTCTACAAGACCAGCCAGTGCTCTTAACCACTGAGCCATCTCTCCAGCCCCAATGTTGAATTTTTTAAACAGTATTTTCATTAAATTTTAGGGGGCTGGAGAGATGGCTCAGCAGTTAAGAGCACTGGCTGCTCTTCCCGGAGGTCCTGAGTTCAATTCCCAGCAACCACATGGTGGATCACAGCCATCTATAATGAGATCTGGTGCCCTCTTCTGGCATGCTGTGAAAACAGAACATTCATATACATAAAAATAAATAAAAATGTAAAAAACAAAACAAAACAAAAAAACAGGAACATTTTAGCATTGTAGATGTTGAATTTATTAAAGGCCTTTACTGAGTACCAACATGATTTCTGTTCTTATTTATGTGTTGTGTTCCCCCTTATTAATTTACATATGTTGAACCATCCTTAAATGCCTGGAGCGAAACCATCTTGTGATTTGGTGGTCACAAAGTATGACCAATCCAAGTGTGTACTCTTTTGGTGTTGTTTTGGTTCTGGAGACTTTTAGTTAGGGTTTTATTGCTGTAAAGAGACACCATGATTGCAGCAACCCTCATAAAGGAAAACATTTAATTGGGGCTGGCTTGCCGTTTCAGAGGTTTAGTCCACTATCATCAAGGCAGGAAGCACGGCAGCGTGCAGACAGACACGATGCTGGAGGAGGGGCTGAGAGTTTTACATCTTGATCTGGAGGCTGTAAGAGGGAGATGGTGTCCCACACTGGGCAAAGCTTGAACATAGGAGATCTCAAAGCCCACCTCCACAGTGACACACTTCCTCCAAAGCCACACCTACTCCATCAAGGCCACACCTCCTCGTAGTGCCTCTCCCTATGGCGAAGCACAGGAGTCTATGGGGACCATGCCTATTCAAACCACCACAGACACAAAGTCTCTCTGTGTAACCCTGGCTGGCCTGGGATTCTCTATGTAAACCAGATTGGCCTCTAATTTATAAGAACTGGATTAAAGAAGTACAGCACAACACCCAGTTTGCAAAAACTTCTTTGAGAATGTTTACTTTGTGTTCTTCAGGAATCACACTTGTCATCATAGCACTCAGCTATGGGGAGGCCAGAGGAGCAGGGGTTCAAGACCATCCTTGGTTACATAGCAATTTTGAGGGCAGCCTGGGCTACAAAAGACTCATTTTCTGCCATTCTTCTTTTGTCTGGCTCTGAAATCCTACATTGGCAGGATTTCTCAATGTATTCCTTTCTGACCTGGAACTCCCTATGTAGACCAGGCTGGCCCCAAACTTGAACTCGCAAAGATCGGCTTGCCTCTACCTCCCAAGTGCTGGGATGAAAGGCATGTGCCACCACACCTGGGTCATAAGACTCATTTTCCTAGAACTCTTCCAAAACTTTTTCATTAAAAAAAAAAAAAATTAATGGTTGGGCTACATAGTGAGATCCAATCTCAAAAACAAAACCAAACAATTTAAAAAAAGAATCTAGATTTTTAAAAATGTATGTATGTGTTTATGTCTGAGTGATTATGTACCTGGTGAGTATGAATCCCCTGAAGCTGAAGTTAGTGATTGTGTGAGTCACCTGACATGGGTGCTGGGAACTGAGCCCTGGTCCTCTGGAACAGCCGGGAGTGCTCTTAACCATCTCTCTAGCCCCTGGCTTCTAGTTTTATTCCCCTACGAGACAATAAACAACAAAGGATAACTTTGGTATTTTGTATCTGGTGTGACTTGTTCTGGTGGCCTAGAGATGATTCCTTAGGCTTAGCCTCAAACCTGCAGCAAGCCTCTCGCCCAAGCCCCCCATGTGTTAGTATTACAGACTTCAATCCACTATGTGGCAAGAACGGCTTTCAGCGTCTGGTCCTTCCGCCTCCAGCTGCTGAGCGCTGGGCTGACAAGCATGCACAACCATGCCTTGTTCGTATGGTGCTAGGACCCAAACCCAGGGCCTTGTGCTTAAGCTCACGTTCATCCCCGGTGCCCCAGGGTGGGGACAAAGGACAAGTGTGCTCAGCCTGGGATTCCTTGCTCCCATGCGCTTGGGCCGCACAAGGTCATTTTTGAAAACATTCAAATTCATTTCCAACTCTATGGAGAATAGCTTTTGCAAGTGAAACAGAATACAGCAGACTTATAAAAAGCAGATCCGCAGCTCCTACGGCAGCATCCAGGGCTACACAGAGAGATCCTGTCTCAATAAATAAAGACATAAATAAATATTCTTAACCATTTCATTCCATTCTGTTAACCATTCTGTTAATACCAAATAGGGCAGTAAAGCTTAGCCTTGGAGAAGATGCTTCATTGAGACAGGTTTGGTCAGTAAAGCTCAGGCTGGCCTTGAACCCATGACCCTCCAACTTTAGCCTCCCGAGGACTGGGATTACAGGCATACCCTGCCAGAGTTCTCTTGCTTTGCCTGCCCCTCATTCTTCAGCTCGCTAAAATCTTATTTCTATCTTTACTGTGTCTTCACAAAGATCTGCCTGCCTCTGCCTCTTGAATTCAGGGATTAAAGATGTGCTCTGGCATGCCCAGTTCCTTTTTAATTAATAATAATAATAGTTGTTTTTAAAAAAATTATGATGTGTATGTCTGTTTTGCCCGCATGTATGTCTGTGTACTACTTGTGTGCCTAGTGGTCTCAGAGGCCAGAAGAGGGTGTAGGGACCCCAGGACTAGTGTTACAGAGGACCGTGAGCCACCGCGAAGTACTAGAACAGAGCCCAGGAGCTGGGTCTTCAGCAAGAGCAGCTCCCGCTGCTGTGAATGTCAGCAGAGGACCAGAGTTCAGTTCCCAGCATCTCTATAGGGCAGCTCACAACCACCTGTAACTCCAGCTCCAGGGGATCTGATGCCCTCTTCTGACCTCAGAGCACCTGCACATACGTGAACACACAGACAGATAAAAGGTTTAAAGAATCTTTAAGAATAAATAGATATTTTAAAAACAAAAACCCTAAGGACAGAGCTTCCTGCCTGTCACCTGTTTCCTCTTACCCCCACAGGCATCTTGGCACGGAAGGTTCTGTCACCTACTTAGCTTGAGCGTCAACTGGACACAGGCCAGACTTATCCGAGGAAGTCTCACTTGGGGGATTGCCTCATCCAGTTGGCCCGTGACACATCCGTAGGAGTAGCTCAGCGGGTAGCACACTCTGTGTCCTGGCTTATCTCCAGCCCGACACAAACTAGGCACGACGGTGCACGCCTGCAATCCCAGCCAGCCCCAGGAGGTGGTGGTGGAAGGGTCACGAGTTCAAGGTCACTCTTTGCTACATACTGAGTACCAGTCAGCCTGGACTCAAGAAAAGGTGGGGTGGTGGGGCTGGCACCCTCAACTGCTGCTCTTGCAGAGAATCCAAGTTCAAATATTCCTAGCATCCACATGGTAGTTTACAATCATGTGCCTGGAGCGTTTACTTATTTTTGTGTGCGCCCATGAGTGAGTGTATGTGTGTGTACCTTTTCCTGCTGAGCCATCTCACTGGCTCTGTCCTCTTTTCTTAAAGTGATGAAACTGAGGCTAATAAGGGGCAAGGAGGGGCCCGCACTGACATTGCTAGCCCTGGGCTCTGGTGGCTTGGCTTGTTTCCCCTCTGGGACAGCACCCATCACCAAACATCCCTTCTGCTGGGTGCTGGGGGAGGGAGGGCAGAGAGTCATTGACCGGCAGGGGAACACGCAGTGCACCTCCAGCAGGACGTTTGCACTCTCCGGTAGGAGCACCGGGTCACAGGGGAAGCCTTGTGGATTCTGAGTTCCTGTCCCCACGCCCATCAGGAGCCTTGGGTTTGTTATCCCTGTGACGTCTCCACTGTCCTCATGGAACCTGGTGACGCTGGCTGAACAAATACTACCTCCGCTATTGACTCAAAACGTGTACAGGGGCTCAAAGTTCAAGTTCAGGGGGACTGGAGGCTTGGAGGAGGAGGCAGGGAAAGCACTGAGTTGTGGGATTACAACAGCCTTTATTATGGGATAGAGTTCCCTCAAAACTATGTCCCATAGCCAAGTTCCCAGAAATCTTAAGCACTTTGGATAGAAACCTGTTGGGTACTGCCAACAGGGAAGGAGTCTAGGGAGACCAACCATGGAGCAGCCATGCTCTTTGCAAGACAGTGGGGGCTTTGAGAATTTCCTATCGGCTATATTAGGTGGGATCATTAGGGTCGGGATGTGGTTTGGCCTACTATGTGTTAAGGCCTTGGCTTCCAGCCCTACTGCTGGTAGCTCAGTAGTAGAGCACCTGCCTAGTGTGCAAGCAGGTCTATGATTAATCAGTGCATCTTACTCGTTTCATTATCCTCAAACTTGATGCGTGGCCAAGTGGGCCTCATCATACCTGCTCTGTGGTGCAGGGGAGGGGATCTAGGATGTTACACATGCTAGAAAAGCACTCCAATACTGAGCTACATAGCCAGCTGTGGTTTGTTGCGTGTGTGTGTGTGTGTGTGTGTGTGTGTGTGTGTGTGTGTGTTTGGGAGGATATTTACACAATGAATGCAGGTGCCCATGAAGGCCAGAAGAGGGAGCCAGATCTTCAGGAGCTAGAGTTATACGTGATTGTGAGCCTTTTGACGTGGGAGCTGGAAGCCAAACTGGTCTTGGGCAAAAGCAATATTCACTCTTAGCTGCTGAGACATTTTCTCCAACCCTGGTTTTGGTTTTTTGGGAGGCAGAGGCAGGCAGATCTCGGTGAGTTGGAGGCCAGCCTGGTCTACAGAGTGAGATACAGAACAGCCGTGGCTACACAGAGGAATCCTGTCCCAAAAAAACAAAGACAGAGAGGTGGGGTTCATGTTGTAACTCAGGCTGGTCTCCAATTCATATACAACCCTCAGGCCTCAGTCTCCTGAATACTGAGATTGCCACCACAGGACAACTGTGTCGATTGTGGGCAGACGGCATAGTCTATGCCATTGAAACTGAAAGAATGTGAAGAATAACCAGAAGAGTTGAGAACGGCTATTCTATTTTGGGGGCCCGTTCCTGGGATATTTTCAGCACTCAAGGAGTTTAGGTTAGGGCCACCACCATCAGTGGGGTAGGGGGTGGGGTAGGGACCGGTCGGAGCTGTGTCTTTAAACGTTTTATTAATAGCAACTCTGGGAGCTGCAGTCCCTGGGAGCAGAGACATGGTGGAGGGTAGAGATAAGGAAAAGAAGTCTCCTACAGCATAAAACAAGTCGCAGGCGGTTTCTGGCTCGTTATGGTACCTCCCCAGGGCACAGGTACCCGATGGGAGGAGGCACCTGGGCGCTCCCACTGACGAAGTCCCCGCCTCTACTCCTACCCCGCCTAGCCTGCAGGTGGCACCGAGGCGGGGCGGGCAAGGAGGGCCCACTGTCAAGGCCGCAGGGCCTCCAGGACAGACAGGCACAGGGCCAAGCCAGAGGGACGCAAGCCAGGACATCAAGAAGAGAGGAAGTGTCCTTGGGGAGGGGACTAGTTAGCGATGGGGTTCCAGAGAAGGGAAGAAGGGCATATAAGGTGAGCGTGACAGGAGCGGTATGCAACAATTAGCAGTGCAGGGCGGAGAAAAGCTCCTTTCCCCAGGCAAGCCTCAAAACAAACAAACAAAACCAGCCAACCAAAAAATAAGGAGAGGTTCTTCCTCTTTCCCACTTCAGATCCAGCGCTGTGGAAGGCAGGAAGCGTCTCCAGACAGCCCCTTTTGCAGGTGCCACCAACAGGCCACACCTCCCCGCTTCTGCTCCCAGAAACAGGTACTCAGAGAAGGCTGCTTAAGCGGGCCGGTGGCTTGTGGTTGCGTGTCCCCAACTGTCCTTCGGAGGCCGGTTCATTTCAGTCGTACAGAGCCATGCAGCCAAGTGAGAGACGCCGAGTTGAGTTTCTTCGCATAAATTAAGTTTAAAGACAAACAAACAAACAAACAAACAAAAGCGCCAAGTTACACCGAACAATCGCCTGCCTGGCCTTTTGAAACAGCCGGGGGTGGGAGGGGGCGGTGAGACACGGCCACAGTTCACCCGAGTTGGGGGCGGGCTCAAGGGGCGCTTTCGTTTTCTCTTCAGAGCCTTCCCCGGCCGCGCAGGGGAAGATGGAGGCGGACAGAGCCTTCCGAGACCGGGCGTGCTTGACCTCGCTGCGGCCGCTCTCCTTCTCCAGCGCGTCCACGGAGCGGGTGTTCCACCAGGGCCTGGAGCCGCAGCCTGCGAGGGCGCCCCTCCCGGCGTCAGAGCGCCCTGCCGGGCTGGCCCGGCTTCTCTGCGCTCGCCCTGCGACCTCCGTCCCCCGTGCGCCGCTCGGTGGTCCCTCTCCAGAGGCCCCTCTGCATCGGGGTCCAGCCACTCCCCTCCCGGCACCTAGTAGTTCTCAGCGTGCTAAGAGTAATTCGATTCTATTGCTTTTTTGGCGTCGAGACTTGAATCCAGGACCTTACACAGGACAGGCATTGCAGCAGCATCATGAGCTACACCCCAGACCCGAATCGCTCCGCAAAGGACATTTTTTTTTTTTTTTAAAGCCCTGGTGATTTTATCGCGGGGAGCGTGTTGGCCTCTGGAGCCAATCTGCCCCAGGAACGACAAACATCTGTCCCTCAGGCTTGGGACTTGGCTTACTTCTTTACTCCGTGGTGCTAAGCAAAGCCGCTCCTTTTCCCGCCAAGCTCCTATCTTTTTTTTTTTTTTAACAACCAAACCAAAGTTCTGGAGCAGTGACAGCCTAAGGCCCGCAGGGGTGTAGAGAAGTTTATGTGCCGGTGTGTATAAACTGCGAGTGTAATCCGGGCACGGTGCAAAGAGCTTTTACGGGCATGGCCGTAAAAAAGGAGTTGGCCCCTTTCGTAGGTGAAGAAACTGTCTCCCGAGGTAAGGAATGCGGTCCTAGGGCTGCTGTTGGCAAGCTCCGGTCCTGGCCTCAGTTTCCTTACTGGATTGCTCCCCGTGGCCCCGCCTCTCCCCGCCCAGGCCCCGCCCCGTCCCGCCCGCGCCGCAGCGGGCCCCGGCTCAGCCAATCACCCGCGGCGCGCGTCGGTGCGCTTGTCCTCGCCCGCCCCGGCCTGGACTCGGCTCGCTCATTCCGCCGCCGCCGTCCGCAGACTCGGTAAGGCAGCGCCCGGGCAGCGCTGCGGCACCGCCTTGGGCCGGGCGCGCGGGTGTCACCCCTGGGAGCGCGGAGGGGAACTCAGGCTGTGCCGCGGGGTAGGCGGGAGCCGCGCACTGGAGAGGCAGAGAGCACCCCCTTCCTCCCGCACTGACGGGTCTTGGGGGGTCCCGGGGCGGGAGGAAGGATGCTTGGTCCCCGGACTGGGCAGGATGCCTCTGCCCGGGACGCGTGGGGCCTCGGCTCTTGGTGTCCCGCCACACGGTGGGTTGTCTCTGCGCGTGGGTTTGGGGTCATCAGTGCACCGTGAAGATTAGGCACGACTCCGTGGGTCCCTGTCCATTAGGGACGTCAACTCCCTCTCCCGCCCCATCCCACTCCCCACTCGGCGGGTGGCGTGGGGCTAGTGTGGGCGCCGAGCCTTTTTCCAGCGCCAGCCCACTCGCCACTCTGCAGGTGGATGGGTCCCGGGGGTCCGTGCGGGTCGCGCGCGACAGTAGGAAGGATGCTCGGCCTCGGGACTTGGCAGGTGGCCGGTGCCCCCTCCTCGCACGGGTCCCCGCAGTGCAGCCGTCGGGACACGCCCTTGGCGCAGGGGCTCAAGTGTCGAGCGCCTCTCGCCTTCTGTTTTGCGCGGGGTTCAAGGGCAGGTGGGTGTCCGGAGACTGCCCAAGGTCGCGCCAGGACCAGGAGCCCGGGAGGGTGGGGGCGTCACGTGACTCGGCCTGAGGGAACTTGGCGAGGGACAGCCCGACGAACAGCCGGTCCCCCTCGTTGTTCTTCATATCGTGGAGCCCGGCCTGGCTTTCGTTAATGCCACGGATCACATTCGAGTGCTCACGTTTTTAAGGAGTTAAAAAGTCCCTAGGATGGACCGGGCTAGACACAGATCAAACTCGGTACTCGGCTCCCGGCCGACTCGGCTCCTTTCTGTTCCGTGCATTCGAATAGTTTCTCCGGGGAACACATTTTAGTCGAAAACTGCTAACTTTGGAAGTTCGTAAATAAAATGAAAGTGGGTTTAGGAGCCTTTCGGAACGCGTATTTAGTTACAGCATTTTCTCGCGCAGGCGTCTGGTTTCTGGTCATTCCTGATATTCAAGCATGTTTATCTCTGTGAAAACCACAAGCCAAATGACTAAAATACAGCTTTGGCCTTTTATTTGTGCCGGCAAGCATTCGTCACCACCACCAGGGCTCAGTGAGTACATAAACCCGAGGTGTGGAGTAGGGACAGGGCTTGCTCCGGGCACTAGACAGTCAGGGCCGGCTGGCTTCGTTGCAGCCCCAGAGGTCTTTTGTCATGTAAATGACCGTTTTCTTAACTCTGACTTAACCGCATACTTGAATTTTTCTCTTTTATCTATTAAAAAAAAAAGAGAGAGAGAGAGAGAGGGTTTCTCGTAACACAAGCTGGCCTCCAGCCTGCTAGGTAGCCAAGGTTGGCCTTGAACCCCCTGATCTCCTTCCTACACCCTCCAGGGACTGTGATTACAGGCGGGCGCCACGGTGCCGGGTGGGTTTGAACTCCCGTCTTGAACCGCCTCTGGAATCAAACCCGGGTCAGGTTTTGTATCGGAAGTGGCCGAAGCGGCTTGCTGCACAGGACAAAACCTTTCGAGTTAGAGCTAGAAAGCCACCTGACTGCAGATGAGGGAGAGGAACGCCTCCCTTCCGCCGCCGCCGCGCTTGGCCGGGACCCAGTGGTCACGAAACGGGCAGGCCTGGTTCTCCCGGGAGTTTGGGGCGCTGGCCGGAGCTTACCCAACCCCGATTCCGCCTGCCCAGTGTGCCCATTCATAAAAGCGCCGCAGTTTGTACCTTTTTATTTATTTATTTACGTTTGCCTGGGTTTCGTAGACGAAACCCTCCGAGGCAGGGTTTGCCGGCCGGCTGTTTGCTGCAGGCGACATGTGTCTCGCGGGGACAAAGCGGGTCGGCGGCTACCGGGGCGGCGCACAGGGATGGCAGTGGCGACGCGCGCCGGCTCGCTCCGGAAGGCCTGCGTGGGCTTGGCCGGTGGAACAGGATCCGAGCGCCCCGGACGCGCCAGCACGGGGGCGGGGCTCTCGTAACCTTTCCCCTACTTTTCTCAGCCGTCACGTGACCCCTGCCGGGTGGGGGAAGGGGCGGGGCGGGAAGCCGCGGTTGCTGGTGCCCTTCCCTTCCCCAGCGCCTTGAACTTGCAGGCTTGTGCTCCAGGAGGCTAGAGCCACGGGACGCTCCTGTACTTTGACCGTTTGCAGGTGTTTTTCTTTTTCTTCTTCTTCTTCTTCTTCCTCCTCTTTTTTTTTTTTTTGGTTAGAAAATATGTTTAGTCACTCTGCGGAGATATTTACGGGTAGGCCAGAGTTCCACGGCTGCCTGGTGGAAGCCTGCATTAGAGTTAGTTTAGAATAAAGCGGTAGTCCGAGGTGAATCGTTCTAAAGTGTGCTGAGCAGAGGTCCAGTCCCCCTGAGGAGGGAGGGTCGCTTGAATCAGGAAGTTCAAGGACAGCCTGGGAACATGCAAAAAGATGCGTCCCCAGTTCAGGAAAGAAGAAAAGGGGAGGAGAGTGTTAAACTGGAGGCGCGCCTGGCAGGCTTAAAAAAGGATTACTGCACACTTGAATAAATGCCAGTTTAAGCTTTTCTTGCAAGAATTTTTGTTGGTAGGAGGATAAGCCTGCCACCAAGCCTGTGGACCTGAGTTCGATCCCTGAACTCGGAGGGTGAAAATTATCCTGATTTCCATACACGTGCTTGTACTCAACACCACCAGGAAGAAGTATGGTACATGTTTTGTTTTAAGCAATACCAGCATATTGTTGCAGAATCTAAGAGGCGAAAATGGGGATGCCATACCGTCGCCTCCTTAGTTGGTTTCTGTTGCAGAGGCCACCACTGTTTGCAGTTTCTCAGGACTGCGATGGTGTATGCCTGTACCATCTAGGTACAGGAGGTGGATAAAGGAGAGCAGGGTTCAAGGCCAGCTACCACCACCATTGAGTTGGAGTCCCGTGTGGGATACACAGAAACTTGTCTCTAAACCAAACCTAGACTGTGCAAGGCTCTTTTTTTTTTTTCTCTTTAGTTTCTTACCCAACACAAGGAGTGAGTTCTACTTGTTGATTTCAGATGTTTGCTGCCTTTTGTACCCTTCACCTTGGACCCCATGCAAATATTGAGGCAGACCGGGCTAAGGCCAGCTCTGCCCTATTTAGGTAACGTGGCAGTCCAGTTCTGGGAAGTGCCCACCTTTGCCCTTTTTTTGTGCGAGTTGTTCTGACCTTCAGGAATGTTTTTCAGAAGGTAATAACAGTGGGCATGCTGCCCGTTGAGGAGCCCAGCACCTGGGTAACTGCCGCTTGGAAGGTTGGGAAACAGGGTGGCCGCTGACCTTGCCTGGGCGGAGTGTCAGCACACGTAAAGGAAGCTTTGAGTGGTGGAAAACGCCCGTAATCCGAGGGTTTGGGAGTTGCTGCTGAGGCAAGAGGGATCCACGGCTGCTTAGCAGGACCTTGTCTCAAAAAGTAAAATGAAGCAAAACAAACCCAATATAGAAAAGCCAGGCTTGGTTATCCATGCCTATAATCCCAGCCCTTGGGAGGGAGAGACAGAAAATTAGAAGTTCAAGATCAGCCTCAGTGACACATCCCATTTAAAGGGCTAGCCTGGACTACATAAGACCCTGTCTCAAAAACAAAATATTGTTATAATACACTGGTGTTGGTGGCTTGTGGCACTTAGGAGCACAGGGGTCATCTTTTTGTCCCTCCCTTCTGGCTCTGAGTGTAGTCTGAGCTAAGTGAGTCTGTTATTTCCTTTTTTTTTTTTTTTTAATATTTATTTATTACGTATACAGTGTTCTGCCTGCATGTATGCCAGAAGAGGGCACCAGATCTCATTATAGATGGCTGTGATCCACCATGTGGTTGCTGGGAATTGAACGCAGGACTTCTGGAAGAGTGGCCAGTGCTCTTAACCTCTGAGCCATCTCTCCAGCCCTTCTTCTGTTTTCTCAGGTCCCTCCAGCACTTGCCTTCCTCAGTGTCTCCCTGACCCTGTGCACGCATGCAAATACTTGCTGAAGGAAGGACAGAGACTGGGCCGCCTCTTCTCCACTGGACTGATTGAGCCTGCTGGTATTAAGGGGGGTGGGGATTTTTTGGGAGTTTCACTGGCTCTACCCTTAGAAGTTCCTGCCTGGGAGGCAGGGATCAGAGGAAGTGGTTGGGGCCCTGCCTCTGCTCACTTCCCCATGCTGTTATGTGGCGGTGCCTGACATTCTCGGGTCCCATTCAGGCTGCTAGCTCTCTGCAGTGACCTTGTCCTCTCCCACCTGCACTGGCTTTCTTTAGGGTTCCCTTGGCAGCCATGAACAGAGAATTCAACATAGCTTGTTAATGGTGCCCTTTCGGAGATATTCACATGTCTGCAAGGGCAGGGACACTGAGTGACTCCCCGTATTCCTATCCCCCTTGAAACAGAGTCTCACTGTGTAGCCCTGGCTAGCCTGAAACTCATTGTATAGACCAGGCTGTCTGGCTGACCTTGAACTTCTGATCCTCTTGCCTTCACCTCAGCTGAAAACTCAGCCCTTTATGAAACCGACTGCTTTATTAAGGTAGTCACCCCACCTTCTCAGTAGCCACCCCTGGATGTGCTCCGAGGAAGGCCTACCCCTGGAGCCCGTTGTGCTCCCTGGGTCTGTGAAGGTGCATTCTGAAAAGAAATGAGTGAGCCGGCCACGTTAGTCGGAGTTGGAAGAGAGGCTGAAGCACCTACCCCATCCTGACACTGCAACATTGAGAGAGGTGGGGGTGTGGAGGAAAGAGTGAGGACAGACACCCTCTTTCTTGAAGGACGTGTGTTGACCGCACAGGCCCCTGCTGGAATGGCAGCGTGTGGCCCTGAGTTAAAGAGCCTGTGCCGGGCTGTCCACTCCAGTATCATTCAGTTGATGGGAGCCGAGGTCCCTTGCCCTGCCTTGTGCTAAAGAAGTGTACGGAGACGGTGGTATCTGTCTGGGAGTGAACCCTCATCTGTGTTGTGGCCTCTTTCTCAGCTAGGCGGGAGTCAGCCGCTGTCACAGAGCAGGGCTCTGTGCGGACTGCCAGGGGGCACACACAGGTGTGAACCTGCCTGGGTGGGTGTTGGTGTTCATCTCCGTCTATGTCCCTTGACTCCCAGGAGACTCCATGAGGAGTTAGACCTCAAGCTCCGCACTCAGGAGGCAGAGCCAGGCAGCTCTCCAAGTCTTTTTCCTTCCTTCCTTCCTTCCTTCCTTCCTTCCTTCCTTCCTTCCTTCCTTATTTTATTTTGCTTTTTAGACAGGTCACTGTAATCCTGGCTGGCCTGGAACTTGCTAAGTAGACTAGGCTGGCCTTGAGCTCTTAGGGATCCACCTGCCCCTGCCTCCCAAGTGCTGGCATTAAAGTGTGCCACCACACATGGTGCTTTCTAAATCTGTGTCTATTCGTCTGCATAGGCGTGAGTGCAGGAACCTCTGGAGGCCGGGGGCACCAGCTCTGCCGGGGCGGGTGTGGGGAACTAAGCTCGGTCCCTCCAGCCTGCTCCCTGGTGGCCGAAAACGCCACACAGGACCTCTTCCTGGGGCTGATGAGGTCAAGTGCGATCTTCTCTTAACCCTGGGGGACTTCTGGGCGACCCCATGACTGTGAGGAAGAACACGGGCCCCTTGCAGGATGCCGTGTGGCGAAGGGGCAACATTCAGTAGATTGGATGGACTCAGCCTTTTTTTTTTTTTTTTTGAGACTGGCTGTGAGGCTTATTGGTGAACACATTTGGTGGGACCTGAGAAGGGCCTGCCACTTGTCTAGGGGACCACAATTGATGATACATTTGCGCCCCCCGTCCTGGCCGTCGGGGATGAACGGCTTCTCAGGTTCTGTGTTTTCAAATCCGTCTGCGGTAAACTCAAAAGCCCACTTCTTGGAGATGTTGGATCCTCTCGTGGCCGGGGAACTTGAGCTTGACCTCTGGGGGACCTCGGTTACACTTCTCTTACTCTGTAGTTTGATGGGCTGACCTATTCGCTAAGGACCCTGGCCACGGTGCCCGGGGGGCGTCTCAGAGGCACCCCACATTCCTATCAAAGCTGAGGCTGGGGGGGGGCATCATGACCTCAGAGGCATGAATGTCCACCAGAAAACTGTCTCAGGTGTCCCTTACGGCGACATGGACGTGGCACAGGCTCCATTAGCTACCAGGAGGGCTGCTGTTTTGCAGCCATTGCCTGACCGCTCCTCCGTTCTTAATGAAGTAAAGTTGCAGTCAGGGAAGGTATTTTAGCTCAGGTTGAGGCACAAGAGTTAGGAGGAGGGAAAGGCACTCGGAAGAAAGCGGGGGCAGGGAGCACATCTGAGAGCGTGGAGAGTTGTGCGAGCCCCATTTTCATCTTACAGTGTTTTGTTTTGTTTTGTTTTAAGGTTTATTTTGCTGGGGGTGGTGGCACATCCCAGGGTTCCGTAGGCAGAGGAAGCAGATCTCTGTGGATCCAGCTGGGTATGTACAGTTCTGGGCCAACCAGGGCTACATAATGAGAACCTGTCCTGTTCTCAAATATATACATATTTTTAAAATCGTGTATCTGTGTGTGTGTGTGTGTGTGTGAGAGAGAGAGAGAGAGAGAGAGAGAGAGAGAGAGAACCACTTGAGTGCTGTGAGCTCTGAGCCCAGAGAGAGAGAGAGAGAGAGAGAGAGAACCACTTGAGTGCTGTGAGCTCTGAGCCCAGAAGAGGAGGCCAGATATTCTAAGCCGGAGTTAGAGGAGGTTGTGAGCTGCCCCACGTGGGTGCTGGAAACCGAACTCAGGTCTTCTGCAGGCAACACACATTCTCATCCCCTAAGCCGTGGCTCCAGTGTTGTTTTATCTGGCTGTGGCCTGTGACCCCTGCCCCTGTAAATTAGAACACTTGTGGATACAGGTTCCAGAGTGTCAGGCTTGCGGCTGGACGGGCCTTCCAGTGGTCACTGTGTTCCGCATTGCTTGTGCTGCAGATCCCTGGTTGCGGAGGCGGCAGACACGCTCAGGGAGTGCAGGAGAGCTCCTGAGTGTTTGGGGACACTTGTGGGAACAGTGGTATGGGGAGAGGTTTGATCTCCTTGAGCTGAGAGATGCATGCCCCTTCGTGGCAGTCAGAGCTCAGGCAGCTGTTCTGGCGAGACTGAATCCACGTGCTGTTTCAGAATGGATGGGGTAGGCTGTTAGCCTTGTCAATGAGTAGTTCCCTCATTATTAAAATATTTTTACTTTTTTTGTGGCGCGGCAGGTGTATGTGTGTGTGTGTGTATGCGTGCATGCGTGCGTGTGAGCGTGCACGTGCAGGCTTTCATGCCACCTGTGAGGAGGCCAGAGGACAATTTGTGGGGTTTGAGTCTCCTTCTCCTGTGCAGGTCTCTTGAGGACTAAGCTCATGTTGGCTTGGCACCGAGAGCCTTCTCCTGCTGAACCATCTTGTTGGTCCCTTTATTATTTTTGTCTTGTATTTTTGAGACAGAGTCTTATGTATGTATACTGACCCCAAATTCACTATGTACTTGAGGACAGTCTTGAACTTCTGATCCTCCTGCCTCCACCCCCTAAGTGCTGGGATTACAGGTGTGTGCCACCCAGCTTTCTTTAGTGGTATTGGAGCTGAAGGATCACTAGGACTTCCTGCATGCTAGGCAAACACTGTCAGCTGAGCCATATCCCCAGTCCTGGGTACTTCCTTTCTAAGTGTGTCCTTTGCTGGCTTTCTCCAAGTCTATTTTGCCGAAGTCACATTTATCTTATTAGCCATTCTTAATGACGTGATGCACTATAGAGCCTAAATTTGAGTTTGCTTTACTTGTAACTTTCCTTTTGAGACAAGGTCTTACTGCATAGCTCTGGCTGGCCTGGAACTGGCAGTGTAGACCAGCCTTGCCTCAAAGGCACAGGGCTCTTCCTGCCACTGCTTCCTGGGGTTACAGGGGAGCACCACCACACCCAGCTTTGATTTTATTATTATCATTATCATTTTTATTATTATCATCATTATTTTAAAATCGAGACAGGGTCTCATGTAGCTTAGGCTGGCTGTGTAGCCAAGGGTACCTTTGAATTTATGATCCTCTTATCTTCATCGCCCCAGTGCTTGGGTTAGAACTGTCCACCGTCATGTCCAGCTTGAATTTTTACAGTTTGTGGTAGGCGGGAGTTCTTTTGTAATTTGGGGGAGATGTAGATTGAGTGGTGATTGAAAATTTATTTCTTTTTACCATCCAAACACTAGCCTGGCCTGACCCTGCTTACCTCTTGAAATCAGACTGTTGAAAGTGGTATGGCCATAGGCCAAAATTTGTGTTCTAACCTGACCTGAGCTACTGTGTCCAACCGGTTGTCGGGAGTGGCTCATGGTGATGTGCTTACTGAGCTGAAGTCACCCACGGCTGAATTATATAATGCAAATAGGGACTGCACAGCCATGAAGTCAAGATACAACCTTTCACAGGGAGGGTTCCTTTCTGTGGTTAATCTCCTACCCCCCCCCCCCCAGTGAAAAGGGCTGTTGAAATCTGGTAGTCAATATGTCAGAGTTTCCAAGGTGGAGTCTTTGAAGTGGGGTGCTTGAGTGTCTTGGTCTGGAGGTCGGAGATCTCACAGGCACACTACGTCAGTGCCTTCGGCCCTGCTTTGTCCCCTCCACCTACTCACTTCCACCCTTATCCCGGCTCCCACCCAATGCCTTCTCTCATCCAAGGACAGAGTGTAAGGCCCACACCTGGAGGGAATGAACCTGAACTCCCCAGCCTCATTTCCGATGAGGCCTGTAAATCTCCTTACAAAGTACCCACCCTCAGCAAGTATGTCACGCAGCTGAAATTGTGCTAAGATGGTCCTTCTTCACTTTTCTTGGTCCCCCAGCCCACCGACAGCACGAGGTGCGCGTGTCCCGTCTTCATCAGGATATAGCAGCCGTATTCAGGTTTTTAAATATGTACATTTTTAATTTTGATGTGTGTGTGCTTTCACGTGTGTATGTAACTCAGAGGCCCACAGGCGGTGTGGTCTTCAGTTACCCTCCAACTCTTTTTGCAGTCCGGCTCGCTTCCACTCTTGTCCAGGCTTGGAACGCACTGCGTAGACCAGGCTGGCCTTGAAGTCGGAGATCCGCCTGCCTCTGGCTCCTGAGTGCTAGGATTAAAGGCGTGCACCACCATGCACAGCCTCTCTTAAATTGGAACTATTTAGTTAGTCACCAGTAATAAGAGATCCCCCCCACCCCCAGCAACAGCTCTGTGGTCTGTCCAGGTTAGACCCAGGGCTCCTCAGCCTGGTGCTGTCCCTGGTGAGGGATGCCTGCCATGTTCCTGGATGCCCTGTCTGGAATTCTTCTAAGCTGCCACTTCTTGTGGGCAACCCTTTCTCTAAGGATTTCCAGCGGTTGTTTACGGCTAGGCGTGCTGGACAGCTGGTGAGGGATTAGAGCTGCCGGTGAATTATGCAATTCTGGTAGGCAGCTAGGCCCTACTGACAGCTACTAGCCTTGGTTTGAGTTTGTGGTAATCAAGTTTTCCTGCTGGCTGCCACCTATTGTCTTGGCTACAGCAGTGACCTGAGCTGACGCGTGTCGCAGCTGTGAGAATCTTAAGCTGGCCTGTCACTGGCAGCACTGCACGTTGGAAGGTAAGGACGTGCCCGTTGGATCTGGGCCTGGACTTGATTCCTGCTCTGCTGTTGGCTGGCTGCTACTTAAGCTTTTGACATTTAAGTCTTATTTTCCTCATTAGTGAATAGGGACAGTCGTGGATTCATTTTTTAGAGTTGTAGTTCGATTTTTGTTTTGTTTTGTTTTTCTCTCTCTTTCTTTGGTTTTTCGAGACAAGGTTTCTCTGTGTAACCTTGGCTGTCCTGGACTTGCTTTGTAGACCAGGCTAGCCTCTAACTCAAACTCACAGAGATCCATCTGCCTCTGCCTCTCCTGAGTGCTGGGAAGATTTCAGGCGTGTGCTACTGTACCTGGCTCTTATTGTTTTTTGACTCAGGGTTTCTTTGTGTAGCCTATAGCTATCCTGGAACTTGATCTGTAGACCATACTGGCCTCAAACTCAGGGCTCTGCCTGTCTCTGCCTCCCAAGTTCTGGGATCAAAGGAGTGCACCACCACTTCCTGGCTTGTGGTTAAAATTTAATGACCTGATAGAGGTAAAATAATAATAATAATAATAATGAAAGAAAACAGCAGGGAGCACTATGTGGTGGCCCATGCATTTTAATCCTATGTGGTAGGCAGAGGAAGGTGGATCTCTGTGAGTTTCAGGCCAGGCAGGACTACATAGAACCTGCCCAAAAAAAGAGAAGAAAAGAAAAAGGCAGGGGCCTGCAGAGATGGTTCAGTCAGTAAAACGCTTGCTGTGCAGGAGGACCTGAGTTCGGATCCCCAGCACTCACATACAAAGCCAGGAGCAGTGGCGCACTCTGTAATCCCAGCACTGGAGCGGCGGAGACAAGAGGCTCCCTGGGGCTCTCTGGCACATCAGCCTAGCCAAACAGGTGACCTCTGGGTTCAGGGAGAGACCCTCTCTCGAACACTAAGGTGGAGAGCGATAGACGCCAGTTTAGACGAATGCATTCACGCACGTGAACACACACACAAAACAGGGCATTATTTGGTGTGTGCACCAAGTAGTTAGCCAAATGGGTATCCCGTGTTTTCTTTGCTGTGGAACACATGAAAAGGAGCGAGCCTGCCTACTATCTATGCTGCTGTACTGTGAGTCACCTCCCTTCCTGTTGTCCTTTCTACCTGTCTATACCAACCTATCTGGCTCCCCATCTGTGGACCTATTTGCATAATTCAGTTGCTCGGAAGCCTGTCATCCCCAGGCGAGTCTTACTGTTTGATTTATATGATGGGCACGGTTTCCACACTGCAGTTTCTCTGGCATGTGCCCGTTTGTGGCGGTGTGCTGGGCCTCTCCTGAACTTTCCCCTCCTTTCTGAGCTGGCTGCCTGCCCCAGCTCCGCAGCCCCAGGGAGCTACAGGAGAAGCTGATGCTGAGAAGAAGGGAAGGAACGCTGAAGAGGGATGCCGAGAAGGCCTGATCTGGGAAGGGAAGCGGGTCTTTTCTCAGGGGTGGCAGCTTGGTGGCACTGGCTGACCTCGGGGGTGAAATGGTTTTGTTGCAGAGCGGTTGGCTATGGAGAAAGCAAGCCCGGTGGGCACGCCTGATCAGCCAAGCACAAAGCCGTTTATTCAGCCAAGGACTGGGGCTCCACACCAAGCCATATTAGTATGAAGACAGTCTTAGGTCAGCAAGATGCCCCAGTCGTAAATGGCTCGCTGTGCAAGCCTGGTGACCTGAGCTCAGCCCCCAGATCCCATGTACATGTAGAAGGACAGAAGTGACTCCCCGGAGTTGTCCTCTGACCTCTCCACACGCTCAAAAGCACGCACGGCCCCCATCATGCACACACGGCCCCCATCATGCACACACACTCACACAATAAGAAATAAAAATTTTAAAATGAATCTGTGCTGGGCGGTGGTGGTCCATATCTTTAATCCCAGCACTTGGGAGGCAGAGGCAGGCAGATCTTTGTGAGTTCAAGGCCAGCCTGGTCTACAGAGTGAGTTCCAGGACAGCCAGGGCTGCACAGAGAAGGGAGAAGGGAAGGGGAGGGGAAGGACTATGACTCCTGGCAGTGGCAAGTGAGATGCAGTCTACAGTCTTATGATTCGATCAAGAGCATTAAGTAAGACCTTTGAAAAGCTTGCAGCTTATTGGGGGATGAAGTGGGGCACCCTCTGCCAGAAAGCGTAGGTGAGTGGTTGATTGTGTCTTGAAGCATCACCGTGCTTTGGGAACATGAAGTCAGTAGCTGGCCAAAACTGAGCCCTGAGGGAGGGGGGTGTATTTAGCTAAGTGTGATGAAAGGTGAGAATAGGAATGGCCCGAGAGGGGTTGAGGAGATGGATCAGACAGTAAAGTGCTTGTCTTGCATGCATGAGGGCCTGAGAAAGGTCAAGTGAGGCAGAATATGCTTGCAGAGGTAGACGAAGGAGCATCTCCACTGATTGCCACAGCCAAGCCAGCCTAGCCTAACGAGCCAGTGAGAGCTCAAGCCAGTGATCTCTGACACACACTCAGTCACACAAAAGAGGCTAGCGAAGGTAGAGATACAAAATTGTAAGCTGCAGACAGTCACACACCAGATCTGACATGTGAGCTTGGTGATTTTCAGGGCAGGTCTCTTGTTCTGCATTTTGGTGTGCGCCAGGAGGGATTACAGTAAGGACCCTAAGGCTCTGTTGAAGCTTCCTTGGGAACCCGTCCTCAGCACTGGGGCTGGTGCAGAGACAGTGTTAGGCCTGGGAGTGTGGGCTCACCTCCATGTTCCCAGGCAAGGAGGTTGGCAGGTGATCTTTGGGAACGGGCGGCCATCACATTAACACTCTCATGTGGGGCAGGGCAGCAGTCCAGGCCTCCACACCCATGTCTCCGGAATACTTTTGTTTTCTGACAACAGCAGCTGCCACGACCCAGCCCTACACCTCCTAGGGCTTTTTGCTTTGGGCACGGATGCACCTCTGACTGTCTTCCTGGCACCTGGGGGGTTCCTGCCATAGCAGCCACCTGCCGTTTTTGTCCTGAGCCACTGTGAGGACACAGGACAAGAAGAATTGTTTTCGGAGCAGTCCTGGAGGTGCTTTTCCTGTGTATCTGGCCAGACCTGCTTCTGGGGGTGGGGTAGCCTGTGTTTACCTAGAGGGTGTATCCCATGTAACCTTTTTCCTCTGGTTTAGAACTCTAGTCCAAAGGCTAAAGCTAGGGAAGGTGGTCTATTCCCAAGTTCAAGGCCAGCCTGGCCTGGATACCAAGTTGTCCTTGCTGACAGCTTGGGAGAAACAGTGAGTGAGTGGCAGAGGGGAGGACAAGGCCTCTTTCCTGCCATCCTTGTGTTTTCTTTTTATGCTCGTTCTTGGGGCCGTCTTTGAACTTGGGGCCCAGGTGCACGCCAGGCAGAGTGATTACTTCCCTGCGGTCCTGGTGTAGATCTTGTGCCCAAGGACACTGTCTCTCCACCATGGGCTGGGATGGCTCAGTCCCCAAGGGGGAAACACCCAAAGCAGAGCTTCACAGGGCACTTGGGACAATGAAGTGCAATAAAGGCTGAGAATTGGGAGGGGCAGTGAAAAGCCGGCTCCGTGCCCAGACAAGGACAGGTATGGGTTGAGGAGGGACTGGTGGGCTGATGTGCCTCCTTCCTCTGTGGGTTCTGTTGCTTGGGTAAATGAAACACAGGTGGGGAAGGCAGTTAAGATAGGTGTGTGGTCCCTCCACGCCCCACCGAGGCAGGCCTAGTAGGAGAGAGGCAGGAAGAGAGGGTGCAGCTGGAGAGAAGTGGGCTGATTCCAGCCTCAGCAGTTTGGGCCTTGGAAGATGGGTGTACATCTGGTCACGTGCACCGATTGTAAAGGTGTGATTAGGGACAGGGGTGCTGGCCAGGTCCCGGGGTCCAGAGAGACAAAGAACCTCCCATCAGTAAACACAGAAGTCAGGGCCTGGAGGTCATGGCGGACAATGAGGTAGGCCAGGCTTGTGCCACTGCTGACCTGAGGTGGGGATGTGGGCTAGTCCCGGGAAAACAGTGTTTTAGTGCACACTCCAGCATGGAGACATGGCAGAGGCCTCCAGCCGCCATGAATGCCTGCCATGCCCTCCTTGTAACAGCCTTTGGAAAGGAGGAGTCGACTGCCCAGTGTCAGTGGCCTGTGTCCAGGCACAGCTGGCCTGCCAGATAGAATGGCTGGGCCAGCTGGCCTGAGGGCTTTTCTTCTAGTATGTCGAGGTTCCCAGCTGCAAGGACACAGCCTCGGTGCCCCGGCCGGGCAGGGTGTGACGGCAGGAAGAGCTCCCTGGAAGGGAGAGCTGAAGCCAGTAAAGCGTGTCCTTATTATCCAGCCCCAGGGCTTGCAGAGGGCCGCCCTGGGAGCAGATCGGCTTTCTGTTGGCAGGGGGACACCAGCGCAGAACACGCCTGGTGAAGGGAGGCACAGGGAGGGGCCTGTCCCAGGCATTGCTGCCCCGAGACAGGAATACATTTCTAGAGAAGGGAGAGGGAGGCTTCCGAGGGGCAGGGAGCTTGAGCGCACTTGCTTAAGAGGCGAAGGTGACGTGAGCGAAGCATCCAGGCTTCTGGCAGAACTGCGCTGGGGGACACAAGGATCAATATGGCAACATTTGTGGACCACCCCTATACAAATTCTTGCATGTACACACCACACACTGGCCCGTGACTGCTCGGACGTGAATGTGGAAGAGAGTCCCAGCGTTGCAGGGAAGATGCGTGTGAAAGTCTGCAACATGCACAAAATACCTTGGATCCCAGACGACGGACGGCGTCAGATCCCCTGGACTGGAGTTCAGGCCGTTGTGAGCCACACAGCCTTGGTGCTGGGAACTGAACTTGGGTCTTCTGCCAGAGCAGTAGGTGCCTTTGCTGCTGAGCCATCCCACCACTCCTTTGATGCTGTTTTGTTTTTTCTTTTAAGTATTCACTTTTATTATTTTAAATTAAGTGTCTGTGTGTGTCTATATAGATGTGAATGAAGGGGCCCTGAGTCCAGAGGCGTCTGATCTCCATGGAGCCGGAGTTATAGACCACTCTGAGCCACTTGATGTGGGTGCTGGGAATGGCATCCTGGCCCTCTGCAAGAGCAGTGCGCGTGTTCTTAACCACTGAGCCCGCTCTCTGGCCCCTGGTGCTGTGTTTTCTTTTCTTAACTTTTACTCCACTTATCCATTTAGTCCATGCATACACACCCAGGTTAGAAGGCAGCTTACGGGAGTTGGTCTCCTCTTCCACCGTATGGGACTGGGGACTCGAACTCAGGTGGGCAGGCTTGGCTGCAGCTGTTCTTACCCGTGGTGCCATCTCGCCAGCCGGTGCTGTGTTCTTAACTGAAGAGGGCCAGACAGCCATAGGTCTCCAGCCCAGGCATTGCAGGGGCAGGTACACAGATGAGCTTCTGTGCCAGCATGTATGTGTTGTGTTTCATGACCCTGGACATTTGAGGAAGTGTTAGGTTATGGCCAGGTTCATGGAGGCTTTGGGGGGGGGGGCTCTTTCCAAGGTCCTTGGGAAGATAAAACCTTTATGGGACTCCTTTTCTTTTTTTTGGTAACTTGATTTTTGTAGGTAGTAGTGTCTTGTTGAAAGTCAAAATGTGAGGCCCCTTGCCCACAGTTACTTTCCCTCTGAGGAGAAAGGCCCTGTTTCTAGGGGTACTGGGAATACTGGCTGAGAGTCAGGATGAGGGAGGACCTTCCCCCAACTCAGGCCTGGGGTCAGGTTGACTAAGCTGAGCTTTGGTGACTGGGTTGGGACTCTGACTACTGTTTCTGGGGTGACAAAGCCTCCCAGTGGCATCTGTGCCCACCTGAAAAGTAGGGAGAGGCAGGTGGCAGTCTAGGCCAGGTATGAAACGTGGTCTCCTGCTCAGGAAGAGGTTGGCAGGACCAGCGTGGAGCTGGACCAACAAGTACACTTGGATCTGGTCAGATATCTCAGAGAGTAGGGTATGTAACAAAACACACGTGGGGGCTCAGTGGTTAAGATCACTGTTTGTTTTTCCAAAGGACCCAGGTTCAATTCCCAGCACCTACATAGCAGCTCACAACTGTCTGACTCCAGTCCCAAGGGATCTGACACTTTTAAATTAAGTGTCTGTGCACTTAATGCACATAAGATAAAGTTAAGTAAATTATAAAAAACAAAACGAAACCACACACACATACCACTCCAGACCCACGACAGGCCGCCGAAGCCCAACATGGTGAAGCAATGGTTTTATTGGGTGTTATTTATAGGAATATGAGTGAGGGGTGTAACGCACAGGAAGAGAAATGACTCAAAGACAGCTGCATCACCAAGGCCCACCCCAGCATGGGACAGTTCCCAAAGCTGAAAACCTACAGCACACTGCACATCCTGCAGGCAGCTCAACAGGCTGGAGAGCGTCCTTTTCAGGTGCCTCAGCTGGTCTAACCTCTTCCAATTATTTTGGCTGGTTTCTGCTTCTTTCAGGCAGCTGGTGTGGTCTCAAGAGACTTTGAAGCTTGGCTTGTTTGAGTCTTCAGAGGAGCTGTGTTCTGCTAGTCTCAGAGGGACTCTCAGAGTTTATTGCTCTCTCTGGCAGGGAGGGGTTTAGTGAATCTGTTCTGTTTTAGGGACTTCCTGAAGGTATTTTGTTTACCTTTCTGCACATGGATCTTCCCTACAGGATGGGATGTTTTGAAGGAAACTGTAACAATGGGTGGGCATGTGAAGGGGGTGGGAGCGTGGGTTGCAGGGCTGCCCTCCCATTCTCTCTGGCTGCCCGCTTTTTCTGCCTGCTGCCACTTGCATTCTTCATCTCCTGTAGGAGTCTACTGTGTAGTATGTGGGTGAGCAGGTGTCTCCAATCAGAGGAGACAGGGCATGGGGGCCTACTTAGCACTCATGAGAGCTCTGTCACATTGAGGGGACAGCTGTGTTAGGTACATTCAGAGCTGTGGGGAGAGCCCAACAGGATGGACCTGCCCACCTCCTGGCTCTCATAGAACTGTTGCCCACCCTTCCCCATCCTAGTCTTAAATCCCACAAAACCTACAAGTGTGTGTATGTGTTTGTATTGTGTGTGTAGTGTGTACATGTAGGCTAGAGGTCAACCTTGGTTGTCATTCCTTGCACAATCCACCTTATTTTTGTGAGGCCTGAGCAGGTCCCTTGGCAAGGCAGGCTGGTCAGTGAGCCCAAGGGATCCTCCTCTCTTTGCCTCCCCAGTGCTGGGATTACAAGTGTGCTCCACCACGCCTGGCTTTTTTACGTGGTTTGAGCTCAGGCTTTCATTCTGTGCAGCAAGCACCTTACTGGCTGAGCTGTCTGCGGATACTTTGGTATCTACCCTGCCACCATAGAGGACCCCTGAAAAATTCTTCCTTGGTGCTGGAGGGCGACATTTGTTCCGAATGGAACCTTGGTGAGGACAGTGATGGGGTGGGCTACGAGAGCCGTCTCATTTCATACTGATGCCCCTAGTTGTGTGTTTGGCCAGACAAGGATTACATACTTAAGTTTTAAATAGACAACAGTTGTGTTTTGTGAGAAGACATTTTCTTTTTCTTCTTTCTTCACTCTGTTTTTCTTTGTGAATATGTGTGTGTTCCTATGTATGTGTGTGTGTGCATGTCCATATGGGCATCAGAGGTCAGATGCAAGTATTGTTTCTTAGCAGCTGTCTGCTTTCTTTTAGTGTACCATACTTTATGTGTATGACGTGTGTGAGAGTGGAGATGCGTGCGCACCACAGTGAGTGGCTGGAGGGCAGAGGACAGCCTTTGGCAATGAGTTCTTTTCTTTTACCTTTTATTCCTTAATTTAAAAAAAAAATCAGTTATGCGTATGCATATGTGTGTGTGTGTTTGTGTGCGTGTGCACATGGGCGCAAGTGTCTACAGAGACCAGAGGCATTGGATCCACCTGGAGCTGGAGTTTAGGCTCCTGTGAGCTAGTGATGTGGGTGCCGAAAACAGAACTCTGGTTCCCTGCAAGAGAAGAGTGCATGCCGGGCACGGTGGCATACACCTGTAATCCCAGTACTCTGTGAGTTCAAGGCCAGCCTGGTCTACAAGGTGAGTTCAGGACAGCCAGGGCTACACAGAGAAATCCTGTCTCCACCCCCCCCCCAAACAAACAAACAAACAGAACAGAACACACACGTAGGGAGTCATCTCTCCAGCCCCACACCTTGTTTTTGAGGCAGGGTCTCTCGCTCTGCCGCTGCACTTTATGTTCCAGGCCAGTCGTCCCTGGGGGCTTAAGGCCCATTCTCCTGTTTCTGCCTCTCACCTCGCTGAAGAAATGCCGGCTAACAGATGTGTACTGCCACATCTCGTTTTTACTGAGCTCCGGGAACTGTGCTGAGGTCATTAGGCTTCAAGGCAAGCATCTTTTCCACTGAGTCCTCTCCGTGGCCTTGTTTTGTGAGATACAGTTCTGTCTCTGGCCCCAGCAATCCTCCTGCCTCTGCCTCCCCAGCACCACAATTACAAGTGTACTTACCTCGTCCAACTTTCTCATAGGGGTACAGGACCGTCTTAGGCTCTCGTGTGCAAGCACCTGACTGACCAATTCTCCCAGCTGCTTTTTTCCAGTGGTTTTTGTTTTTAAGATTGTCTCACGCCGTTCTCTAGGTCTAGCTGGCCTCTAACTCACAGCAAACCTCCTGCCTCAACCACTCAGAGTATTGGGATTACAGGTGAGAACAACCATCCCCAGATGGGACAGTATTGTTTTTTTTTTTTTTAAGTGATACATTTTAGCAAGGCATGGTGGTGCCCCACATTCTTAATCCCAGCATTGGAGAGGCAGAGGCAGCGAATTTCTGGGGGTTCAAGGCCATTCTGGTTTACAGAGTGAGTTCCATGACAGCTGGGGCTACGTAGAAAGATTTCCCTGTCTCAAAATACAAAACAAAATAAAGAAGATATATTAATGTACCAATTCTTAAAAATGATTTATTTCTATGTGTTTGGGTATATCGTCTGTATGCATGTCTGTGGACCATGTGTGTGCCGGGTGGCCAGGAAGGCCTAGGGGCATCTCATCCCATCGGGCTGGGGTTACAGGTGGTTGTGACCGCCATGTGAGGTACTGGGACCCTGACTTGGCTCCTGTCGAAAGCAGCCAGTGACTGCTGAACCATCTATGCAGCACAGCTCACTTTTAATATTTATTTATTTGTGCACGTGTGTGTGTGTGTGTGTGTGTGTGTGTGTGTGTGTGTGTGTGTGTGTGTATGTGTATATGTATATGTATACACCGCGTGAGTATGGTGCCGTGTCCACGGAAGCCAGAAGAGGGCAGATCTCCCGGAACCGGAGTTACAGGCGATTGTGGGCTGCTTAATTTGGGTTTTGGGTCTTCTGGAAGAGCAGCAAGCACTCTTGACTGAGTGCTGGGCTGGGCCGTCTCTCCAGCCTGAGACAGTGTTTTTAAACAACACCCTCAGTGACATGTGCTGTAGCAGGTTTTATGTCAACTTGACACAAACTAGAGTCATCTGAAAGGGGGGGAACCCTAACTCAGAAAATGCCTCCACAAGATCCAGCTATAAGGCATTTTCTTAAGGATTGATGGGGGAGGGCCCAGCCCATAGCGAGTGAGGCCATTTCTGGGCTGGTGGGCCTGGGCTGTGCAAGCCAGAATGAGCGCGACAGGAAGCAGCACTGCTCCGTGGCCGCTGCAGCAGCTCCCGCCCTGCCCGAGCTCCTGTCCTGACTTCCCTTGATGAACAGTGAGTGATATGGAAGTATGAGCCAAACAGGCCCTTCCATCTCCAACTTTTTGGTCATGGTGTTTTATTAAAGCAGTAGAAACTCTAAGACAGTGTATTCGCATAAACAATTTGCCCATCTAAAAATCTGTGTTTTGGTGATTTTTTATTTATTTACAACTGTGTGCCACTATCTATCATTCTAAGCAGTTTGGAACATTTTTATCAACCCCTGAGGACACTCTCCTTTCTAGCCTATGTCCCTTTTCCAAGCTCCCCAAGTCCCTGGAAGCTCTGATCTTTCTATTTCTGTGAATTGTTCTGGACATTTCATGTAAGTGGAAGATGACATTTGGCTTCGTGTCATGCTCTTTATTTTTGTTTTTGTTTTTCAAAACAGGGTTTCTCTGTGTAGCCTTGACTGTCCTGGACTCACTTTGTAGGCCAGGCTGGCCTCGAGCTCACATTGTTTTGTTTCTTATGACACAGGGTCTCATGTAGCTCAGGCTGGCTCCTAGCTTACCCTCTAGCCGAGGATAATTTCAACACCTGACCCTCCTGCCTCCTGGGATGACAGGCTCGTGCTGTCATGCCCGGTTTATGTGGTGCTGAGGGTGGAACCCTGGGCCTCGGGTATTCGAAGTGACCCCTTTGCCCTCTGAGCCACGTCTCCAGCTCCTGATGCACTGGTTTCATTCATGTTTTGCTGTGTGTGTTGGTGCCGCTTTCCTTCTTAGGCTCAGTCATGTTCTAGTGTGCTGGTGTGTCACAGTTTGCCTCCTGCTGTAGGGGGACCTGGCTGTGCTTTCCTCTCCTGCTGTGGAGGGCTACCTGGCTGTTTCTGTGCTTTTGTATGTCCTGAACAGGCTGCTGTGAACACACGTGGATAGGTTTTTGTGTGGACATGTTTGGGTTATCTTTGCCAAGGAGAGGAGTTTCTGGGTTTCATGTTTCTTTTTCAGTTTTGTTTTGTTGAGATACTGTCTTTTGTGTAGCCCAGGCTAACCTAGAACTCCCTGCCTCGAAGTAAGCTTTATGCTTAGCCTTTGAGGAAAGGACAAGCTGTCTTCCAGGAAGACCTAACCCCATCACGTTTCTGTGACAGTGGAGGGCGAAGCTCCTGATTTCTCAGTGTCCTCGCCAGCACCCGTCACTCAGTGTTTGCATTCTGGCCGTTCCTGTGGGTGGCATGTGCGGTGGTTTGATTTGTACTTCCTGGTGGCTTCTGGAAGCGGTCTGGGGATCTGAGGAGGTCTGGGAAGCCAGCATGGAGACCGCGACTGCCTTGTGAGATCTGCAGGCCTGAGGTTCTCAGGCTGGTCTTTCTGGTACCAGCTTCATGGTTTGAAGGGTGCCCTGCGTGAAGGCAGTGTGCATTGCTCATGCATGCCCACAGAGGGCTAGGGCTGCCTGCTGTCCTAACAAAGCCTTTATTAAGTTAGACAGCTTTTTTTTTTTGTCTGTTTGTGACAGTGTTTCATATAGACCAAGCTACTCTTGAACTCACCATAGAGCCAAGGATAACCTTGAACTCATGACCCTCTTTCCTCTCCCTCCCTAGTGCTGGACTTACAGGCCTGTGCCACCACATCTGGTAGGTTCAGGTGGTTCTAAACATTAAACTCAGGTCATGTGACAGGGATATTTCACCCTAGAAAATATGCCATAAATATTCTCAGTCCCTGATTGTCCTGAGACCAGGTTTGCTTTCTGGGCAAACGTGGGGTTCATGACTTTGGATCGAATCGACTGCCACTCTGTGTTTAATCTGCTGCTGTTAACAGCCCCTCATGGACTGGGGAGACAACTCAGTGGGTGAAGTACTTTCTGGGCAAGCTTGAGGACCTGAGTTCGAGCCCCAGCATCCATGCAAAGCGCCGAGTATAGCAGGGCAGGCCCGTAATTCCAGTGCTGGGGTCGGCGGTGGGAACAGGAGGCTACAAAGAGTGTAAACGCATGGACACACAACAGAAAAGTTTACATCGCAATAGTCCCCTGGTGTTTTAAATTTTCAGTAATGTAGTCATTGAGTTTGTTTGTGTTTTTGCTACCAGAGCTGTCTGTAGGCCAGCCTGGAATTCACTGTTTAGCCGGGGCTGCCTTTGAACTTGAAGCAGTACTCTTGCCCCTGCTTTATAAGTCGTGGGATTACAGGGCGTGAGCCACCGTGCCTGGCTCAGCTTTGAGGGCCTCTAAAGAGCTGGCGATTGCTTCAGATGTGGGGCACTTAACGGGGGCTGGCTCTGTGGTCAGTAGGGTGCCTGCCCAGCATGCCCTGGCGTCCATCCCTGGCAGTGTGCGAACCAAGAGCAGTGGCTCATGTCTGTAATGCAGCACTTGGGAAGTAGATGGAGGACGGTCAGAGGTTCAAGGGCTGTCAGCCTCCTTACCCCACCCAGAGCCATGTTCCCTGAGTCACGGAAGCCGGGCATGTGTCTTGCCTTGCTGCTTTCTCAAGTTGAGTCTGTGCACTCACCACGGCTGGGCCCTGTTGATAGCTTCCTGCCTGCCGCAGAATGTAAATTCGCTGGGACTTCGATTGGGCTCTAACTGTTGAACCATCCCTGTAATCCTGATACTGGTTGGTTTTGGCAGGTTTATCAGAGCCTTGTGGGCTTTGGGGGAAAGTTACCATCTGATGATGAGAACACATTCAAATTGAATTTTATTATGGTTCTGCATAGTATTTTTGTCTTTCTTTCTTTCTCTCTCTCCTTTCTCTCTTTCTTGCGAGAGGCCCTCCTCCCACTGGAGGTGTTCCCTGGTTTCCGGTGCCAGGCTTCTCTAAGCCATCTCTACCCCTGCTCCAGGTCCCTGCTCAAGATGGCAGAAGCTCACCAAGCTGTGGCCTTCCAGTTCACTGTCACCCCCGATGGCATCGACCTCCGCCTGAGCCATGAAGCCCTCAAACAGATCTGTTTGTCGGGACTGCATTCCTGGAAGAAGAAATTTATCCGGTTCAAGGTTGGTTGCTGGTGTGCCTGGTGCACCTCCCTGGGTCTCCCTGAGGAAGGAATTGTGTCTTAGGTGGATCTCTGAAAGAACAGTAGTCTCCATGCTGGCTAAGGCTTGTGGGGGATGCTTGTAGACCAGGCTGGCCTCAAACTCACAGAGCTCTGTCTGCTTCTGCTTCCCAAGTGCCAGGGAAAAAATGTGTGTGTCCATTAAGAATTAATTTATTATGTGGGGTGTGCTGGTGCACCCCTCCAGTCCAGCACTCGGGAGCAGGCAGAGGCAGGTGCATCTCTGTGAGTTTGAGGCCAACCTGGCCTACAGAGTGAGTTCCAGACAGCCAAGGCTACACAGAGAAATCCTGTCTCAAAAAAAACAAAACCTGAAAGAACCCCCAAAACAACGACAAAATAAGAGTTAATTTATTGTAAGTCTTGAACAGCCAGCAGCGCAGAAAGAAGAGAGCAATGTCCAGCAGCCTCCCAGTTCCCAGAGCCGGGCTTTGAGCCTTGCAAGCCTTGTCTTCCCTAACCGCTCTTCTTTAGACTAGCTTTTGAATTGGCTGGATGAGATTGCAGTCCAGCCCGATGATCTAAGTTTGACCCCAAGTTCCCCGTGATAGAAGGAAAGAGCTGACTCCCACGAGTTGTCCTGTGAACTCCACCCTTGCCTCACGGTGTCCTTGTACACAGTAAATAAATGTAACGAAAATTTTTCATTTGAACTTTATTTTGCTGGGATATTTTGCAGCAATGGTATGAGTGCTCCTGTAAGCACATCTTGACTCAGGGACAAGACAGGAGAAGTTTGGGCACTGGGGTCCCTGAGTGCCAGATAGTGGCAGCCTGGGAGTGGCACCTCACTGTGCCCAGGCTGTCTGTCACCATATGGAAACCTGTATGGTAAGTCCGGTCAGGGTGTTGCTGTTATCCAGAGTCCCAGGGTGCATTTGGGCTCAGAAGGCAGGGGAGGGAATAGACTGCAGGAAGGTGAGACAGCTGTGGATCGGAAGAGTCTCAGCCACTGGGCAATTGGTCCTCCATGGCCTGCACACCGCACCTTCCTCCTGCTGCCTGGTGTCCCAGCTGCCCGTTGCCACAGGGCTGCTGCAGGGTGGTGACAGTGGCCTCCGGGCGGGCACAGCTCATAGCTGCCATTGCCTTTGCAGAATGGCATCATTACCGGTGTGTTCCCTGCAAGTCCCTCCAGCTGGCTGATCGTGGTGGTGGGTGTGATTTCATCCATGCATACCAAAGTGGACCCCTCCCTGGGCATGATCGCAAAGATCAACCGGACCCTAGACACCACGTGAGTAAACCTCCCCCACCCCATTTCTTGGTGGGAAGGTGATAGCACCCTGTTGACTGTCCTCTCTGGACTCTCTCCGAAGCTTTGGCTGTCCTCGGACGTGAGTGCTCGTCACTTTCCTGACCTGCTGTTGACATCTTCAGAAATGTGTAGACGCTACCACTCTTTCTCTGGAGATTAGGGTGGCAGAGGCCTGGGTACCTGCCTTCCAGAAGGTGTTAAGCTGTGGCAATAGATGGAGCCAACGGTGGCCTCAGAGGGCATCTCTGCCTCAGACTATGGCTTCCCTAATGTCCATCCTATGATCTGGTCCCCTGAACTGGCTGTCATTGGTTGCTTAGGGATACTGCAGCCGTTGGCCCCTTCAGAGTGGCTTAGAATCCCCCAGAGAGGTCCATTACCCCTTGGCTTTGAGTTTCAGTTTATTCTGGAAATTTGAAAGTAGTTGTCATCCTATTTGGGGACAAAGCCTGGACAGCTTCTGGTTTTTCTTTTCTTTCTTTTTTTATTTTATTTATTTATTTAGGCAGGGTCTCACTGTGTAGCTCCAGCTGGCCTGGCTGTGTAGACCAGGCTGGCCTGGAATCCTCAGACATCTACTTGCCTTTGCTTCCTAACCTTAACCCTGGGTTGTGTGTCCCACCACACCTGGCTCTGTTTTTTTTTAAAGATCTATTTATTTTTATGTGTGTGAATGTTCTGCCTGCATGTGTGTATGCGTGTGTACCACATGTGTGCCTGGTGCCCTCATGGGCCAGAGGAAGCTTTTGGATCTCCTGAAACTGGAGTTAGAAACAGTTGTGAGCTGCCTAATGTGGGTGCTGGGAACCAAATTCAGGTCCTGTGCAAGAGCAGCAAGTGCTCTTAACCACTGAGCCATCTTTCCTTAAAAAGGGTCCTTTGTCCCCGGGGTCTCCTGCTGGATGCTGGACCTGCTCTAGAAGGCAGATAGGGACCATTCTGCACACTCCTCTACTTGTCTGTGATGGGGCCTGGTGCACGCTAGGGTAGCGCTTACCGCCAAACCATACCCTAGCCTTACCTCACCCCTGTGACAGTCATCCCCATTCAGCTTTGGACAGGTCCCTGACAGTGTGGAGTGGCTGGGCACAGGACACAGGCACCTCAGTCATCTTGCATATTTGGACACATTTTTTTTTTTTCTTTTGTTTTTCTGAGACAGGGTCTCAAGTATTCCCAGGCTGGTCTCAAGCTCCTGTGTAGCATAGGATGACTTTGAACTCTTGATGAACTTAACCCTCTTGTACAGTGTTGAGGGCTAAGCTCAGCTGAGAGCCCAAGTTTGGTGCCTTTGGAGCTGGGGCCCCCGGAGCTGGAGTTACAGACTGTTCTGAGCCAACCGGACCACCAAAGCCAGGAACAGACCTTGGGCTCAGGACCCCTGGAAGAGCAAGTCCTCTTAACCACTGAGCCATCACTCCAGCCCAGTTCTGGGCCTTTTCAATCATGCTTTCCTGTTGTTCAGATGTAGATACTATGCACTTGAAAGGATTGCAAAAGCAAACTGATAAAAGAGTGACCTCAGGGGACAGCGCACAGCTGGAGGAGTTGGTTTCTGCTGATTCAGACTTGGTCCTGCTGTGTGGGCATGCTTAAGGCAGCCTGATGAGGTCCTTCAGAGCCCTGGAGGTTGGTCTTACTGGGCCTTTATGGCCTGCCCTCTGACTGAGACTCCCAGCAGTGACAGAGCAGTGAGCCAGCTCCTCAGCCTCCAGCCCTCCAGGCAGCGTCAGTCACGCCTTTGTAAGCAACTGCGGGAGACGAGATAAAAATGCCTGTCCAGGCATCCTGCCAATGGTCTTGTCTGCCTGGGGCCTGGAATATCCAGCAGGGACTAGGTTGTCAGAAGCAGGTGTGATCACCAGAGGACCTGTTCTGCCCTGCATGTCCTGAGAGGAGAGGAAAGTCCTTCGAACAGATCCCTGTCTGTTGAGCTGGCTGCCTGGCCTGGAGCTGTGGGGCCAACGGTTGTGCTTTGCTCTTAACGTGGGCTGTGTCTCAAAGCCGGATTGCGCACAGCCATGCCAGCTACTAAAACCTTGTTTAATCTCAGTCTTTATAAGATTTGTTTCTTTGTCCCTTGGACTCTATTTTTGTAAACTGGGTCATCTCTGGCCCAAATTTAGAAAGGCCAGGTGAAGGGTCAGTCTTGCAGTCTGGAAGGCTGTTCTGGATCCATCTTCCCATTGAGAATGGAGCTCCTGTGTCCCTAGGCTACTGCGGTTTTGTTTGATTAGATCCGAAAGGAGGATAAAAGAGGTTATAGACACCGCTGAACTTTGCTTTACCTTTTTGCTGTTGTTTGTTTTTGTTTTGTTTTTGAGACAGTGTCTCTCCATGTAGCCCTGACTGTCCTGGAACATGCTGTCCTCGTGTACTCATAGAGATCTGCCTGACTCTGCATGCGACACTCTGTATAGCTTGGATTGTTTTTGAAATTTTATTCTATGTGCATGTGTGGCCTGCATGTATGTCTCTGCACCGTGTGTGTACCCCGTGCTTTCAGAGGTCAGAAGAGGGCATCAGATCCCCTGGAACTGGAGGCTCAGATGGTTGTGAGCTACTGTATCTGCCTCCATCAGCTGCTGGAGGAGACATCTCTGATAACAGCGGTGCTATGCACCACTCTTGTTCTTCGGGGAGGTGGGGCCTCCAGAGCATAAGTCTTTTACCTGAGAAGAGACTTACGTATATTAAGTTTTCCAATATCAGAACTTTGAAGGTTCTATATGCCATTGTAGTGATCATTTGGGGACTCTTAGTTTTTAATAGAATAGCTTTATTTCTCCCTTGACAGTTCCGTATATCAACACAGTGTATCTTGATCGTATCCTTCCCAACTCTCTACTCCCTACTTTTTTTTTTTTTTTTTTTGAGGCAGGGCTTCTCTGTCTCATGTAGCCTTGGCTGTCCTGGAACTCACTCTGCAGACCAGGCTGGCCTGGAACTCACAGAGATCCTCCTACCTCTGCCTCCTGAGTATTGGGATTTATAGGCATGTGCCACCACTGGCCCACTTTTTTTTTTTTTTTTTTTTAACCCACTGAGTTAACTCAGTGTTCCCTGCCGGAGTGTCAGCTGCTCTGGCCTGTTGGTCCTGCCTCAGTGAGTTCTTGTATGCAGTAGCGTGTCATGTCATAGCATGCCATGCCATGTCCAGAAGACAGCATTTCTCTGCTCTTCTCCCCATTCTGCTGCTCCTGCGCTCTTCCTACCCTTCTCCTTTGATGTCCCCTGACCCTTAAAGAGGAAGGGGCTGATTTTTTTTTCTACTATTTTTCCATTTCCAAAACAACTAAAATAACGCCACAGAATAGCTGCATTTTGCCTTGGTTTTTTCTTTCATAGTCAATGACTTTGATTTTCAAGTACTTAAAAATCTTTCATTTATTTATTTTTTTTAGATTTACTTTATTTTTGTGTATTTTTGTTTTTTGAGACCAGGTCTCATTATGTAGATCAGGCTGGTCCTGACTCACGGAGATCCACCTGCCTCTGCCTCCAGTGTGCTAGGACATTTGAGTGTCTTATGAATAACAACATCCTAAGGTTATATTTGATGGCTGAGGAGATACCTCAGGGGTTGAGCCCTTGCCTAGCATGCATAAAGTGCCGGACGCAGCAAAACCCAGCAAACACAAACAATCTACATTTGAGAGGGTGGGGGAAAGCATTATAATCTAAAGAAAACGGGCCCGGATCCCTGCGAGCAGCAGCTGGCAGTCCCGGCCCACTGGGAACAGTTGCCATTGGGAGCAGCTCTCCAGACCACAGGAGCCTCTCCACCGTTGCTCCAGAGACTGGAGAAATTGTATGTTGTTCAGGGTGGCTCAGGTCACTGGCTGGCCTCCTGCTTCCTCCTTGGGGATGGATAGCTCAAAGTGTTGCCCAGTGTGGCCCCTGGCCTCTGCCTCCAGAGTGCCAGGCCACTCTGCTGCACCCAGCCACGGCTGGCCCGTTTGGAGAGGGATAGAGAACGTCAGGAGAGTTGGTGGGGTCCCTCAGGCTCCCTTCTCTAATGAACCCAGGTCCTCTTTGGGGCGCCGCAGCCTACTTTCTCCCGTTCCCCGGAAGGTGCTTGGTGCAACTGTTTTCTGGTAGTTGCCACCACCACCTCCCCGTGCTGACTCCTTAGCCGCCTGTCCGGTCCATCCCCACAGCGGCCGCATGTCAAGCCAGACGAAGAACATCGTGAGCGGCATCCTCTTCGGCACCGGGCTCTGGGTGGCGGTCATCATGACTATGCGCTACTCTCTGAAGGTGCTGCTCTCCTACCATGGCTGGATGTTCGCCGAGCACGGCAAAATGAGCCGCAGCACCCGGATCTGGATGGTAACCACCTGCCGCTGGCTGGGAGACCCACCGTGGCTGATGTCAGGGGAGGACCCTTACTCTGTCACACCTTTCCTCCTCGGTCCTTCGTGTGTGACCTGTCCCGAGGCTCTGGCTGAGAGAGAGCTGTGGCTCACCTTGACTCTTGCACGAAGCCAAGGGCTGCTTTTGCTAATGGTTTCTGGGAGTTCTGCCATCTGTGTTCACCTCTGTTCAGCCTGTAGTTCAGGCCGGATATGGAGCCTAAGTACCACCCACCAGGTCTTTGTAGCCTCGGGGCCACTTTGCAGTCAGACACTGGATGTTTTCCTTAGCTGGCCAGATCATGTGATTTACCCTAGGCTCTCAGTGTTCTCCGTTTCACCATGACCCTGAGGTCATGGCACCCTGTTTAAGGAAAAAGGTTATGTCCTATGCATGAGCATTTTTCAAGTTACGACTTCTTCTGGAGACTTTTGATTTGTTTATTGCTTTTGTTTTTTTGAGACAAGGACTTGTGTCACCTAGCTGGTCTTGAATTCACTTTGTTGCCAAGGATGACCTTGACTTTCTGGTTCTCCTGCCTCCAGCTCAGGCATGCACCTGAGCCTGGTTTTTATAGATGCCGGTGATCAAACCCAGGCGAGCCGTCTACACACTGAATGGCATCCGAAGCCCCAGCTTGGTTGTTTTTATAAGCTTCGTTTTTCCGGGGTAGGGGAGCGAGGGGTGTCACTCCTGGGACCTTCCCCTCTTTGACACCCAGCCCTCAGCCTTTCCCCTGATTGTGTGGCTGATCACATGTGCCCCCACCCACTTACTGTTAGCCTTTGGCTTCTGGTCTTGAGTGGTTTGTTTTGTTTTTGTTTTGTTTTGTTTTTAAGAACCAGTAATTTTCTGCACCCATGATTTGTAAAGAATTTTAATGAATCTGGTCCTACTGTAACTTTTCTTCAGATTGCTTCTCTCTGGGCCTTCCTCTTGGTGCATGGGAGGAGTGGGCTGGTGTGCAGGCCAGTGTGCCCCTCCCTCATCACCTGCACCTGTGAACTTTTCCTTCAGGGTCCCCTTGCCACCCACCACACTCCACTCTTTTTAAACCAACTTCTTCCTTGTCTCTGAGTTCTCTGATGTCTAGAGAATAAAACCCAATGCCTACCTAGAGGGAGGCGGTTTTCCACAGGCATAAACAGCATCCCCCAGGAAGGCCCTTGTGGCTGATGCTGAGCTGAGCCCCAGCACCGAGAATTATCACAGTCTCACCTTGAACCCTTAGAGATGCCCTGGTGTCCTTCTGTCAGCAGGTGACCACTGCTTCCTCGACCTGGCCTGCATCCGTCTTTGTAGATGCCGCAGGAGATGGCTCACTCTCTATGTTACTGATGTGGGCAGGGACGCACGGCTGTCCCTGGGGGTGGCTTGAGGGTCAGGTACCTCAGATGACCTCACTGCCTATAACCAGAGCTGCCACCAGCCTCAAACCTAAGACCTTCCAGGAGGAGGCAGCAGCCCACCTGCAGCATCTTGGCCAGGGTTCCCGGCAGAGGAGGGCAGTAGGCCGTCACACCCAAAGACTTGGTTTTTACCGGGGCCTGTATCGTTTTACCGAGACCTGGTGGTGCAGGGCAGGGGATGGCCCCACCATAAACACTCAACAAGTCACTTGCAGGGAAACCCTGGCTTTGGCTCCCTAACACAGCCTCATCTTTGCAAATATAACTTGTGTCTTCAGGCCATGGTCAAGGTCTTCTCAGGCCGGAAGCCCATGTTGTACAGCTTCCAGACGTCTCTACCACGCCTGCCTGTCCCGGCCGTCCAAGACACCGTGAACCGGGTAGGTGTGATTCATCCTCACGCTGAGATGCCCGCGTCCTGGGGATCAATACTTCTGTCTAATTGTGACTATAAATTACAGTCCTTACTCTTTATTAATGCTCAGCAGTCTCTCCTGTAGGGTTAGTATAGTGATTCACCCCACCCCCACCCCACAGGCCCTTCCACCGGCTAGACAAGTTCTGCCATTGAGTTACATCCACAGCCCTTTGCTGCATGTTTTCTGATACAGGGTCTTGCCAGCTAGCCCACACTGGCCTTGGACAGTGTCTTTTAAGATTTACTTGTTTTTTTCCGCTTTATGTGTATGAGTGCTTGACTTTGTGTGGTCAAGTACACCATATGCATGCAGTGCCCAAGGAGGCCAGAAGAGGGCGATGGAGCCCCTGGAACTGGCGTTAACAGACAGTTGTGAGCCACCACGTGGGTGCTGACCATAGAACCTGGGTCTTCTGCAAGGGGAGCCAGTCCTCTTACTACTGAGCTATCCCTCCAGCCTCATGACCTTGGTCCCCTTGCTTTAGCTGCTGGATGATAGACAAGTAAAACGTGGCTTGATTTTTTTTTTCTCTACTGCATTATTGCATCTTCAGTGTTTAAAGGTTCCATGTCCCACCTATAGGAGAATGTTTACCTTTTTGTTTGTTTGGTTGGTTGTTTTGTTTTGTTTTGTTTTTTTGAGACAGGGTTTCTCTGTGTAGCCTTGGCTATCCTGGGCTTGTTTTGTAGACCAGGCTGACCTCAAACTCAAAGAGATCCACCTGCCTCTACCTCTGAATGTTTACTTAATGGCTTTATTGAGATGCAATTCAAGGCTGTATGATTCCCTTCAACGTGCAGAGTTCGGTAATCTGACTGTATCCATTATTTTAAACTATGGCAAATACATACAAAACCCACATTTATTATTTTCTTAAAAGGCTGGCCATGGTAGCACAGAGCTTTAATCCCAGCACTCAAGAGGCTGAGGTAAGCAGATCTCTGTGAGTTCAAGGCCAGCCAGGTCTGTGCAGTGACACCTTGCCCCCTGCCCTCAAGGAAGGAAGAAAATGAGTTAAGGAGAAGGTTCAGTAAAAAGCTTGCCATGTAAGCGTGAGGTCCCGAGTTTGATTCATCAGAACCCATTTAGAAATGCCAGGTTTGTGGCCCACACTTGTAATCCCAGTATTGGGGAGTGGGGGCAGGAGGATTCCCGTGACTCACTGCCCAGCGAGCCTAGGCTGCTGAAGACCCTCCCCCAAGGATGTGGATAGCGCTTGTGAGGACGACTCCCGTGGGCCTCTGTCTTCCAGAGAAACGCCTGCATACGTGTGTGCACGTGTGCTCACGGTGAGCGCGCACACGCAAACGTTTTAACTGTTTTCAGTGTAAGCTCAGCAGTGCGAATCATACCGAAGGCATTGTGCAATCGTGACCACTGTGGGTTCTCCGGCTTTTTTATAGCCTCACGCGGAAGAAGCCGTAGCCCATTAGGCAACAACTCCCACGCTCCCTGCCCCCGGCTCTGCTGACTTCTGTTCCACTTTCTGTTTCTAGTTTTATGACATGAATGGGATTATGTAATACATGATTTCTGGGGTTTCCCTTCTGCTGGCGTTTATTTTCCTTTGAGGCGGGACCTTAGCTGTGTAGCCCAGGCTAGCCTCAGACTTGTAATGCTCAGCTTCCCAAAGCAGGATGGTTTTAAGGTTCATCCCTGTCCTAATACGGCTGTGCTTCCTCCCTTTCTGTGGCTGATAACACTCGTTGTGTGGGTAGACCATGGTTATCTGTCCATCTGATGGGGCAGTCATGGACTGTGTTGTAATGTAAGCAGGGAAGCTGGGAATGTCCATGCATGTGTTGTTGTTGTTGTTTTTTTTTTTGTTTTGTTTTTTTTTATAATCTGGGTGCCTGCTGCCACAGGTTGATACTGGTGTCCACGAGTGGGATTTCATGTCACGGAGGGTGGCTCTGTATTGAGCCTGACCTGCTGTAAAATGGCTGCACCTTGGTGCAGTCCAGCCTGCAATGCTGGAGGGCAGCCACACATTGGTACCTTCTGCCCTCTTTTCCTTTTGTAAATCAAAAACTTATTGGTTTGGGTCCCTGCTTGGTGATTTAGTCCCTGTTGCCCTGGGCAGATTCCTTCCCATCTCTGTTCTCCCAGACTGGGAAGGGGGTGAGACCAGACTCCTGGTTGCAGCTAAGCTGGGCAGCCACCTGCTGCTGTGCAGTGTCACTCCTGAGTGTGCAGAACAGAGCTCCCCTCCCCATTTTGAGACAGAATCTCACGTTGCCCGGACCGGTCTTGAACTCCCTAATCTGCCTCGTGTAGCTGAGGATGACCTTGAACCTCTGATTCTTCTGCCTCTACCACCTGACGCCGGGATGGCAGACCAGCCCTACCACACTGACTTTTATGTAGTGCCCGGGATAGAATCCACGGCTTTGTGTGTGCTGGGCAAGCGATCTGCTAACCTCGCCCCCGGAGAGTGCAGCCTTTGTTTCATCAGTGGCTTGATGCACCTGGAATAAGCCAGGCAGCAGCGGCTGGCCCTCCTCAGGAGTGGCTCCACCCTTCATTGGGTAAAGCTGGCCCTGTGTAGCCTTGGTTGGCCTGGAATCTTTCGTGTAGACCCGGCTGTGCTTGACCTCTCAGAGCCCCCCCCCCCCCCCGTCCCCTCCGAAGTGCTGGGATTATAGGCATTGCACATATAGGCTTTATTTCTTGACAAATCAGGCTTGGCAGCACTTGGCTTCCAGGTACAGGTGGGAGCTCTCAGGGTCCTCAGAAAGGGCCGTGCTTAGCCAGGCATGGTGTCACATGCCTGTCATCCTAGCCCTCGGGAGGATGGGAGGTAGAAGGAGGATCAGGAGTTCAAGACCAGACTCCGCTGCATAATGAGTCCGAATCCAAATTAGGCTACTTGAGTCCCTGTCCCAAAAAAAGAAAAAATAAGATCGTGTGTGAGCTGTCCCTGTATGTTTAATTCCCAAACCTGCTGAAGGTGTGCGCCGGTCACTTGACTGAACGGAGCATCTGGACCCTGGACATGGCCCTGGCCTGTACCGTGACAGTCTTGTCCTGTCCAGCTCTGTCAGAGCACCTGCCTGACGCTCACTGGTCTCTCAGGGCTGCCTCGCCCGTCTCACCCCACCATCCCAGGTCATCATCAAAGTAGTGGCCAGATGTCTGGGTCCCTCCATCAGGAAGCAGTGGCCTTGACTGTCTCTCTCCTGCAGCCCCCGCTCAGCCCTGCAGGGGGCTGTCTTAAGGAAGCTTTTCTGGCCTTTTCTACACGGTCTGACTTTTCTGAGGTGTGTGGAATGTTCTGTGGCTTGGAGGTGGGCATTTAACTCGGCCTATGTTTTCTCACTCCAGTACCTGGAATCTGTGAGGCCACTGATGAAGGAAGGGGACTTCCAGCGCATGACAGCGCTCGCCCAGGACTTTGCTGTCAACCTCGGACCCAAATTGCAGTGGTATTTGAAGCTAAAATCCTGGTGGGCCACAAATTATGTAAGTATTTCTGCACCTAGATCTTTTCTCGGGTGTTTTCGTGTGAAAGTTCCCCTCTCACAGAGCTCTGTCTGTGGCTGAGGCAGCCATACTCTCCTCTGAGAACTGTGCACAGAGCTGCTGGAGGCCTTGCCCTCAGGCTGGCTTCTTTGGAGCTTTGTACCCAGCTCAGGCCAGGGAGCTGCTTTGCACATGAGCTTTTAGTCCCCACCTGGCAGGTCATTAAATGCTGTTCTCCAATGGTGGCCTGGCCACCTCATATCCCTCTCTGGTACCTTTTCCATCCGAGAGCATCACCTCCGAGTACCCTGGTCTGGGTTCAGATGTGTTGACAGTGGTAACTGTGCTGGGACCAGCTAAGCTTCTGCCTGTGGTGCTGGGAGGGGCGAGTGGGCATGTTGAGGGGTGTGTGAAACCGAGGGGGAGTCCGGGTGTAAGGAATAACTTGACTGGAAGGTAAGGGATTGCAAATAACCTGCAGCCACCAGACACAGTACATGCCCACAATCCCAGAGCTCAGAAAGCAAAGGCAGGAGGATTGTGGGCTCAAGATTGACCAGGGCCACCTAGTGAGACCAGACCCTATTTCAAGAAAAAACTTTTTTTTTTAAATGATTTGTTTACTTATTATGTATATAGTGTTCTGCCTGCAGGCCAGAAGAAGGACCAGATCTCATTATAGATGGTTGTGAGCCACCATATGGTTGCTGGGAATTGAACTCAGGTCCTCTGGAAGAGCAGTTAGTGCTCTTAACCTGAGCCATCTCTCCAGCCCCAAGAAAAAACTTACACTTAAAAAATTGTTTTTATTTATGTATATGTGCCTAGGTGAGCGTATGTGTGTTACGTGCACACAGGTGCCGTGGAAACTAGAGGGCGGTGTATCCCCTAGAACCAGAGTTACACAACCAGGTGGTTGTGATCTGCCCAGTATGGGTGCTGGGAAGCCAAACTTTGCTCTTCTGCAAGAACAGTACACACTCTTAACTACTGAGACATCTCTTTAGTCCCTCAAAAAAAAAAAAAAAAAAAATCACAAGTGCTGGGAAGGAAGCTCAGTGCGTAGAGTCCTCACTGAGTGTGCGAAGTGTCCTGAGTTCAGCCCCCCAGCACCGTACCTGTTTTGTGGCGCACATGCTTATTCCCAGGGCTTGGGAGATAGAGGCAGGAAGATCAAGTTCAGGGCTGTCCCAGTTGAGTTCAGCGTGGGCCTGGAGAGAGGCTTCAGTTAAAAGCCCTTGTCATTGTTGCGGAAGGACCTGGGTTTGATTCTGAGCACCCACAAGTTGGCTCACACACATCCATAAGTCCAGTGTCCTCTTCTGACCTCCATAGGGACCAGACATACCCATAGCGCACAGACATACATGCAGGTAAAACACGCACATGAGAGAAAAAAAAATCATAGTGCATGCCTTTAGTCCCAGCACTTAGGAAGGCAGAGGCAGGCAGAGCTCTGATTTGAGACCAGCCTGTTCTATAGTACAAGTTCCAGGACAGCCAGGCCTACACAGAGAACCCCCTCCCCCTAAAGGAAAAACCCTTAAAGAAACATAAATAGTAAATAAACAAAAACAAACAGAGAGACTAGACAAAAAGAAACAGAAAAGGATCCGGCAGAACCAGCAGATGGTACCAAACACAGGCACTGTGCCTGCAAGGGCAGGAGGCCACTCTCTGGCCAGCCTGTTCTGGCCTAATGGTAGGCAGCTGGCCTGGTGTGCATTTAGACCCTTGTGCGTACCTTTCCCCAGGTGTGCACGCCAGCACAGTGCTCAAGGCAGCATGTTGTGCATGGCAGCCTCTGGGTGGCCAGGGCAGCTTGGTGGGCGACATTGCGATGGTCACTCTACAGAGCAGAGACAGCACATTCTGGTCGCTGGCTCAGTGTGCTGGGTGAGACATACCTGGGCATCAGGAAGAGGAAGAGCAATCTTCGGGGGGGGGGGCTTGGGGTCCTCTGCAGTGCTGGGGATGGGACCCGAAGCCTGGTGACTATGAGACGAGCATGCGGTACTGCACCCCGCCTTCAACCTTTCCTGGAGACAGTCTCATGTGGCTGTGTAGCCGTTTGGAACTTGCTGTAACCCCAAACTCCCGATCCCCTGTGTATGCACACACAGCTGCACAGTTTTTGCAGTGTGGGGGATTAAGCATCCTAACAGTTGGGCTACATTCACAGCCCCGACTCTTTTAAGCTGTGTGTGAAATGATCTGTTGTCTAGCCAGTCTCCCCTTAAGACCAGTGTGTTCCTCAGCCCCTTCATCTTGTCTGCCTAAGGCCGCTTTGTTTTGGAGCCTGTCATATGCTGGAACCTCCCAGAAAGTTTTGTACACATCTGGAGCAGGCTGGGCCTGCGGAGGCAGCTGTGCAGCTCCTGCTCAGCACTGACTTGTGTTTGCACCACAGGTGAGTGACTGGTGGGAGGAGTACATTTACCTTCGAGGCCGAGGCCCCCTCATGGTCAACAGCAACTACTACGCCATGGTGAGTTGGCCTTCCCATGTGTTAGATCCTCCTATGCCACTCAGTTGCACTGCAAACAGTACTTGCTAAAAGTGCAGGCTGGCCTTGAACCTGTGGTACAACAGATAAAGCCTGAGGTTGTAATAGAGCCTGTCGTGGCTCATGCTGATCAGGCCAGCACTGGGGAGGTGGAGACGGGTCAGGAGGTCAGGATCATCCTCAGCTACATGTGCAGTTCAAGGTGTATGAGGTTTTCTCTCTCTCTCTCTCTCTCTCTCTTTCTCTCTCTCTCTCTCTCTCAAAAAAAAAAAAAAAGTAAATTTGGGGCCAGAGAGATGGTTTAGCAGTTTAAGAGCACTTGCTGCTCTTCCAGAGGACCCAAGTCCAGTTCCCAGCATGCATGTCAGGTGGTTCAGAACCATCTGTAAGTTGCAAGGGGATCTGATGTCCTCTTTTGTGTGTGGGTACCCGCACACACATGTATACTTAACCCCACACAGACACACATAAAGAAAAAACATTCAGTCTGCCCACAGACAAATGACAAAACTGTCCAAATATGGGGAAATGGTATAACAATTTGTGAAGCTGTGAAGTCAGGCAATCTTGGCACTCCGGAGCCAGAAGCAGGAGGATTGCCTAGAGTTCAGGAGCAGCCAAAGCTATGTAACATAACCTGGTCTGGGGGTGCGGGTGCTGGGCGGGGACCTAAAAAAAACTAGACTAGCTGTCGGAACACCTTGGTGTCAGGAAGGGCCCCCACCACGTGTACCAACCACCGCACTGTCCCCATAAGCGCTCTCCGCTGTCACCCCTCACAGGAGATGCTGTATTTCACCCCAACCCACATCCAGGCAGCAAGAGCTGGCAACACCATCCACGCCATACTGCTGTATCGTCGAAAGGTGGACCGCGAGGAACTCAAACCCGTATGCAAACTTTACTTTCAGAAACTTTTGGGAGGCTAAAGAGATGGCTCTGTCGATAAAGTGCCGGCTTTGAGAAAAGCATGAGGCCCTGGCACAATGATGCCCAGCCAGACTCACTGGTGCATGGCTGTAATCCCAGCATTGGGGAGCCAGAGGCAGGCAAATACCTGCACTTAATAACCGCCTAACCATCGAAGTCCAGGTCCAGTGAGGGACTTGGTGAGGGCTGAGCACGAGTGTTTGATTCCAGGGATCTGTGTGGTGGGAAGAGAGAACCAGCTGCTGCAGGCTATCCTCTGACCGCCGAATGTAGGTGATATACTGGTGAACTCAAGGGAACTGTTTCTTCATAAGCCCCGGGTGGCCTAAGTGTTTATCTGGAAGGAACGTCAGTACCCTGGCACGCCCCCGCAGGCCTCCCAGGTCCTACCCCAGCGGACAACTGAGCGATGGAGTCAGACTGGGCAGCATGCTCAGGAAACAGGCAGCGTTTTAATCAGCTCCTTTTAAGGTTTTCCTGTGGGATTTTTCTGCCTGTTGGTTTAAAACACGTTTTTTATTACAGATTCGTCTTCTGGGATCCACAATTCCACTCTGCTCTGCCCAGTGGGAGCGACTCTTCAATACTTCCCGCATCCCCGGGGAGGAGACAGGTGGGTGGTGCTCACCAGGGGCTCCCCTGGGACCCAGCATTTGCCATTCTGCTGCTGGGAACCATCGGGGGGTGTTGGGAGGTCGGATGATCTCAGGGTCTATCCGGAGAGCTTCTGTTTCTGAGCATTCCTCCACTTGGAATCGTCTTGTCTTTTGTCATTGGTAGCGGTTGGGAACGGGACCTCATGTGTTCCAGGATGGCCTGAAACAATAGATAGCTGAGGATGACCTTGAGTTTCTGCCCCTCCTGCCTCCTGCCGAGATAATAGGCTTGCGTCATCTTGCCTGGAGTATCTGTTGCTGTGAATGGCACCCTTGGCTTTTTCCCTACTAGACAAGGCCACTACCAACTGGACCCCAGCTCCAGCCTGAACTTCCTTTTTCTTCTCTAGGCGTGGACGGTGGGCCAGTTTCCAGATTTTATTGTTTCTTCAGTTGAGAGTTTCTCTCATTGGGCCTTTTCCCCAGACCTGCTGCAATATTCCCACAAGATTACTTGGGCATCTCACTCTGGCCCACACGCAGGGTTTGCTGTAAAATACCCGTGAGAATGAACACGCCTGAGGAGCTGGATCCCGGCCCAGCTGCTTGCTGTTGGCCGCCTGGCCTGGGCTGGGTGGTCATATAATCTGCTTCTAACCTAGGAAAAGACAGGGAGGGAGAACAGATCCTAGCTGGCACCGTGTAGGCCTGCTAGGTTCAAGTGTACAGTATTGGTCACTTTTTAACACGGTGACAAAAATCTGAGCAAAACCATTCAGGGGAGGGAAAGATTTATTCCACCCCATGGTTCCAGAGGTTGTGGTCCACTGTTTCTGGGCTGTGGAAAGGCAAAGCATTATGGGGTATAGGGGCACGTGAGGGAACAGTGCTTACCTCCGTCAGGCAAAACGTAGGGCTCAAGAAACGGGACTCCTCAGGGCTGGCAAAATGGCTCAACACACGGATGTGCCTGTCTTCAAGCCTGGTGCTTGAGTTTGATCCCAGGAACCCTTGTGGCAGGAGGAGAGAACTGGCACTTGCAGGTTGTCCTCTGCCCTCCCCACATGTACCGGGACATGCCTGTCCTCACACATGTTTGAGCCATCACCCAAGATAAAGAAATGTAGAGGTTTAAAACTTTGAACGGGACCCTTCAGAGATGCATGCCCCGGAGGACATCTTGAGGGGACTGGTTCTCTCTTTCCACCACGTGGGTCCGGCCTGGGCAGCAAGTGCCGCCTCCAGCTGAGCCCTCGTGCTGGCAAGGTCGTGGTCTTTAATAGCATTGATCGTAAATGTTAAGTGAAGTCTGGGTAACACTGGGTACAGTGGCACACGCCTTTAATCCTCGCACTCAGGAGGCTGAGACAGGTGGGTTTCTGAGTTTGAGTGCAGCCAGCTAAAAGCCACCTGAAATGCAACAACAAAAAGTAATTTATTAAAATGTAGTGTGCCCAGTGGGGTCGTGCACACCACGTGCTAGCATTCAGAGGCCTTTCCGAATTGTTGTTGATTCTGATTGTTTGCTTTTGAGACAGGGTCTCATGTAGCCCTGGAATTCGCTGGGTAGACCAAGCTGGCTTTGAACTCACAGAGATCCAATTGCCTCTGCCTCCTCAGTGCTGGGATTAAAGGTGTGTGCCACCAGGCTCAGCCTCTCTAAGTTGGAGCCATTTCTGTTCAGACTTGCGCTTTTTTAAGGTTTTTCATTGTACTTGTGTGTATGGTTGTAGGCGGGGCACAGCCGCACTACAGCACTTGTGTGCAGGTCAGATGATAGTGCTGTGGGGCTGGGATCACACTCAGGCCATCAGTCTTGCACGGGGGATGAGGGGGTTACCCACAAGTCATCTCCCTGTTCCTTTCTTTCCTTTTCTCCTTTTTGAGACAGGGTCTTACGTAGCTCAGGTTACCCTCTAATTTGACATGTAGAGGCCAGCCTTGAACTCCTGACTGTCCCAGGGGTGCACCATCTGCCTGAAACATTTCCTTTTTTAAAATTTATTTTTGCTGTGTGTTTTTGTGTATGTGTCTGTGCTTCTTTGTGTGTGTGTGCACATGAGCATTGGAGGTGCCCATGGGCCGGAAGAGGGTGCCAGATTCCCCAGAGCTGGAGTTGCAGGAGGTTGTCAACCACCTACCTGATGTGGGTATTGGGAACTGAATTCGGCCTGTGACTTTTGGGAGAGATGTCATTCAAACCACCACATGTGCTAACCATGTTTCATGGACGGGAAACTGAGACTTGGAAGGGTTAAGCCGAAGGGAGTGACCCGGTCCAGAGTCAAGGGCCACACACTTGTAATCCTAGCAGCCAGGAGGATCAGGGGTTCAAGGTCATCCTTGGCTGTACATGGAGTTGGAAACCAGCCTGGGCTACGTGAAATCCTCAAAAAGCAAAACACTCAGGGCTGATGCTCCCACCAAGGCCTTCTGACTTCTTGTCGCTCTCTGTGTCCTCACCGCTTCAGACACCATCCAACACATCAAGGACAGCCGGCACATTGTCGTGTACCACAGAGGCCGCTACTTCAAGGTCTGGCTCTACCACGACGGGAGGCTGCTGAGGCCCCGAGAGCTGGAGCAGCAGATGCAGCAGATCCTGGATGACCCCTCAGAGCCGCAGCCCGGGGAGGCCAAGTTGGCTGCCCTCACCGCCGCCGACAGGTGTGTGCGTGACCTGGAGCACCCTCCCCGGCTGGGGGCTGCCTGGTGCTGTGAGGGCCCTTCCTCACAGTGCGTCCCTGGCTGCCAGCAGTAGCGCTGGAACAACCAGAGCACCGTTGTTCGGGGTTGCCTCATGGTGTCGAGTCTGGCTCCTGGATGGCGGGTCACAGGGAAGCCGAATTCAGTGTGTGACAGCAGGTGTGGGTAGGTGGGGCCTACCCACAGTGTGTGACACCTGAGGGCAGAACTGAAGGCGGAGCCCTGTTCATCGAGCTATGGACGTACGTGTTCATGGCTCAGACTGTATGGTTGAGGCTGGCCTTAAACTCGGGGTCCTCCAGCCTCCGCTTCCCACATGAAGCCCTGTACCACTGCATCCAGCTAACCTCCTTCATTTCTTTCTCTGAGGCAAGTGCTCCACCACTGTGCTAGCCCCAGGCCAGGGAGATGAACTTTGTACGTGTGTGCGGAGTGTATGTGTGCACGCAGTCAACACCGGGTGCCTTCATCTACTGCTCTCTGTCTTATCTTTGAAGACGAGGGCACCCCCGGAGCCTGAGCTCACTGATTGGCTAGTCTAGCAAACCAACGAGCTCTAGGGCTCCTCTTGTCCCCACCTGTTAAGTTCTAGGATGACAGGGGAACAGCCACAAAGCCTCGTCTCAAGCAGATAGTACCTTGCCCCCCGAGCCCCCTGAGCTGCTCTGAAGATGCTGTAGGAGCCGAGGCCAAGCGGCCTTTGATAAAGAGTTGCTGCAGGCATTCAGGAGATAGCAAGCTGTGTTGTTTGGAGCCTGGGACAGAGGAGGAAAACTGGAAAGTGTGGCAGTATCCATGCTTTGTGTCCTGCCTCGAGAGCTGGAGTGCCCTGGGGACCTGGGGCATTTGTGGGGTTTGACACCAAGGGTTTTGAGAGTGGGGTGGAGGTGGGAAATGGAGGGGAGGCAGTGCAGAAAGCCTAGCGGCTGAGGACAGAGTGAGCCATGGGAGGAAGCTACGGTCGGGCAGCTTTGAAGGGAAAGTGGGCCTCACCAGTGTCAACGGTGTGGTGGGCACAGGGTGGTCATCGTGGGTTATCATGTGATCGTTCCTGGTCTGGGGTCAGGGGCCCAAGGGTTTCGTTTCTCCCATGCTCCAGAGTAGTTGTGGCCTGATCTCTGTGCCTCGGGTTTCCTCATCTGAAAGATGGGTCTATGGTGCTGAAGACATCAGCAGACTGATGCCTGAGGGAGTCTCAGGGCAGAGCCCGGCTCCAGGGCTAGGTCTTTCAGCATCTGCTGGGGCTTCTGCTGGGGGATGTCTGGGGTAGGGAAGGGTGCTTCTCTTTATTGTGTGTGCACACGTACATGGGTGTGTGCGCGGTGTCCTTAGGCACTAAGCCGTCCACACTGGCTTTGGAGACAGGGCCTCTCGCCAGCCTGGAGCATTCCAGTTTGGGTGGCCTGAGGATCCTGACTGTCTCCCCAGGCCTGGGATGATGAGCAGGTACCACCACAGCGGGCTCCTTTGCATGGACTGCAGGGGTGAAATACAGGCTCTGATGCTGACAGGCAGGCAGTGCTGCCTCCCGAGCCATCTGCCCACCTAGGGCGACTGTCTCTAGGTGCATTTCTTCCTTGCCGCAGAGTGCCATGGGCAAAGTGTCGGCAGACCTACTTTGCACGTGGGAAGAACAAGCAGTCCTTGGATGCGGTGGAGAAGGCCGCGTTCTTCGTGACTCTGGACGAATCGGAGCAGGGCTACAGAAAGGAGGACCCCGAGGGGTCTGTGGACAGCTACGCCAAGTCTCTGCTGCACGGCAGATGCTTTGATAGGTAACCTCCCTTTTAAACCAGTCTTCGAGGTTGATGGGGGCGGTGGGAAATGTTCCTGGGGGGAGCAGCCTCCCCATATCCGGCCCCACCCCGGGGGGTCAACGCTCTGCTTTCTTCCCTCCACCCAAACTCGCACAGCCCCGGCCAGGTGGATTTGCGATCCCGTCACTCACCCCACCTCCTTTCTTAACTATGCTGCCCGACTCCCCGCAGAAGCTGGCATGTGGGACAGGGTGGGCTCTGTCCCGAGAGCCAGCGCTGGCCTTGGTCATGTTTATGCAGCTGCTGTGCCCCTGCCCTCCTGAATCCCCTTTCTCCAGTTGCAAAGTGAGGAGGTGCCTCCCAGGCCTGGCTGGAGAGGGCACAGGCCTAGTCTCTGGCACACATGCTGTATTTTATCTCTGGTGCAAGAAGATATGAATGACTGCGTGTCCCGTGTGTCCCTTTATAGTCACTTTCCTGGGGTGCAGAAGCCTGGGGACTGTCAGGGCTGGGGAGGAGCCATTGGCTCGTGCAGGGAGAAACACATGTAGCTTTTGGGTGTCCGTGTCACGGTAACCCCGGAAGGCCAATCACGTTTTCTCCTGTAGGTGGTTTGACAAGTCCATCACTTTCGTTGTCTTCAAAAACAGCAAGATAGGCATAAACGCAGAGCACTCCTGGGCGGACGCACCCATTGTAGGCCATCTGTGGGAGGTGAGCGACACCGCGGGGACCTGTTGTTGAGTGTGGAAGGTGCTTTGGGAGTGTGGAAGGGCCCGCTTGAACCGGGCTTGATTTGTCTCATCCTCCGTATCAGTTTCTCATCTCTGACCAATACCTGATGAGGAGGGAGGAAGGAGGAGGGGTTTCTTTCAGCTTATGCTTGGAGAGGGCACGGTCCAGTGTGGCCTTAGAGTGTGGTGGCTTCTTGATCACCTTTCGGTGCGCCGAGAGCAGAGAGCAGACAGGAAGCTGTGCCCTGGCCATAAAGCACAAGGCCTGCTCCCAGTAACTCACCCCTCTTAAGCCCATAACATCCAACACAGTGCCACCAACCAACAAAAACACAAGCCTCTGGAGGGCTCTCACATTCAAACCACAGACCTGAGCTCTTCGCTGGTAGGAAGGAGGTGTTTGAGTCTTCTTTTCCTGTAACCGAGATTGCTTGAGCACTGGCACATGCGGTGTCTCTTTATGCAGCCAAAGTCACACAGTGGCCGTTGGCTCACACAGCTTGGTTTGTTCCGAAATAATAAGCTCACTGCCAGACTTCCTGGTGTTACAATCTGAACGCGTGTGGGTAAATAAGAGGTGCCAGGGCTCAAACCCAGGGCCTCACATGTGCCAGCCAGGTGCTCCACGCCAATGCTGTAACCCCCAGCCCTTATTCTGGAGACAAGGTCTCGCTAAATTAAACATACTAGACTCACTCTGTTGCCTCCTATCTGGAATCCTCCTGCCTCAAACCTGTTGAACATCAAGAGATTCCAGGCAATTATCACCCGTCCTGGCTTAAAATCCTGGCTGTAATATGGCAGTGTACTGGGGCCAGAGAGATGCCGGGACGGAAAAGCCCTTGCCATGAAAGCCTGATGATCTGGCTTCAACCTCTGAAACCCACGTGAAGGCAGGAGGGGAATGCCTCATGCATGCTCCCCCCAACACACACACACATCATAATAGTCAAATGAAAAGATTTAAGGTGATGTATCCTACTGAAGACACTTCAGTTACTAAAATGACCAGGGCACTTAAAGACCGCCAGATCTCTGTCCCCTTTCTCCTAACCCAGCTTTTGACGCGTGACTGTCACCTAGTCCCCAGGAGGCTGAGGCAGAAGGATCAGGAACTTGAGGCTAGCTTGGACTAGAAACACAAAACCCTATTCAAAACAAGGAGGCAGGGAGAGAGAGAAGGAGAGCATCCTTGGGCCCAGGCTGCAGATGTGGTGTCTGCGTTGGCTTCTCGGTCACGTATCTGCATTTCAGGAATCTGAAACTTTAAATGCTGGTATTTGATTTCAGACTGGGGATGCTCTCTCCCTCTCTCCCTCCCTCTCTCTAGGGTCTCACCATTTAATACAGGCCAAACTCTTAATTCATGGCAATCCTCCTGCCTCTGCCTCCAGAGTGCTGCTGGTTTATGGTTATGCGCCACCACAGCCGGCTAAGACGCCGCATCTCGGTCTCTCCTTGCGGTGCTGTGCCGGAGATTTCTTTTTGTGTGGTACAGAATCAACTGCCGAGCGTACGCTGTGTCTTCTTGCTGGAGCTCAAGCTCTGCCCTCTTCCTGGAAGGGAGGGTCTCGGCTGACCCCACGTCCCCCTCCCTCTTCAAAGTATACTCCCTCCCTGAGGCCAGCAGCACCTGTCCCACCCTCATTTCTCTCATCCCCTAGTGCTCTGTCCTCTGCTTGGGGTCTTGGCAAAGTCCCAGCCGCTGCTGCTTCAGCCCGGGAAGTTTCCTACATGGAAACGCCTGGGAAGGAAGAACCAGGCACTCTGAGCTATAAGACGCTAGTGTGCGCCTGAGCTACCAATTCCAAATGGCAAAGTGCAAGGGCTCAAGTCCCCGCCAGGTCCCGAGCTGATGCCAGCTGAAGTGTGGACTCTGTTAGCCTAGATGCACAGATACGTCACTTCTGTTAGCGCAGACACCGCCGCTCACACAGATCTCTGGGAAGCTCTGCACGGTATCTGCCAGAACACCCCAGGGGCTTTTCAGATAGCACATGCAGTTGCTGTTGGGTAACAAGGGTCTCTGCTGAGAGGATACGCGGTGGCGCACGCCTGTGATTCCAGCACTTGGGAGGCGGAGACAGGATTACTGAAAGCTTGAGGGCAGTCGGGGTCACGTGGTAAAGAACAAAAACAGAACAGAAGCATGAAAAGAGGGATAAAGAAAAGAGGAATCAACAAAATGTCCACCAGGTCTGGCTGACTTTAAGGTCTGTTGTCTGAATGTGCACATGAGTGCAGTACATTCGGCTACCAGAAGGGGGTAGCAGATCCCTGGGAGCTGGAGTTGCAGGCGGCTGTGAGCTGCGACCCAAACCTCTGCTAGAGCAGCAGGCGCTTTTAACAGCTGAGTCGCTCTGCGGTTCCCCAGGCTCACGCTTCAGCTCTGCTCAAGATAAGGAGACACAGCCTGCGGCCAAGGCCACAAGTAGAATCAGTAGTTAGTTTCCTGTCCACCTGATGATGAGGGCGCGTGAATGGAGCCCAGGTGGGAGAGGCCTGGGGACCCGGCTCTCATCCAGGAGGCACAGTGCTGCATTGCCACCGGGCTGCTTGTGCGAGGGGGGAGCCTGGTGGAGGCAGGCCCAGTTTAGGCAGCATCCTGTGCGCTGTGGAAGCACCAAGTCAGGGTGTCCTTGATTTCCTCCTCCAGAAAGGTTACTCTGCTAGAGCAGAGAAATGCCTGTGCTTCCCTCTTACTACAGAGGACACAGAAAGGCTGTGGCGGGCAGGTGGTGCCGGAGATGCAGAACAAACAAACAACAGTTTTGCCTTCCCAGGGCCTGGTCTCTAGAAACCACTCAGCAGCCAACTGTCTGGGCGCTTCCTACTCTCTGCCCTCTGGTTGTTTTTTTGTTTTGTTTTGTTTCGTTTCAAATGTATTTTGTGTATGTTGAACTGAATTGGGCACCCACCACACAGCCGGTGGGCACTGGGGAAGGTGCTGCCGGCTTGGTGTGTGGCAACCCTGCCCTCACGCCCAGGATTAGGCTCAGGTGTGTTTTGTCCTGGGCATGATAGGAGGCACTGTGCCCCCTCAACATTTCTATTCTGCCCCTGCTTCTTTCTCCTCAGTATGTCATGGCCACCGACGTCTTTGAGCTAGGCTACTCGGAGGATGGGCACTGTAAAGGAGACACCAACCCCAGCATCCCCAAACCCACCAGGCTGCAGTGGGACATCCCAGGAGAGGTAAGCCCGGTGATCCAGAGACCACCACTCACCTGGGGGGCCAGCTCCAAGCCCTGCTGATAGGCAAGCTCTGTCTCTACGAGGCAGACAGAAAGCTATTTTCCCAGAGTTGAGGAAGGGCCCTGGGCTGCCTCGGGAAATTCGGCATCAGTTTACAGCTTTCTGCTGAGCTTTCCACTGAGAAGTAGTTGGGCTTCTGTAAATCCCTTCAAGTAAGGACAAAAACTTATATCATAGCTGGTGGTGGCACTTGCCTGTAATCCCAGCACTTGAGAGGCAGAGGCAGATGATCTCTGTGAGTTCGAAACAGCCTGGTCTACCAAGCAAGTTCCAGGACAGTCCGGGCTACACAGAGAAAACTTAACCTTCAAAAAGAAAAAGAAAACAGACAATAAAAGAACTTAAGTCATGTTGACTTGAAATCCTCTAAGTTTTGAGACAAGAGTCTCATGTAGCCTAGGCTAGGCTAGAGCTTGCCCTGTCCCTGAGGACAGCTTTGAACTTCCAATCCTTCTGCTTCTGCCTCTCAAGTGCTGGGATGGCCAGTGTTCGCCACACCTAGAGTTTCTGGTTGTGGGAATGGCCCCCGGGGCTTTGGCACACTAGGCAAGGTCTCTGCCAATCGAGCTACATCCCCAGCTCCCAAATTGGTAATTTATAATCTTTCAAAATATAAAACAGTGTTGGTGGCCGTTAGAGATTTTGGGGCTGTGTAATGGAGGGCTAATTCTCTCATCCCAGCCCCCGTGGCTAAAGCAGCGGAACTACAGCCTGCCCCACTCAACATCCCTGCCCAGAGTGGTCTGTCGTCTGTCAGGCTCTGGCACATCACCAGGTTACTGTTGATGTACAGTCGCCTCAGTGGTGTGTAGGTTTGGACGGTCCTGTAGGGTCGTGTGTCAGCTGTCACAGAATCAGACAGCAGCGTTACTGTCTAAACACCCTGTGGCCTCCGCCTGGTCATCCACCCTCCCCCTCCCCGTCCCCACCCCTACTCCTGGCGACCACTGAGCCCTTTACTATCCCTTTAAAATTAATATTCTTAGCTGGGTGGTTGTGGTGCATGCCTTTAATCCTAAGTGCTTGGGAGGCAGAGGCAGGTGGATGTCTGTGAGTTAAATACCAGCCTGGTCTACATAGTTAGTTCTGGCATCCAGGCCTATATAGAGAAATCCCATCTCAAAAAAAAAAAAAAAAAAAAAAATTGTCCTTCTAGAATTTAACACGTGTGAACAATGTGTTTTGATTATATCTATCCCTTCCTCTTCCTCCTCTTCCTTCCACCGCCCCTTTCCCCCCTCTACCCTCCTTTACACATCTTCCTCCCAACTTCATGACCTCTTTTTAAACTTTACTTTTATGTGTGTGTGTGTGTGTGTGTGTGTGTGTGTGTGCGCGCGCGTGTGAAGCTGCTGTTGGAGGCCAGAAAAAGAGTCAAGCTGGAGTTATAAGTAGTTGTGAGCCTCCTGATACGGGTGCTGGGAACTGAATTCGGGTCCTCTGAAAAGCAGTAAACACTGACTGCTGAGCCGTCTCTCTAGCTCCTTGATAATAACAACAGTTCACTGAGTCTGTTGTGCTTCCAGTATGCTCGTGGGTGTGGGGCGGTGACCAGAGCATGGGCCCAGTGACCACACCCCTAAAGAAAAAATGGCACCATCGCCCTCAGCCATGGCTGCCAACAAATCTTCAGCTCAGGGTTGGGCCTGGAGCCCCTCCCTACTCCATGCTGATTTTATGCAGGAATGTTAGTAGCTGGCTTGGAGTTCACATGTGTAGGAGTCCTGTCATGTCCAGAAGGCATGTTTTTAGAGTGTCGCCTTTCCTCAGAATGAGCTTGCTCTGTACAACAGACCCACGGCTGCTGAAGCTCCGTAGAGTCTGTGCTGGGAAGTCTCTCCCTGGGGAGACACAGTCTGCCCCTCTGACACCCCAGTGGCAAATCAAAGTGTGAGTCCAACACAGTTTGAGTTTATTGGGCTTGCTGGTAAGCCAGCCTGGGTGAGGGTTTATTTCCAGAAGCCTGGGTGACCCCAAGAGCAGCTGTACCAGAAGAAGGCCTGACTCAGCATGGATCATGGCTTCCCCAGAGCCCCGTAGATGGAGTTCTACTTTCTGGTACCCTCCCATCACCCACATAGTGTAGCATCTTCCAAGGTGACAAGGCAGCTTGTGGTTGGGCAGAATCACATACAAATGTGAGGGAGATCTGGCTATGACCTTTGCCACCTCAGCGCTCTCCAGGGGTAGTTAATTCAGCTGATCTGGCTGCCTAGGCAGGTGTCCCCTTCCTCTATTACTCCTTGTTCGTCCCTCCTGAAGCTACCCACCAAGCTGGAGAGAACTTCCCCTTGCAGAGCGGGGCTGTCCTTCTATCAAGGGCAGAGAGCAGCTGCCCCTGCCTGTCAGCCCCTCCAAACCAGGAGCTGGGTCGTAGCGGGAGGGGCCGTCTTGGGCGTGTCTTACACATAACCCTAGCTGCTCCTGCCCCGCCACCTGCCACTGAGGGACTGCTCTGCTGCATTCTCCATGGGTGGCAGGAGCTGTGGCTCCTGAGGGTCTCCCCACTGCTGTTGCGGTGCGGTAGGGGTGCCGAGCTGTGGCTTCCGGGTAGCCTTTCTAGAAGAACCCCAGAGAATGGGAAGTGCACATTTCCAAATGTGCTCCGCGCTGCTCCCTTCCCCACTGAGCAGGGCCGCCTTCTCTCTCTGCAGTGTCAGGAGGTCATAGAGACGTCCCTGAGCAGCGCCAGCCTTTTGGCAAATGACGTGGACCTGCATTCCTTCCCGTTTGACACCTTTGGCAAAGGATTAATCAAGAAGTGTCGGACGAGCCCTGATGCCTTCATCCAGCTGGCGCTGCAGCTGGCACATTACAAGGTAAGAGGGGATCCGGGCTCATCGTGGACGCCTTGGGGTCCCATGCTCACATGGGCTGCGAGCCTAACATGGAGGGCAGCTGACACCAAACACCAGTCCTGCACGTCTCTGAGGTGCCGAGGCGTGAAATGTCACAGTCAAGATCACCCTTGGTTTAGTGACAGCCCTCTCAGGCAAATGAACAGTTAAACCTTAAGATAGGGCTGGGAGATGGCTTGGCAGTTAAAGAGCACTTGTTGCCTTTGCAGAGGACTCTGAGAGGCTCAGTTCTCAGAGCCCCTGTGTGGTGGCTCTCAACCTCCACTAACTCCCGTTTCAGGGAATCTGATGCCACTCTTCTGGCTTTTCTGAACTCCTCTTACATACATACATACATACATACATACATACATACATACATATGTGTGTGTGTGTGTATATATATCTATGCATGGGGTCAAATGTACACATAAAATTTTAAAATATAAACCTTAAAAAAAAACAACTCTCTAATAAGCCCTGACTCCTACATTGTGGTCAAAGGAAATACTTAGGACAAATTACTTGATGTGTCTGATTTTTGACATCTCTTTCCATAAAAGAAGAAGCTCCTCTTTGCTTGGGCCGAGTCAGATTTCTGTGTCCACACAGGACTGTGGGGCACTTCCATCTCCTTTCTCTGAGCACTGCTGAAGGCTTGCAGAAGCAGTCTGTGCCTGTGCAAGGATGCGGAAGGGACTTTGGTTCTTGAGGGAGACAGCCTACCCCAGGCAGAGGCGCTCAGTCTCTGCAGAAGTTGTTGTGGGGCCATAGCTAGACTTACTGCACAGTGGGAGGGTGGACACCTGCTCCCCCAGGCTGCCAGTGCCCTCCCACTGACCTCTTGTGACACCTCCAGGGGCTCTTCCTCAGTTGCCACCCGCTGTGTCATTCTCTTCCCTGTCCTCCACTCCTTCGTCCCCAGGAGCTCTCCTCACCCATCACCCTCCTCCTCTCAGGGCTCAGCTCCCAAGGCCTCTGTGATCACCCCTAACCTCAGCTTCCTCTCCTCTCTCTCTAGCCACACCCTCTGACTACTCCCCTGCTGACCTTCTCCCCCAGCCCTAGTCACGAACTCCTCCAGCCTGGAGCCCCTGAAGCCCGTCACCCATTTCTGTCACCGGTTTCTGTTGTGGAAGCTTCCAGAAAGGCAGTCCACCTGTAGAACTCTGTCACTTAAAACTAAGGAGCACCGGCTACAGTAGCCCTCCCCCTGTTGGCACCTCCCACCCTGCCTTCCACCAGTGTCCCCTCTGTCCCATCTGGAGAATAGGCTTTTCCCTTGGGGACTTCCTTCTGTCTGTGTCTGCCAGCTCCCAGAGTTACTGTCTTGTTGGCTATACCAACTGAATTCCTCATCCCCCACCCCCACTCCCATCCTGCCTCCTGCCCCTCCCCTGTGTCTGTCAGACCTTCTCTTGGCTCTGGCCTTGCCAAGGTAGGCCTTGTCCTTCTTCCTAAGTGTATTCACAAGCATTCATATCAGCTTGGAGGGCTTTCTGTCCAGGTGTGGGAGAATAGCTGAGAATATTGGGGCCTTAGTTGTGTCTTGGAACAGAGACCAGGGCCATGCAGGGAGCTGGAGAGGTGGCTCAGCAGTTAAGGGCACTATCTGTACTTCCAGAGGACCTGGGTTCAATTTCTAGTCCTCACGGGGCAGCCCACAATCGCCTGTAACTGCAGTCCTGAGGAATCCAGTGCCCTCTCTGGCCTCTCAACACCAGGCATGTACATGTTGCTCAGCTGTTGTGCAGGCAAAACGCCCAAACACATACAATTACATTTTAAATAAAAGGGGGGGGGGAGACTCCCACCTCCCTGTCACTTCTGTAGATTTAGATGGCCATTCCAGCCTGTCAGCCCTAAGCTAATGCTCCTTCCTTCCTAGGACATGGGCAAGTTCTGCCTCACGTATGAGGCCTCCATGACTCGGCTCTTCCGAGAGGGGAGGACAGAGACCGTACGCTCCTGCACCATGGAGTCCTGCAACTTCGTGTTGGCCATGGTGGACCCCACGAAAACGGTAAGGCCATGGTTGCATGCTTCCGGGGAAGACCTTAGAACTGCGGGTCGCAACCCTGTTGGGTGTTGCAGGTCCGATATTTACAATTTATAACAGTAGCAAAATCACAGTTATGAGGTAACAATGGAATCGTTTTGACAGTTGGGGGTCACCACAGCATGAACTGAATTAAAGGGTGGCACATTAGGAAGGCTGGGAACCACTTCCCTAGAAGCTGACCAGGAAGCCCTCCAGCCCCACCCTTCTCCCCTCTACCCCTCCACTCATGCCCTCCTCCTCCACCTCTCCACCCTGCTTCTGCACCCCCCTCCCCTAGCTCTTTGTGCCTTCCCCTTTGCAAAGGAACAGAAAGTAGTTGAGAGGCTCGGCGGAGACACTTACAGACAGAGTATTGTTGTCTGCTGAGCTTTAGGGAATGAGATTATATGTGTTGAGAACTTTCACATGAGAATGGACGCAGCCCAGGAATGGGAAGCAGGACACCCGTCACTGGCGGGTGTCTAGGACTTTGGCCCTGGGGTGTTCAGAGCCTGCTGCTCCGCTCTACCACACAAAGCCAGGACTTGCTGTATTCCGTCTTAGGAGCCCGGCAGTAGCCTTATGAAACTGAAGTGGACTCGGATGAATCCAGTCCATGCTGGTCCCAGCTAGCACGTGGCCTCATTCAGATCTGTCAGGTCCCCAAGCCCCGGACAGGTGCTTACTACCAACAGATAATAGGCTGCTTTTCTCTCTCTCTCTCTCTCTCTCTCTCGAAAAAGATGGCAAGTGGCTCCGTCTGTCACTAGAACTTTCAGGGGGCTCCTGGGAGGCTGGGTGTGTCACAGGCAGTCACTGCCTTGCCATATCGCCATGGAAAGGGCACATGTTACTTAGGTGATGTAATGTCCACCAGAACCTGAAGCAGCTTGTCTGTGTTTGTGGTGAATGTGTATGTACAGGTGTGTATGTGTGTGTGTGATATATATGTATATGTAGCAGGTCTTTGGTACTTTGTGGGCTCTTCCTTCTCCCAGCCTTTATCCTGTTTTACCCCCATCACTAAATAGGAGAGAAAGAAAGATAGACAGGGGAGAGAGATATAGAGGTCTGTGAATCTGATTTCTTTCTTCTTCTGTCTTCTTTGCTTGTAGCTGGTCTTTGCTACTTTGTGGGTTCTTCTTTTTCCCACCCTTTATCCCCCAACCCCATTTCATCCCCTTCACTAGGTAGGAGAGAAAGAAGGTTGGAGGGGAAAGAGAGCTGTGAATCTAATTTCTTTCTTGTTTTTTTCTTTGAGCACGACTATTAACAAACCACAGGCAACACTCCTGAATGACCAACAACCAACAACCTGCCTCTTGGGGCCCTTATATACCCTCTGAAAAGTTCCCAGAATTCCAAAGGTCACACAGTCACAGAAACTATCTGCTGCTGGCAAAACCATGCCTCTGCTAGAGCAGGAGGCAAATCAGAGTCAGCTGCTGCGGACAGTCTGAAGCAGGCCTATATCCCACACCTGCCATCAAAATGAAAACACATTCTTATACTATTGTAAAAGTAACTTTTATTTGCCTGCTTCAGTTGTGATCACCTCTGTCTGCTAACCTAGGCCTAGTCTTGGAAGCTTCTAGCCTCCATACCATCTAACCTAGGCCTAGAATGTTTTCTGCCTCTGAGACTTACTGCTTGATAAGCTTACCCTTTCTAGCTCTCGCTGAACTTCTGGGCTGCCTACTTCAGTTCAGCTGTTCTCAGTCAGACTCCTCTCCCAGCTGACTTATACAGTCTGGCTTTTCTCTCCGTCTCTGATTGCTCTGCTTGGCCTCTAACTAACTCCAGCGTTTTGTTGTTGTTGTTTGTTTTGTTTGTTTGTTTTTCTAATCTTCTGGTTCCTTCTCATTCTCTGGCTCATTCAGTCTTCACCTGTGTTCTCTCGCCACAACCTGTCTCTATTGCTGGTAAAACTGTTTTTCTCTCTTCTTTCCCCCTGAGGTAGCTTCCCTTTCCTCTGTCTTCTCCTGAGAGTTGGGCGTATCCTATTTTGTTAAGTCTTTCTCTGATTAATCACATTTTCTGCCACTCAATTAGACATCACTTTCAAACATGGGTGCTTCCTTCTGCAAACTAATTTTATCTTCATTGTTTGGGAGTAAAGGCATGTACCACCATGCCTGGACCTAAGCTTTTCTTTATCTGAACCTTGCTCTGTACTAGGCTGGCCTTGAACTCAGGTCTGCTTGCCTCTGTCTCCTGGATTAAAGGTGTCTTTGTATTCCAGACAGATCACACAAATAGAAGGTCTTTGGATGTGATCTCTTGTTGGATTAAAATTTTTCTACAGATTATTTCAGTTTTTTAAAGGAACCAAAATTCCAGAATTTTCGCTCTCTCTCTATATATGTGTGTGTCTGTGTATATTGTGAGTGTGTATATGTGTGCTGTGTGTATGTGAGTGTGAATGGGGGCCAGAAGTAAATGTTGGTGTCTTCCACCATCATTCCTGTAACTCAAGCCCAGAGGACCCTCATGCAGTCCCCTGAAGTATCCCACTTGGGTCACACTGAAGCCCTGAAGGTACCATGTTAGCAGAACTGCCAAGGAGGGTCAGTATTCTTCTACTGAGACAGAGACAGAGCTGGGAGAGACAGCTGCAGTTTGCCAACAGCAGCGTGAGAAGACCACAGCAAACCAGCTCACCCCCACACAGGGTGCCTCTACACCCACCTGCCCGCCCCACAGCCCTTCAGAGGCAGGAGTCTGGGAAGGGAGAGTGGGCTGGTGGGGCTCTGTCAAGACATCTTGGTCACAGCACCCTGGCACGTCCCACAGCCTTTTGCAGACCACTGAAGAGAAAGTGGCCCAGCGCACAACCGGAACCGTGCAAAGCATGTCCTTCTCCTGTTGACCCTTAGGCAGAGCAGAGGTTCAAGCTGTTCAAGATAGCTTGCGAGAAGCACCAGCACCTGTACCGCCTCGCCATGACGGGCGCCGGCATCGACCGCCATCTCTTCTGCCTCTACGTGGTGTCCAAGTATCTCGCCGTAGACTCACCTTTCCTGAAGGAGGTAAGCCGCCTGCCTGGCTGTCAGGTTCGGCCCGCCTCTCGGGGACCATAGTGAGCATCGCCCCAGCCTTGCACGGCTGCAGCGGTGGAAAGGCGATGGGCCTGTGGAAGTGCAAGCTGCAACTTTGGCACCCTGTTTCTTCAGCAGCTTGGGAGGGCTGACGACGGTCTCCTGACACCAGGAACAGGAGTGCTAGTAAAATGTGGGAAATAATTAGAAAGAGATGCACTCTGAGCATTCAACCTTGTTCTCTGTGTATGTGAATCTCTGCACATTCATGTGAGCAGGTGTGCGTGCACACGTGGAAGTCAGAAGAAGACATCGGATATCTTCCATCATCACCCTCCACCTTATTCCCTTGAGAACTGAACCTCCAGGCTCAGCTCCTTTTTTTTTTTTTTTTTTTGGCAAGACAGGCAGCAATGCCCTGCAGTACTGTTTCCACTCACACCCAGCACCGGCGTTGCTGGCGTTCAGAGCTGCCCCCAGTTTTTTCCATGGATTCTGAGGAGCTAAACTCAGGTCTTCATTCGTGCCCAGACAACATTCCTACCCACCCACGGAGGCATTTCCCCAGCCCTTCATTTTGTTTTGTTTTTTGAGACAGGGTTTCTCTGTGTAGCCTTGACTGTCCTGGACTCACTTTGTAGACCAGGCTGGCCTCGAATTCACAGTGATCCGCCTGCCTCCACCTCCTGAGTGCTGGGATCAAGGGTGTGCGCCACCGTGCCCAGCTATTTCTGTTCTTTTTTTTAAAAAAAAAAAGTTTATTATTTTATGTGTATGACTGGTTTTGCCTGCATGTTTATCTGTGTACATGCCTGGTGTTGGTGGAGGGTGTCAGATCCCCTGGAACTGGAGTTACAAATGGTTCTCAGCCAGTGGGTGCTGAGAACCCAGGTCCTCTGGAAAAGCAGCCAATGCCCTTAACCTCTGAGCCATCTCTCCAGGCATATTTTTGGGGGAGTTGAGGTAAGGTCTCACTCTGTAGCCCTGGCTGCCCTGGAATTGTATGTAGACTTCGCTGCCCTCAAACCCACAGAGATCCACCTGAGATTAAAGGTGTGCACGACCGCATCTGGATTCACCTTTGTTCTCAATATTTTATTGTAAGTTAATTTTTTTTTTTAAATTTTTGAGATAGGCTCACCATATTAGTCAGGCTGTTTGCAAATTCCTGTGTCCAAATGATTTTCCTGCCCCAGCATCCTAAGGTAGTCAGGACTAGCCTTAAAAAGCAATCCCCCGGCTTTAGCCTCCTGAATGTTGGGATCACAGGTGTGCATCAGCATACTGGCTTTTAACAATGCCTTATAAAAACCAGATTGAAAAGTCCTTGGAAATCTGGGGTGGGGGGGGGTGTTCATAGGGAGTGTCCTTGACTTTCCTTCACCTGCTGAGTGACCAGTCGTTTGATCAGGGAAGGGCCTCCTGCTTACACACTTTAACCTTTGTGCAGCCCTCAGGGTCTTGGGGAGATGGTCTTTTGACCAGGCAGGTCTTTCCTTGCCTGTTAGGGGTCCTCAGGTCTTCTATATTGCTTTCTAATGCTGTCTGAGGACACTGACCACTTGCCACTTGAGGCTGAAAGGGTTTATTTGACTTATACTTCCAGGTCACAGTCCATCCACGCAAGTCAGGGCAGGAACTCAAAGCGGAAACCACGAAAGAAGTTCCTTGCTGACTTGTGCACAGGCTCATGTTTAGTTAATTTTCCTTAAAAAAAAAAATATTTTTATAGCTGGGCACAGTGGCACACACCTGTAGTCCCAGCACTTGGAGAGGCAGAGGCAGGCGGATCTCTGTGAGTTCGAGGCCAACCTGGCCTACAAAGCAAGTCCAGGACAGCCAGGGCTACACAGAGAAACTGCGTCTTGAAAAACAAACATACAAAAAAGTGTGTATATTTACATGCTAGAGTATTTTGCTTGCGTGTATATGTATGTGCGTCACGTATGCAGTGCCCAGAGGGCTGTCTGGGAACTGGAATTGTAAACTGTTGTGAGCTATCGTGTAGATGCTAGCAGTGAAACCCGGGTCCTCTGCAAGAGCAAGAAGTGCTGTGAACCGCTGATCCATCTCTCTAGCCCTGTCCAGCTGGTTGGACACCCTGTCCAGCGGATGGAACCACCTACAGTGAGCTGGACCTTCCCGCCTCAGTTGAGACAGTTTTCCATGGATAGGTGCACAAACCAATGTGACGCAGTTACCGAGTTGAGGACGTTTGAGGGATTCTCGGCCGTGCTGACAGTCGATGCTCACTAGGTGGTGGTGGGAAGGCGTCTTCTGGACATTTCTTTCTTTGGCACAGGTTTTGTCTGAGCCGTGGAGGCTGTCCACTAGCCAGACTCCTCAGCAGCAGGTGGAGCTGTTCGACTTTGAGAAATACCCTGAATACGTGTCCTGTGGAGGCGGCTTTGGGCCAGTAAGTACAGCCGGGCCACCCACTAACTTCAGGTCCATCCCATTGTCCTCAAGTTGGCCTCAAACCCACTCACTATACAGTCCGTGGCCTTGAACCCTCTCAGCCCTCCTGCTTCAGCCTCTCCAGTGCTGGATTCCAGAGTTGAGCCCCCACCCCCACCCTAATCGGGACTTATTAAAGAAGTCCTTTTTTCCCCCAGTGATGAAATTGACCTCTCTCTGCAGGTTGCTGATGATGGCTACGGTGTTTCCTACATTATTGTGGGAGAGAACTTCATCCACTTTCATATTTCTTCCAAGTTCTCTAGCCCTGAGACAGTGAGTATATTGGGGAATACTTTTTCTAGAGATGGGTAAGGGCTTTTTTTTTTGGGGGGGGGCACATCTTTAACAGAAATGTCCAATTCAGATGTCAACATTATTTAGCTTAGATAGTTTCGCATGGATGAATTTCACTCACTTGAAAGGCATATATTTATTTCATGTACCTACCTTTGCTGGTAGCAGTGGTCTCAAGTCGTGGTACACATGTCTGTGTGTGTTTCTGTCATTCTCTCTGTTCTCAACAACACTGAGCAAGTTCTCCCCTCACATGGGAGCTATCTGAGGGAGCCTCCTGGGAACCTGTTTGATGTTGGCCTCTGCAGCTTCTCCAGCCGATGCTACAAAAGCTTCCAGGCTGTCAGCCCCAACACACACACACACACACACACACAGACAGACCCCACGTCATCAAGAATGTGAGTCAGGATCCTCCCCAATCAGTGGATGTGGAAAGGGGCAGGGAGGAGATGAGAGGGAGGATGGGATTGGGAGGGAATGAGGGAGCAGATACAGCTGGGATACAGAGTTAATAAAATGTAACTAAAAAAAAAAAGAATGTGAGTCAGGAAGCCATTCATGAGGTACACACCTGTAATCCTAGCACTAATTAGAAAGCTGAGGCAGGAAGATTGACAGTTCAAGGATAACCTAGGATAGAGAAGAAAATGACAGAGAGGCCTCAGATCTGAGCCATCCACACACACATAGCAGCTCACCTGTGGCTGTCTCCCTCTGAATGCTCAGGGTGCTGTTATTGCCCTTCAGTCATCCCCTCAGAGCTTAGAGAATGGGAAGGCAGGAGGCTGGACTAACCCGGGGCAGATGATAATGAACAAGGTCCAGTAGTGAGACTTTGTGCGTGCCAGTGCATTTCCCTTTTCTCTGTCTAGCGCTCTCTCTCTGTCTCTGTCTCTGTCTCTGTGTGTGTGTGTATGTTTGCAGGTGTGTGTGCATGGATGGGCACAGAGGGCACCAGGCGTCCCTTTGCATCTCTTTGTCCCTGGAGACAAGGTCTCTCTGAACCCGGGGCTCACTGTTTGGGTCTAGGCTGTTTGATCAGCAGGTTTCCAGAAGTCTCGCTGCCTCTGCCTCTATTCCCAGCACCGGCTTATAGGTGGGGAATGCCATGCTTTGCTTTTATGTGGGTGCTGGGGATTCAAACTCGGGTCCTCAGGATTGCACAAGCATTTTGTCATGAAGCCATCTCCCCAGCTCCTTTCATTTGTCTTTTAAAGACAGAGTCCTGTTATATAGCCCAGGCTGAGTTTGAACTTGCTACAAGTCCAGGCTCCTGCCTGAGTTTTCAGTTGCTGGGATTTGCCTGGCTACTGATGTGTTCTGCCCTGTCTCCTTCAGGACTCGCACCGCTTTGGGAAGCACCTGAAACAAGCCATGATGGACATTATCAGCTTGTTTGGCCTCACCTTGAATTCCAAAAAGTAATTCTCCCGAGCCACGCAGAAGGAAAACAGACTTTTGTGATGCAAACCAAATGAAGAATAGGTGTCGCTCCTGACTGTAGGACAGGCAGGAAATTGCTCTTATAAAACTCAGTTTTCCTTCCGGAAGGTTTACTGTCTCCCTAGAACAACAGTAGGGTCCTCAGTGTGAACTGTGACCCTACTGCATCCAGAGATGGCCTGGCTCCGGGAATATTGGACACACCCTCAAGTCTCTTGAAAGGCCTCCTGCTGGATAAAAGAATTAAAATGCTGGTGAATTCCTGGATTATTGGGGTCGTAGCTTCACACGTGTTGGAGGTGACAGATTTCCCCAGTGGTGAGCCTATGAATACCTGGGACTTGAAGGTGCCTGGCTTCACCCAGGCAATGCAGAGGTCACCTAGTGGAAAGAGAAGTGTCTTCGGAGCCAGTGGAAGTTAACAGCTGTAGCTAACACACATGTAACACACTAATGGAATATTTGGGCCTTGGGAGTAAGGTTCTGCTGTGGGTGACAGCCATCATCCCTTGAGAGTCCGAATTTGGCTCTCCACATTCCCAGGAAGCAGAACACCACCTCAGTATCGCCATCCTCCCGTGTCTTCAAACCCCAGTGCCTTAAAGACAGGAGCCCCTTGCAAGTGGGGCTGTACAGAAGACTCATCATCTGTAAAGTCTTTGCGTGGATATGTGAGGATGTTGCTTTTCTGCAGAGGGATGCCCCCAGGTAAACACTTCCCCCAGCCCTAGAAGGGACACCTTGGTCCCCGGAGAAGGCAGCGATGCTGGAGTCTCATTGCCCGCCAGGTCCACCCAGTGACAGCCATGTGTCGTCAGAGGGGCTGAGGAGCTTGGCAGGCACAGGCTGCATAGCCGGAGACCTGTATAGTGTGGCTTGCTGTATTTGGCAGCCGGTGGCAAGGGGAGTGGGGCCCTGGTCACTGAGTCAGGAACACTGGCACAGGCAGCCTCGTGGCAGCCAGGAGACACAGATCCTAGACACCAACGGGCTTACCTTCTAATCCCACCCAACCAGAGAGGCCTGCTCTCAGATTCCACGGAAGACTAGGTCCTTTTGGCGACAGACTCAGGGGTCTCAAATGATGGGTGCTTTGTACCCAAATGCCATCCCCCAGTGGGAGTGCCTTTCTTGAAAGCGCCTGGTGGACTGCAAGGCAACTCTGCACCAAAGTCTGTTTGGTATTTGGTGTAGCATAATGGAGTGGCCTCCCCCTGCCCGTCACCGTACTGTCCTGACAAGCTTAGCTGTTCCTATTTTAAATCATGTATTTATTTATTTTTTTTCTGACCACTTCCAGTGCCCCTCTGGCCTTGCTTGATTCCTGCCCCTGTGCCAGCAGTAGCACAAAAGTGAGGGGCGGGGTGATAGGAAGTGACAAGAGGTGCTGGCTAAACAGCTTATGCGTGTCTTATGGATATACGTACATGTATGAATTTTGTAATCTAAAAAAAAAAAATCATGCCTAAAAGGGCCAAAGTTTTTTTTTCCTATTAAAAACAAGCAAACAAGGCACATTAAAAAAAAAAGCAGAAACAGTTTAAACTAAGTCAGAGCCACCTAACTCGCTGTTCATGAGCACTGACCAACCTGTGTTGCCCCAAGTAGCTCTGCTGGTGTCCAAGCGTTACATTCCTCTCTCAGTTTCCACTGTCCTTGCTGCTCCTGAGCAGTTACCAATGCAGTTTTGTATTCCTTACAAGGCGGAAGGGTGGGCTTTCACTGTATGTGTTGGAAGGAGGCGGTAAGACTATTATGTATTTAATTTAATGTGGAACAAAACAGTCTTACCGTGGCCAAGATTTACATTCAGGATTCTGCTCTGTCCATTGCATGTAAATACCATATGCTGTCTGAATATAAATCTTAGAAATGCATGTGTGAGCGAACGTAGCTGACCATTAATAAAACATTAATCCTGTCTACTATAGCATTTGTTCCTGTCTCCTTTGTCGTATCAATCAGGGGGATGTGTGACAAGTGCTGGCCTCTGAGCCTGCAGTATGGGGGACACCACTCTTGATGTGCCTGACTGAGGAGCAGCATGCAGAGAGCTTGCCCACTGCCACAGTCGGCCCCATCCCTCGGTGAGTGCCTGGCAGCATGGCAGGTGCTTGGTAAAGGCCTGGTAAATGAGTGACGGGCGTATGCACACTGTGTCCCACTCTGCAGGAATGTGCAGAGGTGAGAGGAGAGCCCTCCATCATTCTCTTCCTTCCAGACAGGGTCTGGATCTGAACCTGCGGCTCCCATTTTTTGTCTGTGTCAGCAGCCAGCAAGCCCCAGCAGTCCTGACTCTGCCCCACTTCAGTGATAGGATTACAGGCTGTATGCAACCACACCCAGCATTTTCAGGGATGCCGACATCTGAACTCTGGTCCTCCTGTTGTCCGTGTCCTAACTGCTGAGCCATCTCTCCATACTGTCACTGAGTTTCTTCATCAGGCTTTCCTGAGCAGCTGCTCTAGGCACTGAGAACAAAGACCTGACTGCCCACCTCTGGTTCTGGTGCTAGCTCCGTTCCCAAGACTGCCCACTGAAGGGTCAAGCATTGCAGCTTGAGTGGGGGCCGAGCGTGATGGCATGGACCTTGTACTAGGGAAGGTGATGGATAACATGGTGAGTTCCAGACTAGCCTGACCTCTATAGTGAAACCCTGCCTCATAAAACCAAAGAACATGGATCAGCAATTAAGAACACTTGATGGGGGCTGGAGAGGTGGCTCAGAGGTTAAGAGCACTGGCTGCTTTTCCAAAGGTCCTGAGTTCAATTCCCATGATGGCTCACAACCATCTATAATGAGATTTGGTGCCCTCTTCTAGCCTGCAGGTGTACATGCAGGCAGAACACTATATACATAATAAATAAATAAAATTAAAAAAATAAATGGTTACTTATTAAAAACAAACCACTTGATGCTCTTACCTGGGGTCAATGCCTAGCATTCATGTACCCCACAACCCCCTGTAACTCCAGTCCCAGGAGTCTGACACCCTGCTCTTAACCTCCGCCAATACCAGACATAGACATGGCGCACATACATGCAGGCAAAACATTCGATTACATACAAACTAAATCTTTAAAAAATATTTTAAAAAAATTAAAAAGAGCCCCAAGAGGCAGATGTGGGGAGTGGGAGGCTGGCACAAAGGAATGAGCTGGAGCTGAGACCAACACGAACAAGCCAGGGCCAGCTTTGGCCAACTCACTAGAGACAGCAGAGGCGTGGAGCTTCCAGGCTTGGCTTTGACCAAGCGTGTGTGTATGTGTGTGTGTGTGTCTCGGGTGGGCAGGTATCTGACTCCTTACATGCTCTCCTGGCAGTTAATGCACTGGGATTCCCAGGCCTGCCCCTGGACGTGCTGACTCCAGCTGTGGAACATGTGTGCGCACACAGGAAAGGGTTGAGATCCGAGGCGCTATGACAGGACAGTCTGGTGCTCAGGAGGATGTCAGCTTCATCCTTCACCTCAGCTTTTGATGGGAGACTTGGTAGTATGTGGCTGAGCGGGGCCCTCCGCATTTTCACCGGAAGCCACCAGAATTATGTGGGCTCCTTCCCATGGATGTGAGAATGGCAAGGGTGCAAAGAAATTCTTGCTGCCGAACTGGGGATGTGGATCACTCTGCAGAGTGCTTGCCTAGCATGCAGGGAGCCCTGGGTTCAAGTCCCGCGCCAAATAAGCTGGCTATCGCGGTGCATACCTATAATCCTAGCACTCAGTAGGTGGAGGCCGCAAAGTGAGAAGTTCAAGACCGGCCTTGATTGCATAGTAAGTTCAAGGCCAGCCTGCGCTACAGGAGACCTTACCTTTAAAAAATAAAGGAAGAAAAAGAGAATTTGATCCTGGAACCCACACAGTGGAAGGAGATAATCAACTGTCCACTCTGGGAAATTTTACTTCAAACTCGTGCCATGGTGTGTGTGTGCATGTGTGGACACACCATTCACACAATAACTGTAAATAAAAACAAAACCTGGTAGAAAAGCCTGATGGCAAAGGACTTTAATTCCAATTACTGGGGAGGCTGACAAGGTGACAGAGGCAGGGCGCTTGCCTAGCAGGCAGGAGGCCCTAAATTCAATCTCCAGTACGGATAAATAAATGTAATAGATAAATAGGCTGGAAGAGGACTCAGAGGTTAAGAGCTGCGTTTGCAGAGGATGAGGACTTCCCAGCACCTGTTGCCTCCAGTTCCAGGGGATCGGAACCCTCTTCTTGCCTCCCCAGACTTAAAATGGGCTCAAAGTAAAAATAATCCTGGAGTGACAGAGGTCATACTTTTAACCCCAGCTCTTGGGAGGCAGATGCAGGCAGATCTCTGTAGCCCGCCTGGCCTACATAGAGTTCCAGGTCAGCCAGGGCTACCTAGCGAGGTCCTAACTTAAAAACAAAGACGGGTGAACGGGAGGGGTGGAAATGATGTGAACGCAGTACTCACGGATAACATTCTCAAAAAAGTTTAAAAAAGGAGAACCACCATCTTGGGAACATCAGTTTATCTATGCGGGCAGGAGTGGTTGGTTGATACCCGGAGAGTGCATCTTTCTGCCCCGCATCCAAACCCACAGTAAATCTGCACAAGCCCTGCCCACCAACCACAGCCCAGGCCAGGCCTCTCCCATCATGCTCAGGCCCCGCCCACCACAGTCCAGAGCCCACCCTCCACGGCAAGGTCCCGCCCACCACAACCCAGGCTCCCGTCACCTCGGCCGAGGCCCCACCCACCAAGCCCAGGCCCCGCCCCACCCAGTCAGCGACAGGCTCCGCCCCCTTTCCTAACGGTCAACGGTCGGGCCAACCTCTCAGAGGTGCGGGGAGCTGGACGGCCGCGTCGTGTCGCTGTTCTTGGGTCCCCCGCGGCCATGGAGGACGCTCTGCTCGGCGCCATGACGGGCCCCGAAGACGAGCTGGGCGCCGAGCTGTTCGGACCGGAGCGTGCGTTTCCAGACGGGCTGGCGCTGAGCCCCGCGGCGGGTGCGGCCGAGCGGGATGAGTTGCCCGTGCTGGCCGACGCCTACCTGGGCGCCACCGAGCCGGGGGAGCCTCTGCTGCGCGCGCTCAGCCCCCCGCCGGGGGCAGAGGTGCCGGCCGCCCTGCTCGGCGACTTCCCGGGCCTGCCCGAGCTCCGCAGCCCGGACGAGGCCGCGCCGCCGCCGGCCTACAGCGTGCACGTGCTGTCGTCGTTGCTCCCCGGGGCTCGCGGGCCGGCGCTGCTGCCGCTGAGCGCGGGAGTGCGCGTGATCCCAGTAAGAGCCGGCAGGGGGCGCCGTCGCGCCGCGTCTCTCAGGGCATCCCCAGGCGACGCGGGCACTAGGTGACCTCTCCCGGACCCCCCCGCAGCCTCCCTGTCCAGCCTTCTCCCCCCGAAGGTGGCTGTGCACGACTAGGAGAGTTCGTAACTGTTGCCCTCACCGTAGGTGTTTGCATTAGACACCTGCTTCGCATCACACAACCCGGGGATCAGTCGTTCCTGACCTGGGAAATTGTGTCCGTAGGCCCGCCCCGTCGCCCCCCTCCCCCACCACCCACATCCCGGCGGGGCTGGGGCTGGAACCTAGGGCATTTTGCGTGCTCTGTAGATTGTCTTTAGCCTGGTCCTATACTTTGAGGTTTATGTTTTTAGATACATGTTTGTTCATACCAAAGACTTCTATATGGAGGATTTCATTAATCGAGGATTTACCCCTCTGTAAAATAAGGGAAGGTTCTTCAAACCTATGTAGTAAGAGTCTGGGATGAATGCTGCTTCTCAGCCAGCTATTCCTCGAAATTACTGTGTACCTTAGTATGACCTTGAGCCTCTGGTTTCCTGTCTCTGTCTCCTGAGTGCTGGGATTACATGTGTACCCCACCACACCTGGTTTATACAATGCTGGGGATCAAACTCAGGGCCTAGTCAAACTGAGCCATATCCCCAACCCTGCTTTCTTGTCAAAATGAAGAAATCAGCTTTTCAAAATAAAAGATTTATCTATTTTATGTGTATGAGTGCTCTGGCTGCATGTACACCTGCATGCCAGAAGAGGGCACCAGATCTCTCGGGAAAAGCAGACAGTGCTCTTAACCACTGAGCCATTTCTCCTGCACCCAGGAATCACCCTTTTAAAGGAAGCCCAGCACACAGGTCAACTCCAGAACCCAGCTTGGAAAACCAGGTTCCTCATCCAGCCAAGTATGTCAGGTCTAGAGTAAGCCTTTGTAGAATATTGTTAGAACCTCTGTGGAAATGATAGGAGCCTGGGTTTATACAGTATAAGTCACAGTTACTGGAGCTCAGCGTTCAAAAATCCCATTCCCTGTTCAATTTACAGGAAAGGCAGCTCTCTAGACTTCCCCACAGGTACTTCATAGTCCAGACCTTTCCCAAGGCAGAGGCCTCCTCCTGAGTTTCCAGTGATTCTAAATGCCAGAAGCTCTATTTACCATCAGCAGGAGCTGGCCTAGCACCTTCTGTTGCTCCCAGCTCTACTCCCTCCTCTAAGAGTAAAACGGGCTGGGCATGGTGGCACACCCCTGTGATCTCAGCACTCGGGGAGACAGAGGCAGGCATATCTCTATAAGATCGAAGCCAGCCTGCTCTACAAAGTGAGTCCAGGACAGCCAAGGCTACACAGAGAAACCCTGTTTTGTTTTGTTTTGGTTTTTGGTGGGGGGGGAGGGGTGGAACAGGGAAGAAAATATGCCAGTGTTGAAGACAGTCTCTTTTAATGTAATCCAAGTTTAATAAATTTTTGTGTGACAAAAAAGACACTCTGCTTTTTAAATTGGAAAAAAAATAAAGAATAATGTGTGTTTGTTCACAGGTAGGTGCACTGTGTGCATGCAGTGCCCACAGAGGCCAGAAGAGGGTGTTGGATCCACCAAAAGGAGTTGCCCACAGTTGTGAGCTGCCGTGTGGGTGCTGGAAACTGAACCCAGGTCCTCTGCAAGAGCAGCAAGTGCTCTTAACTGATGGGCTGTCTTTCAAGTATTTTTTTAAGCTTTGAAAGACTATTTCCTAATTCATTAATTAAAAATAGATAGGACATAAGTATATTTATTGCTTAAACAATGGAATTGTTCTGTCTCTATTTCTAGGAACTATTCAGAGTGACTAACACCCTTTTTGCAGATCTTTGTTTTTGTTGTTGAGGCAGTGTCTCATGTAGCCCAGGCTGGCTCTGAACTCTGTACCTGTACATGATCTTGCCTCTGGGTCCTCCTTGCCTCCAAAGGGGCTAGGATCCCAGGCCTAGGCCAGCACACCTGGCTCTTTATGTGGGAATCCTCCTCGCACAGTTTCATGTGGTTAGGTTCGGTCTGGGAAAGTATTACGGTTGTAGTACAAATCGTTGTGATATTTGCTGGTGATGAAGAGGTCAGCAATTGTGTGTTTGTGGATAGGAAGAAATAATTTCAGTGAGACTCCAATAACTACTGGCAAGTTCCCAAGGCAGCAAGCAGGAAAAAAGTGTAACTTTCCTGCATTCCCATAAAATATGAAATGTCTCAGTATGGTTAGCACTTGAAATCTAGCTGCAGCTTTGCGTCTTCTAAGGTTTGGACCACTCAAGTCTGGTGTAAATTTTGTAATCATTGGGACCGTTCAGCTTTTAAATCCCATTGTTTCTTAGTAAATTTAATTTTGTCTCGTTTACTTGTTTTGTAATTAGATTTGTTTGTGTGTGGATGCATGTGCCACAGTGCACATGTAAAGGTCAGAGGATAACTTACGGGACTTGACTTTACCATGTGTGCCTGGGGATCGAACTCTGGTTGTCAGGCTTGGTGTCAGGTGCTCCTACCTACCGAGTCACCTTGCCAGTCCTATCTATTTCCTTTTGATGCAGACTCTCAGTATGTTCCTAACTACAGTCCTCCTCACGCCCCAGGATTGATGGCTGTCTTCAGAGGCCTCCATCCTGAGGCCGCTTTGTTGGCTTGTTTCCTTTCTTTCTCACAGGGAAAAGTGGTTTCAGGGCTGGGGGCCAGGGTGGTCCTTGCTGTCCGGGAGCTCTGACTTCAGTGTTCTGTGTGCTGCCAGTGCAGCACATGTCCCTGTGTCCTCTGACATCACCACTGCTTTTCCAGGTTGAAATCAAAGAAGCGGGTGGCAGTGTGCCAGGCAGCAGCCCTGAAGACGCAGCTTTCCAGGCTCCTCTGGCGCAGGAATCCTGCTGCAAGTTCTCATCATCCCAGGAGGCAGAGGAGGCCTCCAGCTGCCCTCGGAAGAAAGACTCCAGCCCTATGGTAACTATGCATAAAAATGGCATCACTCAGTCTGTCAAAGATCCCTGCCTGCTGCTGTTAGTCATCTGCCAAGTCAGTGCTCTTTGCTTGTCCATCCACAAAGGGGGAGAGTCAACTTAACCCCGCCTTTCACCACCAAGGTTCTCACTTCCGCACACACACCCCAGAAAATCAAATAAGGGTTGGGATGTTGCTGCATCCCACAGGGGAGTCATCATATGTCACACTGTTCATGTAGAGCAGAGGGTCAGGAACTGAGGTGGGGACAGTCTAGGCACAGCTCTAGGGGTTGGGGGCCTTGGGCCGAAGGCTGTGCTTCTACAGCTTCAAGACATAGGCCCAATTTGCCTGCCTCTAGGTTGCCAGTGGCAGTGGTATAGGGTGTGTAATGGCCACATTTTGGGACTATACCTGTGTGGTGTCATTTCCACCTCCCACAGCCCCACAAACACCCCCTCTATGCCTGTCTTAGAGAACAGATGCTCTGCTGCTGTCTTAGTCCTGGACCTTGTGTGCTGTGCTTCTGGAACTGCTCTGGGGACAGTCAGGGAATCACTAGCACATCACTCCAGCTCATATCACACAAGCAGCACATTCTCAGAGCCTTCAGCAACTCCACATGAGGCCTGGTCTAAGGCACAAAGTGTGCCCCAAAATACTTGAAATAATGTCCCTCTGAAATCTGTCTTTGGGGTGCAAATGCTAGTACCCATCCGTGTCTTAGACTTACTTGGAACCAAGGTTCTAATGGCAGAGCTCTCCCAGGGCTGTAGAGAAGCTGTACGACAAAGGACTCTGACTCCCTCTACCCGCCATCTGTTCCTGGGGTGTGGAGACCAGGGCCAGGCATCACTTTGGGCCTTTCCCAGATTAGTGCATGCCTGTAGGTGGCTGCATCACCCTCCAAATGCAGCTGTGCAGAACAACACTGGCCTCTCCCAGTTTCAGAATGATGTGAGCATTTGCCCTAGAACCTGCTTTTCCTCTCCTAGCAGGATCATGAGTATTATTCAGATGACCTCAGCCCTTCGTACCACACACCCTGAAGCAACTGGGCATGCAGAGCCCTCCATCCCTCAGTGCCTGGATTGGTGGCTCTGATGGGCAGATATACCTGGCTTCCGGAGGATGTGTAGTCAGAACCCACGGGGCGGGGGGGGGGGGGGGGGTCTGGCAGTGTTAGCCTGTAACTTCAACATGGTTTCTTTGGAGTTTCCAGTCACTGGATTTGCCTTTATTAATTGTATTTATAGAAAATAAAATCAGTGGACATAAAAACCCACAAAACCAGGGGCTGGAGAGATGGCTCAGAGGTTAAAAACACTTTCTTCTTCCAAGAGTCCTGAGTTCAATTCCCAGGAACCACATAGTGGCTCACGACCATCTATAGTAAAATTGGTGTGTAGGCAGAATATTGTATAAATAATAACTAAATCTTTAAAAAGCCACAAACCACCTGTTAGATGATAGCTGGCTCTGTGGCTGGGCAGAACACACAGCAAGTTAAAGTTACTCCTACATGTGCTCAGCCCCCATGGGCTTCAAAGGTGGGAAACCGAGCTTTGGGAGATAGCCCAATCCCTGTCCACAGGCTGTGGGTTGAAGGGCATCAGGAAGAAATCTCTGTCCACAGCCCGGTCCTTCAGAGTACACAGGAGCAATCTGTGACTGTGCAGAAACGTCACAGGAATGCGCGGTGGCAGGGAGCAGTAGTCAGTGTCAAGAAGACATAGAGAGCGCACCCACCTTCTCCCTCCCCAGACTTGAACCAAGCCAGGGGAAGATCTCAGATTTCCACATGTTCCTGCTCTGAACTGGGGTCACTTGCCCTCTTCCCCATGCCATTTCAGGTGATCTGTCAGCTGAAAGGAGGCGCCCAGATGCTCTGCATAGACAACTGTGGTGCTAGGGAGCTCAAAGCGCTCCACCTGCTTCCTCAGTATGACGACCAGAGCAGTTTCCCACAGTCAGGTACCACAGTGCAAACACTGCCCGGGTCCCCCTGGAGGCGGTGAGGAGTGGGGCAGCGAGTGAGTCTGTGGGCTCTGTATCTAAGGATGAGAGGAGGGGCTGGGAGGAGGCTCTGTCTGGAGATGGCCAGCCAGCCTAGGCTAAAAAGTTCTGGACCAGTGAGAGACCCTGATTCAAAGAAAGAAAGAAATGCTGGATGGCTACTGAAGAACAGCACACAAGGTTACCCTCCAGCCTCCACGTGCAAGTGTGCGCACGCAAGCACCACACATACTCACCACTTGCGCATCGACACAGCGACAGTAGAGCAGGCCGTGAGTGTATTAAATGAGTGCTTGGAAAACCTGGGCAACAGCAGTGAGCGAGTGTCACAGAATAGACTACCGTCGCCGAAGTTTCCGACACTGCATCAGTCAGCCTCGCTTTTGTCTGGCTTCCTCCTCTGCCTTGTCTTTAGCAAGTTCTCATCAGCCTGTCTCTGCTTCATTCCTCCAGTCAGGGGCAGATGTGCCTCGCCTGCACCATCAGCCTACATGATGGCTCATGGTTCAGGCCCTGGTTGGTTAAATGTGCTCTAAATAATTGGCGTTTAGCGGAAACAGCTTGTGTGATCAATAAGGGTTGTCCCTCTGCTTTACCCTCAGGAGTTCCAAGCTGGCTCTCTAGTGACCTATCTGACAGTCACTCACCACACTGGTAATTAACAAATGACCCCTAAGGGCCTGATCTACCCTTCAGAGCTGATAAATGCTTAGAGGAAGATGAAATGTGTGCTCTTAGGCCTGTGTCTAATCAAGCCCTCCCTTAGCCTTGGCAGTGAGCATCTCTGGGTAAACCACAGGGCCTCAGGCTGCTATGGTGGACGGTAACCTTCCAACAGTGTCAGCCCAATGCCAAGTGCAACCAGCCTTTGAGCCCAGGACAAAATAAGCGTAACACTGTCCCCATACACCCTCCTTGATCTTATACAGAGGCCTTGCCTCTGGGGGTCCTTTACTGCTGATCATTCTGCGGTTCTCAGATCTGTCTCCCACAAATCCAAGCTGCCCTGTGATGCTCAGTGGGCAGGGAAGCATGTTTTCTCAGGTTCAAATCCTGATCCCTAGAGAGCCCAAGAAGGCCTTCCAGTTCAGTGTCCTTATGGAAGCGTTTCAGCCCTTTGCTGCTGGTTGCTTCCTGCTGCGTGTAACACATTGGGCGTCTCCAGTCTGCGTCTCACTGAAAGAATACAGAGGCCCAGGGCAGGAAATAGCTGCAGGCTGGAGGGCTGCCTGGAGGAGGATGAGATTACACCTGATCTTCAGGGATGTTCCCTGGTGGAGCCTTTGGACCAAAATATAAGTGGCTTCGTCTAGAGAGCTCAGCAAGCATTGATATCCTAATGGCTTAGAGCAGTACAAAACAAGCAGATACATAGATGGGAATCATGGGTGTAGAATGCAACAGTTGTCACTAGACTTTTATTAAAAATAGAAAATGTCAAAAAAAAAGAAAGAAAGAAAGAAAGAAAATGCCCCAAAGGTGTTCAGTGACTGCTGGGTCAGGCAAGGGCACCTTGACACAGTTTTGGAAGCTGGCTGCTAACATTTTTCAGTGTGGTAGAACTCTGTGATGCTCAGGCCAAGCAGTTTTGTGATGAAAAACGGAGCAATGAAAGTTACACTGACCCAAAGGGGGCTATAGAAAAATCACAGACCCCAGGAGTGGTGGCACATACCTATAGCCCTGGCACTGAGGAGATGGAGACAGGGGGATCAAGAGCTCATGACTATATAAAGTCTGAGGTGAGTTCCAGACTTTATGAGACCCTGCCTAAAAACAAGAGGCCAGAGAGATGGTTTAGCAGCCAAGAGTGCTTGCTGAACATCTGGAGGCCCAGCTCCCAACATCTGCTTCTCATGGCTCACAAACTGCCTGTACCCCTTGATCCAAGGGGTCTGACATCATCTTCTGGCCTCTGTTGGCATGCACACACATGACATATACTCATGAATACACACATAAGCATAATTTTTAAAATTCAGAAACAAAAGGACTAAGGTCAGGCTAAGTTTAACCAGCCTTGCCTGTGGTAGACGGACACGTTTCCATGTTTGCTGTCAGTTAATGTTGTCTTCCTACAGAGCTCTCTAAGCCAATGACAACGCTGGTGGGAAGACTTCTGCCGGTGCCCGCCAAGCTAAATCTCATCACACAGGTGAGTCATTCAGTACAGCACCACAGTTGATGTCATCTCCTGGCCTTTCAGTTGCTGCACTTATTTCTCAGGTATACAGTTAACAGTGAGAGCCAGGCCTTGTGGCACATGCCTGTAATCTCAACAGCTGGGAAGCAGAGATGGGGGAAGATAAGGAGTTCAAGGTCGTCATCATTTATACAGCAAGTTTAAGACCAGCCTGGGATACATAGAACCTTGTCTTAAGAAAAAAAAAAAAAATCAAGGGCTGGAGAGATAGTGCAGAGATTAAGAGCATTGACTATTCTTCCAAAGGTCCTGAGTTCAAGTCCTAGCAACCATGGTAGCTCACACCCATTTATAATGAGATCTGGTGCCCTCTTCTAGCCTGCAGGCAACATGCAGGCAGAACACTGTAAGTAATAAATCTTAAAAATAATATCAAAACCAATAGTAAAATATTTGTGTCAGACCCTGGGATGGAAGACAGCAGTGGGGACATGAGAGTCTATGGGAAAGGACAATAGTCACAGCATTAGCCAGAAGTCCCCATTGCTGGCTTTTTGCTTGCACAAATGCTAGATCAGAGAGATGTGCGAGCAGGGAGTGAGGGAACAGAGGATGCCCACCCTTGTTGACAGCCAGGGGTGATTTTGGTCAAGGTAGGCAGGGTGTGGGCAGAGAGGTGGAGTCCAGCTACAAAGCCTGAAAAGAAAATGAGCAGTGTTCGCCAGCGAGACTCAGTTCAGGTCTCTTGTTCTGAGAACATGAGTCTTTGAGAATGCTTCTAGCTGCGGATGTTCGTAACTGTGTTTTCAACTAATGCTTTGTGGACATAATCTGTTCCCTGACAGTGTCACCGCCCCCAAGTGATAGTTGTGTGCACTGTTCCTTAGCTGAACCTTGTTGGCCCAAGGCCCCACTCCACCCTGACTCCACCATGCCATAGTCCAAGAATTTGTACCCTGAGGCCCTGGGCCTGGGGCTGAGAATAGCTCCAAGATGGTGTCAGCCTGTGGGCTCAGTGTCAGTGGACTTGCAGTGGTCATGGGGCCTGGTGGGATGTGACATCAACCTGTCGGGGCTGCTGCTGGCACTTTGCATGCACACTAAGGAGACCGATCTTGCTTTTGCCTCCATCCAGGTTGATAATGGAGCTCTCCCTTCAGCTGTCAACGGGACTGCCTTCCCCTCTGGACCGGCTCTGCAAGGGCCACCCAAAATAGCTCTGGCTGGGTAAGGATTAAAGTCAGAGGCCACTGCCTCTGCTGCAAGCATCCAAGGAGCTGCTGCATAAACTGCACTTCTTGCTGCAGTGTGGAATTAATTTTGCTGAAAGATCAGTGCTCATCTCCCCTTCCCAGCAGGACCTCTGAGCTTCCTGTGAGGCCATCAGGGATGGCCCCTGGCTTCCCCTCCATGCTGCTGTCCCATGTGTGTCCCAAGGTTCTCCGGCTGTGGCTCTGTCTTGTTTTGTGTGTGCATCCTGAGAGTCTTTCTCTTGGCTGTCATCAGTGCAGGTCACACAGTGGCAGCTGCTTGTGTGGACATGGTCGTAGCGCTGCCTCTGTGCTCCTGGAACACAGTCTGTGGCAGGTGTTCTATCTGCTCTGTCCCATAGTCTCTGATGGGCATGAGGTGCACTTAGCCAGAACCCTGTGCATTTTACTGCTGTGTGTAAGCTGCAGCTGAGTCGCCTGAGCACACTGGGAGGAACTCTTGGGTCAGCCTGTATCCTGTGCCCCCTGCTCCTGTCCTGATACTGGCAAGTTTGAGACAAGGGGCTGGAGGCAGAAGAAGGGTCAGATGGCCTCTGGAGACAGTGTTAAGTCCATGTGTTAGACCTGAGGCTTTGGCTGTAGCACAGCTGTACCTAGTTGGCTGATGGTTTCCTCAAATGTTCTTGAATGAAACAGGATGGGTTCTTGCTTTCCTCTGTGAGGGTAGTGGACCTGGATTGGTGACACTCTTGTTGATCATCCTACTGTGGCTGTTCACAGTGGAAGAAGAAACAAGAGGGCCTCAACAGCTTGTAGCTGCCGCTGATAGCATCAAGGCTCTTCAGGGAGCCTGGAGTATCACAGGCCATGAAAGGCTCACCGCACCTTTGTTGTGCTCAGGAGACAGCACTCCCTGCTCTGGCATGTGCAGAACCCGGTAGCAGATGCTGGACTTACACTCACGACACTGTGTGAGCTCCACAGCTGCAGCTGGGGCACTTTCCCAAGGAGCAATCTTCTCTGCAGCAGAGTTCCCCCTTCCCCCCTTTATTAGTCCCTGTCATAGAGAATATACCAGGATCCACCTGAGCTGTGAGCTCCACCATTCTGCTGTGGTACTGACCTGCCCAGCTGTACCAGCCCTGAGGTTTCCTGATGGGAGGGTGGGAGTGGCTTGAAGGTTTGGGGCTAGTAGCTTCAGTGTGGGAATTCCCAGTCTGAACCAACTCACCCTCTCTCCTTCATTTGCTCCTCAGCCCTCTTGACTTCATAGACAGAGCTGAGAGATCAGAAGGAAAGTGTCACCCACAATTGTCCCAGCTTTGGCTGAGCTGTTAGAGGACAGAGGAGCAGCTCACTGGGCCTGAGGACAGACAAATGGATGGATGGCTTGGTCCAGTCGCAGAGCCTGCTGATGACTGGCTAACTTATCTGCCTTTGGTTACCATACGCTAGAAACCCCTGAAACTTGTCTTATGTGGCTGACTTTAGAGCTCAGATCACCTGCCAGGTAGTGGATGTGAACCCTGCCCCATAGTTATGATGAGATCAGCTGGTAGCTGGCATCTGCAGAGCTGTGGTTCATTTGTGGTACCCTTCGGAGGTTAGGTTGTCCAAGTCTTGGCAGGACTTCTGGCCCCACTAGGACAGTAGTCAGACATTATCATAGCCATGGAAGCCTTTCCCAGTAATTTCAAACCCAGGTGATGGGTCCTTCCCTACCCTTTCTGTGCTCCGTTTATCCCCGATGGCCTGTCTCTCTGATCACAGTGTGCATGGAGATGCCTTTCAGCCAAAAAGAAACCAACTGCCGGGGCTGGGTAGAAGGCTGTTGGTAGTCTTGTGCAAGCATGAGGATCTGAGTTCCAGCCCCAGAACCCACACAGCATGCCTGGGCATGGTGGCGTTCACTGGGGGTGAAGGCAGGAGGCTGTCTAGGTCTTGCTGGCCAGCCAGTTTGCCTGATTGGCAAGCCCTAGACCAGTAGGACACCCTGTCTCAGAAACTAAGGTGGAGGGGCTGGAGAGGTAGCTCAGTGGTTAAGAGCACTTGCAGCTCTTGCAGAGGACCCGGGTTCTGCTCCCAGCACCCACATCAGATCACAACTGCCTGTGACTGCAGTTCCAGAGGATTTGATGGCATCTCCTGGTCCCCATGGGTGCCGCATGCACATAATCTACACTTAGGGGCACACACACACACACACACACACACAGAGAAAATGCTTTTTGAAAAAGGTGGAACACAACAAAGACACCTAGACTAGCTGGTCAGTGAGGTCAGGGAGGCCAGGGGTTCGTTGGCCCCTGCTTCCCCATGCTAGGATTATAGGCATATGCCACACACCCAGCTTTTTATGTGGGATCTGGGGTTGTAATTCGGGTCTGCTCCTTGGATGGTGAGTGCTTTCCCTCGAGCCATCTCTCCAGCCCCTGTCTGGTGCTCTTGACTGCCCATGTCGCAGTGTTCAGATTTGGTGGGAAATCCCGTTCAGAGGAACAGAGGCCTGAGCAGGTCAGGGTGGAGCCTTTGGCAGACTGTGAGCAGTAGGCAGCTGTGGGAAGCCACCCTCCCTGGACCTGGCCCCTTCTGTCTCACACTGCATAAGTTTAGAGAGCCTATCAGTGGCTGCTGCCTGTCCAGCTTTTAGAGTTCATTCTCTTTTTAATGTTTTCGTTTTTTAGCTAGCATGCAAACTAATGAGCTTTGTTGTGGCCTTTTAACACGCACACCATAGCACTGTTATTCTCTGCTACTGCCCCCTGTTCCCCCTTCCCCATGCAGGCCCCCTTCTGCTTTCATGTGTCCCTCCCTCATGATCTTCATCTACTGTGTACACATGTAAACATACAGGATCTCTTTCTCCAGATCAACCATCTTTATAGAGTAACTCTCAACTCAGGCCTCTAAAAAGCCATGTAACTGCAGCAAATCCATGATCTGAAATTAAAAGTCTGCATGGACTCCTTCCTTCCTAAGGGTCATAAGCCAGAGTGTATGTCAGTGCAGCGTAGACCAGCTGCAGCCATAGCTAGCACTCAGCAGGCAAGTCATGCTCTGATATTCTCCCCAGACCAGCAGGCAAGGCCATGCTGGGTGACTGGCCAGGTGACTTTAGGCATGACACCAGTTGCCCTGTCTTCAGTGCCCCGGTTTGGTTAGTGTCCTCTGCTATTCTGTGATGTGGTATCCTCAGACCCTTCCTCTGAAGGTCTGACAATTGGCATACTCCATATTGAAATCTTGCTTCAAATAATTCTGTCCCCAGGATGCCAACTCCCTCCTAGAAGGTTCAGCCCAGGGAAATGGGTGAGGTGTCAGGGCAAGTTGTGCAGTGAACTTATGGGCCGACATTGATGACTCTGCCTCCATGATCTCTTCACTGCGGAGTTCCTGCTGAGGGAGGTCCACCACGGGCACTGGATGGCTGTAGTGTCTACACTTCAACCCAGAGCAAAACTGAAAACATTGCTAGAGGCTGGGTATGCTGGTTCACACTTGTAACCCCAGGACTTGGGGGGTTGGGGCAGGATTGCCACAATTTTGAGGATAGCCTGGGCCACAGAATGGCCAGCATAGGTTATGAACAAGTTCCTTCTTTGAAGAAATAGTACTGAAGGCTGGAAGTGTTGACTGAAGAGTTGGCTGCAACCATTTGAGTGAGTGTTGGCTTGGTGTGGACCTCTCTTGGGCAGCAAACCCTAAAAGTGAAGGTGAGAGTGAGGAGAGGGAGAGAAGCTAGGTGGTCACGTCTCCAGTGGGTAGGATGTGAGGTTGGGGTGAGGAATGAGCCGTAACTGAAGCCTGGGTTCCTTTTTATAAATACACTCTCATAGTGGCTCGCTTCATAACACGCTTAGTGCTTCCTCCGCTGTGAAGCCCATGTCTGTGGCAGCAGTGTTGACTGGCAGCCACACCAGCTTCAAATGATCTTTGTCCAGCATTTCACAGAGCAAGAAGGGGCCTCTCATGGGGCTGAGGCATGTTCCTCTGTGGGGCACACTCTGAAATGGGACTCAGGTGTACAATTAGTGTAAATAGTTTGCAGGGCAGGGTTTTTGTTTGGTGTGGTTTTGGAGCTGTTGCTGTTGTTGTTTTGGTTTGGTTTTGGAGGGTTTGAAACAGGGTCTCTCTGTAGCCTGTTTGTCCTGGAACTCACCACGTAGATCATGCTGGCCTAGAAGAAATCCACCTACCTCTGACCTGAAACCTACTAAAAGCAAAGGCTAGCCTTGAACTCCTGATCCTCCTGCCTCTCCTGAGAGTAGGAGTGACAGGCCTGCACTCCCCCTTTTCTCACATGGTAGGACACTGGCTCATTTGGAGTCTGGGGCTGGGGCTCCAGTTTATCTGTAGTTTTCTTGAGTTTCTGCCCATCTGTTCACTTTGAGTTCTGTGGCTGAATTTGCCTGTGGATTTTATCAGTGGGGACTGTAGGTGAGGGAATTCTTTGTGGTTTGACATGAGGATGAACTTCCTCTAGAGCATGTCTTCTCCCTGGCGCTGTGGTTCCCAAGTTGGACAACAAAAAGTTTCAACCACATAGGTCTGCTGCCTATGGAGGGGACATGGCACGGGGCATCATGGGCATGCCCTAGAACACGACCTCTCCATAATCACCAGGGCAGGGTGACTCAGAACGCATTGCCATCAGCCACCCGGAGCAGTGTAGACGCAGAGGTGGCAGCTGTCACGCACTATCCAGTGTTCACTGGTGCTTGACTGATGGAAAGGGAGCACCACATTCAAGCGGCAGCTGTCTAGGAGGTTTCCCAGGCAACAATGGGAGTAGACTGATGGAGAGGACGCCAGTACCTTGTACAAGGATCTCTAGATGATCATTAAGCAAGAGCCTGGGACCAGGAGAGTGCTGTGCCCAGTTTCTCCCTGCCCCCACTGATGCTGCTGTGCCAGCTTGACAGGAGAGGGCCTTTGGCAGAGGGGAGCAGTGTTGCCCAGAAGAAGCTGTGGTGACAGCTTGGTAGAAATAAGCTCTGTGTCCATTTTCTGCTGTGCCATGGAGAGTGGAGGAGAGCAGAGAGCTGGGAGTGAGATGATGGACAGCATGTCTTCCAGGAAATGATGGTGTTTGGCAAAGTGCTGTCAAAAGCCAATGGCTTTAGTGTTGTGCCTTTCCTCTGTGTTAGTCAGTTAGAGGACAAGACATCACACCCCTGACTCCGAGTCTACTTTTCACATAACAAGTTCAAAAGAAACCCCTAAACTGAGGCACCTGTCCCATCTGCCTGCTGTCATCTCCAACTGTGTGGGCGTGGCCTCAGTGAGCTCTCCTCACAGGTACTGTGACTGCTTCTCCAGCGGGGACTTCTGCAACAGCTGCAGCTGCAACAACCTGCGCCATGAGCTTGAGCGCTTCAAAGCCATTAAGGTAATGCGCTGGACAGAGCATCGCAGGGCTGCCGGTGAATGGCCTCCAGAGTCCGGTTCAGGCAGAGGCACAGACACAATGACCAGGGCTGCGGTGACTCCCAGGGCAGCAGCAGAGTCTTGGAGGCCCTGACTCAAGGGCACACAGTCTGTCTTGGCTCTAGGTTCATAACTATGGGTAGTGCTGTGCACTGCAGGGGGGAGGGGGCAGTGTCATCAGAGGATGGGAAGCACTGGGTGGGCCTCACGGACTTGAAACCTTGCTTCCTTTAGTTTTAGGTATGAGGGGATCTAGGCTTTCTCAAGGGGCAATGCAGCTGCAGGCTGACTGCAAGAGCCTGCTGCATCTATGCCTTCCTGTGGGTGCAAGGGCCAGGGAATGGGAGGGAGAGTTAGGCTGGGCCTGGCGACTTCTTCAGAGAGACACTTCCAGGGCGCTCAAGAGCTGAGGTTGTTCAATGAAACAAAAATAGATGGTCCTGAGTCTTGGTCAGTCTGCCTCTTCCCCCCAGAATGATTTAAGTCCCCCTTTGAGTTGCAGATATATTGCTTAGAACTATCTTACCAATTCTGATATGGTCAGACCCAGAGGCCAAAAGAGAGTGGCGATGCCCCTGAGCTTTACGGTTGTTGCTTTTTATTTTGCAGTGAGTATGATCTGTCCCTGTGAGATCATGTGCCAGGGATGGGAACATGGCTTGATATAGCTGCTCTGGGAAATGACTATCAGACGTCCTGACAGCTAAATGTTTGCCTAGGTGCCACCCAGCATACTACTCACTAGCACACAGCCAATGCAAGTCAGAGGAAGTCCTCACAGAGACGTGCCAAGCAAGTTCCTAGCAGCTTCATAATAGACAAAAGCTGCCACAAGCCCATCAGTGGCGGGATGGAGCAACTGCCAGCTAGCTGACTACAGAATGCCATACACTGTTGGGAAAGACCAGTGGTCGCCTCCAACGGAAGGAGTCGTGTTGGCCTCGCCTATGTTCTGAGCCATGTGCACGCTGCCTACCCAATACCCCTGCAGCTTAAAGCTCCCGAGTTTGCCAACAGGATGAAGTGAAAGACAGCATGCATCACTGAGATAGATGGCTGGGTGTTGGTGTGAGCTATTTCCTCTGCCGTGGCCTTACCTGCCTCAGATAGAGGCATGATGGGGAGGGCACTCTGGTTTTCTTTGCATCCTTACCATGCACTATTCTGTACAGTACATATGCCTATCAAATTCAGAGAAAGGGTTCAGTGCATCTAGAACCCAGCTGTATCCCAGTTCTGTGTGAGGTGAGGCATAGCCATACAGAAGCCTTGAGGCCTCTGGCATGTCCTGAGGCCTCAGCTCCCTCCATGGCTTCCTTTACATGACCTTCCCTTGCACAGAGCCTTACTTTTGGCTCCCATACATCTCCTTGTGGTTCCTATGTTCTCTCTTAGGCATGTCTTGACAGAAATCCTGAAGCTTTCCAACCAAAAATGGGGAAAGGCCGGCTGGGAGCTGCCAAGCTGCGACACAGCAAAGGGTGCAACTGTAAGCGCTCGGGCTGCCTGAAGAACTACTGTGAGTGCTATGAGGCAAGTGGCAGCTTCCTGGAACAAGCAGCGACGTCAAGTAGCTCTGTGGTTAGGTGTTTACCGTAATGTAAAAAGAGATGCACAGTCCCAGCCCTCCTTTCCAAGTGTGATGGTAGGCGCTGTCAATTTGACAGGGCCTAGAGTCACCGGGGAAACAGGCCTCTGGGGGATGTGATGGCCAGAGTTAACTTTCAACTAGACGGTCTAAAGTCACTGAGGAAATAGGCCTCTGGGTGAGCCTGTGGGGAAGAAAGACCTGTCCCTGTGGGCCGCACCACTGTCCGCTACGGTCCTGGACTGTGTAAGTGGAAAGAGGGAGCTGAGCAGCAGCAGCATCCATCACTCTCTGCTTCCTGATTGTGGGCCCCACGTGATCAGCTGCTTCCAGCTCCTCTCTTGACTTCCTCTCCATGCTGGATTGTATCCTTGAACTGTGCTGAAATAAGCCCCTTCTTCCTCGAGTTGTCTTTGTTCAGGATAATTTATATCAGGAAACAAAACTAAGACACTATTTTGTTTTTATAGGTGGGTCTCGTGTAGCTCAGGCTGTCCTGGAACACAATCCCTAGCCAAGGATGGTGACCTTGAATTATCATCCTCCATCCTCCACCTCTAGAGCACTTGGATTATGGCCACTCACTAATGCTGCCATGCCTGCTTCCTTCCCTGGTGAACAGCTTCTAGTATTAATCTGATGAAGCAGATGGGCAAAGGCAGGTGTGAGTGCTGGCTGACTTGCAGGAAACCCTGATTTCATCAAAGCATTTTTTTATCATCAGGCAAAAATCATGTGTTCTTCAATTTGCAAATGCATTGCTTGCAAAAACTATGAAGAAAGCCCAGAGCGAAAAATGCTGATGAGCACACCCTACTACATGGAGGCTGGGGACTTTGAGGGCAATCACCATCTGTCCCCAGCTAAGTTCTCTGGACCTCCAAAACTAAAAAAAAATAGGTAGGTGTTCTAAACAGTTAGTCTGGGGTGATTCTGAGGGAGGTTGAGAAACCACCTCTGCACCAGCTAGAGCCTACAGGGATACAAGGGGCAGGAGGGACAGGAGGGACAGGACGATGGAAGCCCCCACCATACACACAAAACACACAGGGCTTCTTTGCAGGCCTCACCATGGAGCCTGTTTCTCTTCCTAGATGGCCCTCTTTCTCTTTGCCCTGTCTGAGGCAGCCCTGTTTGTACTTACAGGCTCTGCCTACATTGGTAGCAGGACTAGTGGTTTTCTGAATGGGGCTAGAGTCTTGCTTGATCAAGCAACAAATGCATGGTCCTAGCTCTCCCATCTTCCTCTCCTTTCCTTCCTCCTCTCAGTTCCTTCCCTTCCCTTTTTCTTCTCTTCTCTCCTCTCTGCCCTTTTTTCAGGCTAGGGTTGGAATCCAGGACCTCCCTCTCGCTAGGCAAGCATTCTCCACCGAGCCAGGCACAGCTCAGCCCTTTTCTGTGAGCAGGTGTGTCCTTGACACACACTATGTATGAAGGCAGTATCCTTGGGGCTCACTGGCTAGTCAGGCAAGCCAATTGGTGAGAGACTCCATCCTTAAAAATAGAGTGGGCCATCTGGGGAGACCACTCAGGAGCCTGGCTTTGCAAGCCCGAGGGCGAGTCTGGGTGGGTGTGGCGGTGCCTGTAATCCCAGGGCATGGGAGGCAAAGACAGGATTTTTCACTCAGTGATAGACATTCATCTCAAAATAGAAGGTGTAAAGGTGATCAAGGAAGACAGCCACTGTCAACTTCTGGCCTCCACACACATGCATGCAATGACACACATCTATACACAGGCATCATATGCCACACGTGCACCCACATACAAACACCCCGAAACCTAACCAGCCAAAGGGAGAACATTCCTCTAAGTGCCGTGCAGTTGGTCATCTAGGTGTCACAAACAAATCAACTTCATTCTGCAAGCTAAACTCGGGCTTAATTGGTTAGAGAGGTGAGAAGCACTTTCACCAAGCCTGTGTCCGCCACGGGGCTCTCTCCATCCTGGGGCGAGCCTCCTCTGAGGTTGTTTGAGGGTGTCAGTATGAGCCCTGCTCATAGCTGGCTGGGTAAGCCTCCCTACTCCAGAGCTCAGAGAGGAAATGCCCAGGCCTAAACAGCCCAGCCCAGGCCTCTATGCCCACAGGTGTGACAGGAGAGTCTCTGAGCCAAATGACACTTTGTAGCTCCTGGTGCCCTGCAAAAATGACACGCAGACCCCCACGCTGGCCGTCTCACTGCCAGTTGTCCTCTGCTGACCTACGCAGGGAGTTGAGGGCAGCTGCACCACCTCACCAAGTCCTGTGTGACCTGTGGGTTTGCCACTGAAGCACATGAGCCTCTGGGTCTGTGAGTGGCCCTCCATGAGGCATTTAGACTCTGCCAGGAGATGAAGGGGTCCCTGTGCTGCTCTCCCAAGCCCAGCCTCATGCCTTCTATTTACTTACTATGGTATGTTAAGCCATCTCTCCCTCTAGCCCACGCTGGGCACAGCCATGGGCCAGTGGGCACTGTTCAAAATAAGCCCATTTTATCAGCAGAAAGGTACATGGCTTCTTTTAAATCATGTTAGCAATTTCATACATATAAATGTATAAATGTGTTGTGATCGTAGTTTTCCTTTTGCTCTCTCTTCCTTCACCCCATCCCTGCTGACCCCCTCTCCCAAACTAGTCTTCCTCCTCTCATTTCTGGTTTCTGTTTTTTTTTTTTTTTTTTTTTTTTGTGGGGGGGTGTTTGTGTGTGTATGAGAGGAGAGAAGAAGAGTGTGTGTGTATACAAGAGTGTGATTCCCTTCTTGTGTTTAAGGCTGCTCACCTGTGCATGGGGGTGGGTATTTACTGGGGCATGGGCAGTTTACCAGTGACTACACCTCTGAAGAAAATATCCCTCTCCCCCAGCAGCGATTAGCTGCCATTCACTCCACGGAGAGGGCTGGGACCTCAGGAGCCCCTCCCCCATCCATGCTGGGATGTGGAAAGACCCAGTCCTATGCAAGATCTAAGATGTTTCCTGGGCCTCGAGGGGGAGGTGATGTGGGTGTCCCCTCTAGAGGCCATTGATTCTTGAACTAGAGTGACCAGGCGCTGTTCTGCTGAACGGAGAAAGCGCTGAGTGGCTGTGTCTCTCCTAGGCAGGCCTTCTCCTGTATCTCCTGGGAGGTAGTAGAGGCCACATGTGCCTGCCTGCTGGCCCAGGGAGAGGAGGCAGAGCAGGAGCGCTGCTCCCCGAGCTTGGCCGAGCAGATGGTCCTGGAGGAGTTTGGAAGGTGCCTGTCACAGATTCTGCACATCGAGTTCAAGTCCAAGGGGCTAAAAATTGAGTAGACTGCAAGCTGGTAAAGTGGAATGCTGTGGCAAGCCTGAGCCTTGGGCAGTCTGCACCTAGGCAGGTGGTGCAGAGGGAGGAGCAGGAGGCCCCTGCAGCATGGCCAGGCCAGCTGTGAGGGCTGAGCAGGACTGGCCAGCCTGCTCAAGGCACCCTGAAGTCCGGGCAGGCAGAGCTGCCCTGGGGATGAACGCTAGCCCTCCTGCCTCTGGGGAGGCCCTCTGGGGACCGCCTGCCCTGCTTGTTGTTATACGTTCACTTTTCAAATCGCTTAGTCGTTTCTCCATTCAAGCTGTTCTGAGACGGCTTCAGGTCTCTAGAGAGCTAGGCTCTTAGCCGGACTCTGCCTGAGTCACAGGCCCAGGGGCCAACAGTCTTCCAGGCAGGCCTGGGACAGGAGATGCAGGGCGGGGTGGGGGGTGGGGGAGGTCAGGTTGGAGCTAGTTTCGTCTGTATTTTTTCTGTAATTACTGTCACCTGCAGACCAGTCACAGTGCCCTGCAGACAACAACAGGTGAGGTGGATTATTACGCCCATTCTTTGCATTCTGTTGTGAGAGTAAACCTTTCCAGATTCCCAGTTGGAACTAGGTTAGTAGCTGAAATATATTTGTCTTAATGCCACTCTGGACTCCACTGAGACCTTGTCCTTTCCTGAGTCTGTGTGACACTTTTGTGAGTCTAGCCGTTCTGCGACTTCATCACTTTATGTTAGGAAACCTGAGCACAGGCAGGCAGGACTGGCTGCAAGCTGGCTGCAAGGGAAGCACGGAGATGGCTCAGCGTGTAGGCATGAGGGCCTGAGTGCCCCAGAATCTGTGTTAAAAACAAACACCCAGCCAGAAAATCTCCAAACAAACCAACAGAAACAACAAACACAAGCAAAAGAACAGATAGAGACTTGTAATCCCAGTGGGGAAGCAGAGACAGGGGGCTCCCCAGGACTCACTGACCAACCAGCATGGCGTAATTCCAGGTGGAAGACATCATGGCTCAAAAGACAAGGTCACCAGCTCCTTAGGATGCCCACCTGTCACATGGTGTGCCTTTGCACAGACACACCGTGAAGTCAAGTTGCCTGGACAGCTGAACTGCTGACCCAAAGGCTGGGCAGCCATGGGTGTGGCTGCAGGAGCTCCTGGAGCCCTGGTACCAGTAGCCTTGCAGGAGTCTAAGGCTCAGGAGGCCCTGATGAGCTGGTGAGCTCCCTGGGACTAGAGTGACAGCTTCATATTAGGGAGCCCCACCACTGAAGACAGAAGGAAGGCTTCCCTTAACAAGGTGGCCCCAAAAGATGCCTGGACCATGTGACATGGCATTGCCAGGCATTGGGAGGGTCGTGTTGGAAGGCTGAGGTAGGGCGTGGCCAGCATAGTTGCTGGCCTGGAGAATTGGGGATGGAGACACAGGATGTCATGCCCTGGACAGGAGGAAGCAAGGCTAGAAGGATGCCACATAGGGCAGAGTTCAGGCTGGGGCCTCACTAGAACAGCCCTGGTGTTATCCTTCTGGAGATTCTTGTGGAGAGCAATATGGCCTGCAGACCTTTAACACTGGGCAAGGCCTGGTAGTCTGTCTTCTACAGGCCTCAGGGTCCAGATGCCTGCTCAGGTCAGAGTTAAAGAAGTGTGAAAGAGGAAGAGTGAGGGGGAAATGGAGAAATGGCTCAGCCAAGAACATTTCTCTTCCAGAGGACATGAGTTTGGTTCCAACATCCGTCTCGGGTGACTCCCAACCACCATCTGTATATCTAGCTCCAGGGCCTCTGGCCTCCGTGGGCCTCTGCACACGTGCACATGCCCCATCCATTTTAGTTTTTTGTTTGTTTTTGAAGAGGAAGAGTGAAGAGAGTAGGGAAGGGGGCCTAAGGGTTTAGTCCAGGGAGACAGTCTTTATGACTGCAGCACCTGGCCTGGGAGCGGGACCCGGGGCTGAATCACAGGAGTGTATGAGAGGGAGTGGCTAAGCCTGGGACACCATCAGTTAGTATCCCTGGCAGGGACAGGGAAGTAAGGGTTGCACTGCCTCTGAGGTTGGAGTCGCCCTTCATGTGGAGCCTCTGTGGACCCTAAGCTCCCCTGATCTGCAAAGGACACACACAGGCAGCCAGGTGAGACCAATGCCGGCAGCCTGTCCTGCAGCCCGGGAGACCAGAAGGTAAGGCTCAGCTCAGTCTAGCATGGGCACCGGCTCTCCTGTCACCTGTTTTGCTCTCCTTTCACCTGTTTTCCTCTCCGATGCTCTGGTATATGCTTCCTGTTTGGAGCCAGTTCTCCCCTTCCTGTCTCCGTAGCCACTGCTCCTGGGTGGCGCTGTATCCATTTGTGCCTTTGCTTGGATCAGCAGCACACTAGATGGCTGCATCAGACTGAGCTGAGCATCAGATAACTGTTCCCGAGAGCAGCAAGCGATGACAGGTGCTTTGCACTCTGTGTGGAATTAGGGTTTAACCCTTACCTAATGCATGTGTGAACGTCTACCGTTACCTTTTAAAACACACTAGTGGGGAGCCAGAGAGATGGTTCAGCAAGTAAAGGCACCTACTGCCAAGCCTGTTAATCTGAGTTCAGCAGTACCCGTGGTGAACGCGCGCGCGCGCGCGCGCGCGCGCACACACACACACACACACACACACACTATAATAACCACACTGGAGGTGATAGTGACAGACTGCAACAGAGAAGAACCAAACAGGCCCAGATACTTGCTAGTTTTTATTGTGTCACACAATATAATTACTGCAAGACATCTTAAATATAACAGCGTCAAGGCAGAGAACAGGGTTGGCATGAGGAGCTGGCAGAAGTTTCTTCTCAGCCTAGAGTGACTTTAAATTACAGCGCAGGACACATGTGCCCAGAGGGGAGGCTTTCAGGACTGCTCTAGGGCTTCCGAGGCTGTGGCCACAGGGAGGCCAGGCAGGCTGTCGAGGGCCCCGGCCTCTGAATAAGGAGAATGATCAGGTACTTAGCGTGAGAGATCATACCGCAGCACCATGGAGGGGCGAGTGCTCACTGTGGGAACCCTGACCTGGGGACAGCATCTGTGTGTCTAACCTCTGAAGGACGGCTGCTGAAGATGATGTCCAAGAACACTTACCCGTGTTACAAGATCAAAACCAAATGGCAACACAGGACCCTGGCAGAGCTGAGGTGCCTCTGCAGGAACAGTTGTGCAGAGATTTCCGGAAAGCCCTAGAACTTTCTAGAGGCCTGGGGACCTGAGCTTGGAGGCTCTGATACCATCTTCTCCTACACTCTCCTGCCCTGTTGGTTGGTTTTGCTTTTTTAGAGACTTCATTTTATTTATGTGTTGGTGGCTTGTGTGTGTGCTCATCCTTGAAGCCAGAAGAGGGTGTGAGATCTGGAGCCGGAGTTCTAGGAGGCTGTGAGCCACCTGACACAGGTGCTGCAAACTGAAGTCCAGTCCTTGGGAAGAGCAGTAAATGCTCTCAAGTGCTGGGCCATCTCTCCTGTGCCCCACCCCCCACACACTGGTTTTAATCTCCTGCCCTTCAGCTGCTCTTGGGGCAGAAAATTGAGAGGAAACAGCTCCCAGAGCCGACCTGCCAGGCACTGTGCAAACAGAATATGGCTTCTCATGGCCTCACAAGAACCTGGCTTGAGGCGCGACAAAAATAGGGGCAGGAGAGTGACCTGTGCCCAAAGCTTCACTCTCTCTCCAGTAGTGACATCACCCTGACACTCAGCCCCAGCACAGGATGTTTGAGTGTGGTGTGCCTCAGTCCTCTCACAGGGCAGAGGAGAGTGATGGGTGCTTCCCGTGGCTTTCCATGGAATTCTCTTTCACTTGTAACCCTGCCAGTGCTGGGACACCCACAGCCCAAGATGCCATTTTAGACGGAAAACCATACCTTTAAGGTGCAGGAAGCTCAGAAACTCCATTATGGTGCGCACAATGTTGCTCTTAGGCAGGGGCCCGTCAATGCTGCCTGGACAGTGGAAAAAAACAGTGTTCGCGGCCTCCTCTCCACCTTCCCATCTCCCATCCGAGGCCAGGGAGGCTAGCTGAGCGTATGAGAGCATCCTAAGCCATCCAGGGCCTTTCTAAAGAAGTGGAGGGTCCTGGGCCAGCTGCCTCCTAGCTGCACGGCCCATGGCTTTGCTTCCCCAGTCCTGGCAGTTGAGAGGGGTGAGGCTGCAGGCTCTCAGGTCTAGCCTGGACTGTGACTGGAGGCAGGACCGTGGTAGGTATGACCATCATACACGCACACGAGAGTCCCAGGAATGATAGGATGCACATGAGGGGACTCAGGCCTTACCTGGTCTTCCTTCCTCCACTTCTGGTTGAAGCTCCCTCTTGCCTGTGAGACCATGCTTGTCACTAAATGACCTGTGGTTGTCGATGGCATCTGTTTGCAGACCAGAGAGGACCTGTCACTGTGCTTTATCCCATTTTCACCCCCAGGGACCCACACACAGCTGGACCACCAGTATAAGCCTGTGTGTGGACACCCCAGAAGAGGAAAGCGATGTCTCCAGAGGGAGCCTGCACAGGGCCCTGGGCAGGTCTTGTCAGCCCTTTGCCCGTGTTTCCCAAAGGGTGACCACACACATGCAGCATGGACACGCCGTTTCCTACAGGCTCTGGGGCTGGGAAGCATGAGCTTCCTCCACACTGGTGGATGGGGATACGGGGTGCATCTACCCATGTGTCAGGGGATAGTGAGCGAGCACTTAAGACAACCATCTCAGATCCAGCTGTGCATGTAAATTTGAAATTGGCAGCTAACTAGACAACTCTCAGGAGGGAGCTAATGTCTTCTACTCCTTTGGGATAGTTCACATCTGAAGGCATTAATGCAAGTCACAGCCAGAACACCTACTAGGGGCCAGGACAGGCAGGGAGAGGGGGGAAGAGGGCAGCACCAGATGCCTCTGTCTGCAAGTGCCTTTCCCCTCTGCGGCTGCCGTCACCACAGAGCTGTCTTCACTCCCTGGTGATTCCACAGCCCCAAGCAAAAGCCCCATCTCTGGTGGTCACATGTACCAGAACATTCTCACTACTGGGGAAACAGCACGAGGACGCAGACTTGCCATCCACACAACTTGGGTGATCTGCCCCACCCCACCATGTGTGGCTGGGAGCCGGCAGAGTCCTCAGAGTCTAACCCTCCTCAACCTTGAATGCAGAGAAAGTACTAGTGACATAGGTCAAAGTGAGACCTGTGCCAAGGGACAAGAGTAGTGTAGTGAGAGGGGCTGGGTTGACAGAGGGGCTGGGACTTGGGGAGCAGGTTTAAGAAAGAAACCATCTCAAGGTGGGCTGTCTGGCTACCTTCAGCCTGTCAGGTTATCAGAGGGACAGCTTCAGGATTCTATGAAATGGAAGAGGGGTAGGGAAACCCAGGGATCCAGAAAGAGGGCTCAAACAGAACTCCAAGGAGACCTGACTCTCCCAGAAAATTTGAACAAAGCCCCATGGAGAGGCAAGGTGGGCAAGTGAGAAGGAACTCTGGAAGGAACAGATGCTGAAGTTGGAGGTGCAGAGCAGAGATGAGGGCCCTGGTGAGCCCAGGAGCTGTTGGAGTGCTGAGTGGGGCAGAGCAGCTTTCAGGAGTGGAAGGGAAAGGAGGTTCAGGCCAGAGCAGGTTCTCAGAGGCTCTGCCTAGATGTAGCAAGGAGGGTAGGCACTGGGGTTTCCAGGAGGCCAGTATGGGTGAGATCAGGAGACCCCAGGAATGAGCTCAGGTGCTATGAGGGGCCAGGCCTTTCAGGAAAGGGGGAAGCCCCCCACCCCCACCCCTCACCATGCATCAGGGGTTTTAAGGCGGCAGCGGGTTAGGCTAATGGAAACCCACAGTCCCCACAGCCACATGGGAATGCCCCATGCTTCTTTTCATCTGAGGGTAAGTGGGTTACGAGAACAGCGCCTTGCCTCCCACAGTCACATCAGGACCCACAACCCAGCCTCAGCCGTCCCTCCCTGCATCGCTCACGTGGGCCCAGAAGGTAGCCGGCGCTGTTCAGGGTCCAGCCTCTCTTCTCCTTTGCCTGAAACAGGATGGCAGCGGGGGTCAGCCTAGGTCCCTGGGCCGAGGAGCAGAGCAGCCTGCGCCTGGCTTCCCAGCACAACACAGAGCAGAAGCCTGGGCATCCGGGCTGCCTGGAGGGACTGCCTTTGACCTGAATGCACCACTGTGTGCCCTAACTCGGGTCCACTGATGTTCTAGCCCAAGCAGAGCTCAGCTGTTGCTAACCCCCTGCATTGTCCTCTTCAGAGCCTTACTCCTGAGCAACCTCAGGGCTGAGAGCTGTGCCTCCAGCACTCCCGGTCTCCAGGGGAGGTGAGTCTATTTACCACAAGCATTGGCCAACAAATGCGAGCTTTCCCCCTGCTGTCCTGTTGAGACAGCGCCTTGTATAGCCCAGGCTGGCTTAAAATTCGGTATGTAGGGGAGGTTGGCCTTGACCTTTGGTCCTCTTGCCCCCACCTCCCTCCTGAGCACTGGGATTACAAACCTGGGCCTTACACCTGCCCATGAACCATTTTGAGCCGGTGTCTAGCTGGTCCTCAAGCCGCCTCCTGGGACCCTCCCCACCCCCCAGCAGCTGCAGGGACATGCCCCTACCCCCACCCCTGCTGTGGGAAGAATGAACCATTCTTTGCCCCAGGCTGATCCTCATGTCTGACGCCCTTCGTCCTCTTTACTGGTTCCCAGCACTTACGGGCATCCCGAGCCCCAGAGTGGCCGACAGGGTGGCAGCCAACAGGAGCCAGGCTAGCAGGAGAACGCCGCCTCTGGCCATCTGGAAGGAGAGAGGAGGATGAGCTCACACCACCTGAGCAGACGGACAGACAGACACATACACACACACTCACGTCTGGGGGCCACGTGGACCTGACTGCGAAGACCTCGGGGTGGGAGCGGTGGGTGATGGGGACAGAGCTGAGCGGGTGCGGGCGCAGGGACAGGCGGCCACTGCGGAACTAGGGCCGGCGAGCCTCGGCGGGGCGGGGCGGGGCGGGGCGCGGTTACCTTGCGGGCGGTGGGAACCGGAGCGGCTGGTGGGTGCGGGTCCCGGTGCCTCTCGGTCGGGCGTGGCGTGGAGTGGCGGGCGGGCGGGCGGGTCCCTCACAGCATGGCGCGGCGCAGCGGCGTGGAGAAGCGCACGAGGATCCCTCGACGTGTCCGCGGCGGGAGACGCGCCGCCGCCGCTATTTATGCCTGGTGGGAGCTGCCGCGTCACCGGCTCGGCACCGCCTCCCGACAGTACCAAGGGCCGCCGTGACCGGAACCCGCCAAAGAGGACCACCCCCAGCCCCAGGCCGCCCCCCCAGGTCATCCCTGCCTCACAGAGCCACCCTCCACCTTTCTCACCGTGCTCACACAAGAGTTCCGACGCCCCATCCCGAGGCTGCCCAGGGCCGGGGCTGGGAGGGACCACCCCACACAGCCCAGGCTAGACCAGTCACAGGTACCTCCCGAAAACCGAGGTCCCGGGTCCTGCTCCATGCAAGGACGTGACTGCAGCTTCCCCACCCTGGGCCCGGAGACCTCCACTCCTGTGTTGCTGGGGGAAGAAAAAAAAAAAAAACATATATAAGGTGGGCAGCCATTCAGGGCTGAGGGTAGGGTGGAGGGAGGCTGGCCGCTGTGCACCGTCCTCCAGCACGCTAGCCATCGGTTCTTCCTCGGAGCCCTCTCTCCTGAGCGGGCACTGCGGTTGAGTCCTGCGGAGCCCAGAGTGAAGCCCCGGGCAGGCTGGGGAGGAGGGAAGTGGGCAGAGCTGTCCAGCCCCGCTGGAGCTTAGCCACCTGTTGGGCAGGAGCAGCACACGGGCCAAGCCACACACCCTGCAATCACACCTGGGAACAGACACAGGAAGAGCAACTCCAGACTCCCAGAGTGTGCCGTATTTTAACCTCAGCTTTCGAGACCCATCAGGTGGGTCTCAGGAGTGGACCCCGCTGGCACCGTCAGCCAGGTCCTGAGAAGCCTGGTCGCCCAAGAGAAGAGAACTCAGAACTCGGCTGAACAGGGCTCCTTTGCTGGAGCAAGCAGCAGAGTTGAAACAGGGTCACCCAGAGCAACCTCAGTGCCCTGGTGAGCCCTGGCCTGAGCCTCTCTCCCCATGAGACCCACCTGGGACCCGGGGGTAAGCAGAACACAGGGCAAATGGCGTCCAAGTGTCCCCACACTAGACTTGGAAGCTGTGCAGCCTCGGGGTGCCCCTGAGAAATCCGCTGACCCATGTGGACAGGAAGGCTGTGGGATGCTGCAGTCTCTGTGTCGGCGTGCCTGGGCCTGTGTGTCACGGAAGTCAAGGAACATGGAGTCAAGGAACGACTTTGTAAAGCGAGTTCTCTCCTTCCCTGGTTCTGGGTGTTTGACCTCAGGCCTAGAGCTCCTTTACCTGCTAAGCTGGCCCTCCCCTTAACAAAATGACACGTTGCCTCCGAGTCACCCCCTTTCTCGCAGATGTTCAAAACTAATAGGTGGACAACTCTGGCCACATCTCTCAACGTCTGCAGGGAAAGCCAGCCTCAGGCAGGCGAGGGCCTGGACACCTCCCCCCAGGCCCCACTGGAGTCTCAACAAGGGGAGAGGGGTTCGCCTCTCAAGCTGGCCACTGGCTGAGGTCTCCGCCAGCTGAACAGCAGGGCCCAGTGTGTGCCCCTGCTCAGAAGCAGCCAGGGCACAGGACGCAGTGGAGCAAGGGGTGTCTGCCCACAGCCAACGAGAAAGTCCTGGAAGCCAGACCCAGAGGCAAGGGGCTCAGCTACTCCGGCTATAGGCAGGATGGTGTCTTGAGCCTACGACTTCAAGGCTATCCTGGGCAGCGTAGCCAGACGCCATCTCCAAAAGTAAACAAGACAAAACAAAAGAAGAGGAGCCAAGACCTCCGGCTGACCTTTGCTCCCGAGTGTCATGAATTCATTTAAGGAGGTTACAGCAAGCTGGGTGTGGTGGTGTGTGCTGTAGTCCCAGCGCTGGGAAAGCCAAGCAGCAGGAGCTTTAAGGTCAGTCCGATATACCGTGAGCTCCAGGCCAGCTTGGAATAAATGAGGCCCTGTTTAAAAAAAAAAAAAGGGGGGGTGGGGGAGCTTCGTGAAAGACTTGGGCCAGACTTGAAGCTCTCCCTTCTCTCTAGGGTATTTGTACCACTTGGGGTGGCCACTGCTGTCACTGCGCCCCACTTTGGTTGGGGGAGGGGATTCCTGTCCAGCTCTTAGAGTGTGGCTGGCACCCGCCGAGGAAACACTGGGACGGTGGAAATGGGAGTCTGTCTTCCCACATCACAGACAGACTCACTCCCACAAATGAGGATGGGGTGCAGGACACCGGCCTCTACTTCCTGGTACATGCTGTGCTGGAGCCCACACCCGGATTCTAATGGACTCCTCGCTCGGCAATGACCCGATGGAGCCACTGTCAACTTGTCATCTTCAAGAGAGCCCAGCGTGTCGCTAGCAAAATGGGTCACCATTAGAGTAATGGACACGGAACACGGAGTGTTATTTTCCTACATGTAAGTTCAGACTCCTCAGAAGCTCTGCTCGCCACTGCTGCCGAGGGGGGGGGGATCCAAATCTGAACACCAAAGAGAGCCAGGGGCTCAAGGACAGCGTCCCACGTGGACGCGTGTCTCAACGGTGCCCAGGCACTGCAGCCGTGACCCCGAAGTCACCAACGGAGGGGCGTGCCCCATGGGGATGCCAGTCTGCTGCAGACCTAGATACACAAGCATTCTCCAAATGACTGCTCGGTTATCAGGAGAAGGTCCGTGGATTCAGAGAGCCAGACCTCTCGGGCAGGCAGCCCTGTCTGGGGGAAGAGCCGGGGGCCCTGCGCCCTCCAAGTGGAAACTCCGCTTCACTCTTGATTTTTCCTTTTCTCTGCCCTCCTGCCTGGAGTTTGAATGTGGAGCTGAAGGGGAGCCACCATTTGGACCCCAAGGTGATGGCTGTGGATGAAGGAGCTACGGTCGTCAGTGCCTGCGCTGCCCACCCCTGGGCTTGTTTCAGAGCAGAGGGAAGGTCTGCTCTGTACTGAGCTTCACAGCGGATGCAGCTGGAGCTCCGGTGATCAGCACACCCCCTGCAAAATCCCAGATGTCGGATGGGTAGATGAGCACATGCGAGCAAGTGGAAGAACAGGTCATCGTGCTGGTGATGCTGGGAAGATGCTCATGAGGGGAGAGTCTGGGGAGCCGCCAGGCTGATGAGTACTCGTGCATCTCACTGTGATCTCACTGTGATTGGAAAGGGAACCAAGGAAATGGCTGGGCAATCTAAACCCGACTATCCTTCACCCTCAAGAAGCCTGTGCCCTTGACTCGCTCTTCCCACAGCTTCTAGCTGGTCCCATTCCTTCTACCTGACCTTAAGAACACAGCAGCCATGGGGGGGGGGTCTCCAGGCTTACTTCTCTGGGGAGAAAACCAGCAGCTGGGGCTAGGGTTGTGGTTCAGGGGTAGAGCATGTACTTGGACTACCCCATGGAGGGGCTGGGAGGGAGGCTCAGTGGTTGGGTGCCCATCAGGCATGCACAAGCCACATAAATAAAACATTAAAACAAAAGGCCAGGCGGTGGTGGCACACACCTTTGGTCCCAGCACTCGGGAGACAGAGGCAGGCGGATCTCTGTGAGTTTGAGGCCAGCCTGGTCTACAGAGCAAGTTCCAGGACAGCCAGGGCTGTAACACAGAGAAACTCTGTCTTGAAAACAACAAAAACAAAAAACCAAAGTATCCCCGTGGGAAAGATTCAGCTAAAGCGATGTGTCAGCAGACAGGACGGAGCCATCCTGTGTGTGTGTGTGTGTGTGTGTGTGTGTGTGTGTGTGTGTGTGAGCCCCTGTATTCACCTGTGCACATTAACTCTGTCCCACAGCTTCAAAGCACACGTCTTTCCCAGGGGGTTGGGGTAGCAGGGCAAGAGGTCTGGTGTGTGAGCCGAGAACGAAAACCTGAGGACATTTGATGATGTTCAGCTAGAGAGTTTACTCTTTTTTTCCACATTTTTATTTATATTTTTACGTGCATAGGGGTTTTGCCTGCGTGTGTGCCAAGTGCATGCAGTACCTGCAGGGGCCAGCTGAAGTCAGATCCCCTGGAACAGGAGTCACAGGTGACCGTGAGCGGCCTCAGGGATGCCGGGAATTGAACCTGGGTCCTCAGGAAGAACGACTTCTTTTAACTGCTGAGCAGCTCTTCAGCTCCGAGCTGTTTTTCCATCTTCATCCTGCAGTTTTTGTTTAAGTTAACTTATTATTAATGATGTGTGCATGTGTGTGTGTGTGTGTGTGTGTGTGTGTGTGTACATGTGTGTACAGGTGAGTGGGCATTCGGAGGCCCGTGGTGGCCCCCAGGAGCTATCCACCTTGCTTTGTTTTGTTTCTGCCTTGAGACTTGTTCTCTCAGTGGGATCTGGAGCTTGCAAATTAGGCCCTGCTGACTGGACCCTGGGCCCCAAGGATCCGCCTGACTGCCTCCCAGCACGGGGATTACAAGGGTGCACCTTGTAGACACAGGGTTTTTACACAGCTGTTGGGGATGGAGCGCGGGTCACAGGGCAACCATTTTACTGACTGCAAGCCCTCTCCAGCCCCTATTAGCATACATTAACATCATTAGCATAATAATGGGCTTCATTATGGCGAGTTCACACGTGCAGAGAATGTATGTTGGTTATATTTGCTTCCCAAGAGAGAATTCTGTCCCTCAGAAGTTTCTGGAAGGCGGCTGTTGCCCACTCCTACCCAATTTTAAAGGCCTGTGGGCACCCAGCCATGGCAAGGCTAGGTGGAGAGGTCCTTCGTGTGGCCCAGGATGTGCTGACAGGCACCTCCGCTCTGAGGCTGAAAGAGGGTCACCAGATGGGGAAGGACACGGTGAACGCTGTGGTCTGCTTCAGGTGGGACTTTAAGGCAGTGTGTTTCCCAGGCCAGGGCATGGCCTCTTTCTTGTGACACCCTGCCCAGCATGGTTCCCTAGCCCATGGCAACTCTGCCCACTGGCCTCTCTGCCAGGAGGGAGCATGGAGGGCTGAGCTGCCATCAGGTACACGCCCCTTCCTGGCAGCCTGGGATTCCACCTGCACCCAGGAGAGTGTGTGTGTGTGTGTGTGTGTGTAACTCACCCAGCTCAGCCTGGAGCTGCTGCTGGGCAGGCTGCTGCCCACGGTTGGGGCTGAGGGAGCTGGTGACTCAGCTCCAGCCCTGGCCAGCTGCACCTGTTTCCTGGCCCTGAGTCAGACAGACTCATAGCGCTGTCCAGGCCAGGCGGGGCCCATCTGGCTTTCGGGATGTAAAGTCTCTGGAGGGCCATAGGCTGAGGGGACATTCCCCCTCTGCCTGAGCTGTGCGGCAGGGTCATCCACAGCCTTGCCTCTGCCATCTTCTACGGGACCCAGCACACTTGAAGGGACCCCACCCGAGGGTCCCTGCGTCACCAGCCCTCACTCAGAGTGTGACCTCCATTCCCTCAGGCACCAGTGTCTTCTCTGCCGCAGCCACCAAAGGTGCCAGCTGTCTGACTCTAAGGGCAGGCAGCTGTGGAACCTTCCCGGAGGCTGCTTTTCTTCTCCGCACCTACTTCATTTTCTCCCGATGGCTTCCCAGGTTTCCAATGTGCATCTTCCTTTCCCCCCTCCTCCCAGCGAGGCTTTGTGGACAGACATTTCCAGTAGAGTCCCAGGAGCCACTGGGGTTTGTGTGGCCGTGGTGAGAGGCGCCCTGGCATGCTCGCTGAAGCAATTCCTGCGTTCACCCACCCATTCCTCCTCCTCAGGAGACCCCCACCTGCTCACACCAGCTCCAGGCAGCAGACACCCTCACGGCTCTGTGCTTCTGCCCTTGTCCCTTCTAGAATGCCCCCTGCTCTGTAGGCAGGTATGCCAATTTCCTAGGGTGGAGGGGTTGCTGGGACATGGAGTTTGCTGTGTCAAATCGGATGCAATGTGGGAACCAGTGCATTGACCAGGTCTGCAGCTGAGATCTGCCTTGCCAGAGTCTCCCCTCCCACGGGGGCTCCCGAGTCTCCGCCCTCTCCCCTCTACCCCACTGTCCCTGAGCTGAGCACCCCCAGGCCCCCTTTCTCTGAGAGTTTCCTGTAATACGGCGCCCCGTTTACCTCTACTGCTCCCAAATGGATCAGGCAGGCTTATGAGCAGGAAGTGTGAGCTAAACTGGAAATCCAGGTAGACACGTTTAAATTTTTCTCATTTTCTAAAAGATGTATTCACTTTCATTTCATGTGCAAGGCGTCCTGCTTGCGAGTGTGTGTCTACAGCAATGTAGGGTCAGAAAAGGCAATGGGGTCCTCCGGAGCTGGAGTCAGAAGCAGGTGTGAGCCACCGACCTCTGAGAGCCGAGTCTTCTCGAGGAGCAGCCGTCTCTCCAGCCCCTAGACATATCCTTATTTACGCTCACCAAGTCCCCCCGGAGGACGTTTCCAAGAGCTGGTTCTCTCCTTCCACCCGGGAATCGAACTCAGGCCACCAGGCTTGGCAGCAGGTGCCTTTCCCTGCTGAGCCATCTCACCAGCCCAACAAACGAGTAGTTCGGAATATATGCTCGTGCAGTGCTCAGGAACATACACTTCTGAAGAGTTCCTTCTGCTCGGGCTCGTAGGAGCCACAGAATATGACATACAGCAAGTCCTGTTGGGGGGTGTGTGTGTGTCCTTTTTGTTTTTATTTTTTCTAAATATAAATCCGCTAGAAAAAATGCCATAAGCATTAAGGGAGAGGAAATACAGTAACGGGCCCTTAGTGCCTAGGACATCTTCCGTGGTACACAAACAACTGAGCTGTGACCCGGGTGGGGGGGAATTAAATTCCCAAACCCTGTTATTCTATTTGAAGGGTCAGGCTGAGCTCAACAAGGAAAGGACATTGTCAATTACTGTCTCCGGGGACGGCTTTTTCCGGGGACTGCAGCTGTCCTGCAAGCTGCCCGGATGGCGGCCCCTGCCTGACAGCTGGCCCTGGCCGGCGCATTGCCAGGGTCGCTCTCTCTGTTCGATGCGAGCATGAGCACGCAGAGAAGGTTGCGGGGGTTTTTCTCAGGAAATGACACTCAGGAACAGCTGTCAAATGTCCAGGAGTCCGGAGCCACTGCCCCGGTCCCTGCTCAGCCCCCATGAATGAACCTGGCAAAGTTCTCCTTCCCAGACTCCCACTGTTTTGTGTAACAACTTCTCTGGCCCAATGCAGGCAGCATCACCGGCGTCCCTTTATTGTCTGACTCAGTTCACGTGAACTGGTGCTGGCTGGAGGCCTGGTGCGCCCGAGGGCACAGTGGTTCTGTCTCCAGGGCCAGCGTTTTTTTTCTTTTCCTTCTTGCGGTCACTTGGGCTTCCTCACAGTACGGCTTCGAAGTGTCAAGCCAGAGGAAACAAGAGACAGACCCGATTACCTCATCACTTCTCCTACAGCTCCGCCTGGGTGTAGGGGCACGCGGTGGTGGGAAATAGCCCCTTTTACAGCAACACTTGAGGTCCCCCAAAAGCTTCTGAAACACCAATCTGACCCCACCTCTATTTTGCCTGGAGACGCAGGAGCCGTCACCCCCACTGGTCAAGGTTAAATGTTTTTCCAGCAGTCAAGGCTCTCCAGGTCTGACTCGAACCCGAGTTCCTACCCCGCTGTCTGCTTTGGCCTTCTCACTCCTCAACCTTTGTTCTGCACCCCTGAGTTTCCAGTGTTATGCTTCCTCTTGTTCTAGAAACATCTGTTCTTCTCGCCGCTGGGAATGGAAGTATTGACTTGAATCACTTGTCTTTAAGCCAGTCACGTGGCCAGAAGAATGGTAGATACTGACCAGCTAAGTCCAACACTAGGGTGGGGTCAGTCCCACCCAGGCCACAGTGGGATGCTTCCGGGAGGAAGCTGCTTGTCGCAGCCTACAGGTGCCTAGGAGGTGGAAGGGTGTGGAAGGGTGGGCCAGGGGACCAGAGCCTTTGGCTTCCTGCTCAGTGAATCCGTGGACAGACAGCAAGAGGCGCCCAAGACTGTGGTGGAGCATACCTGGGTCCCCAGCGGCCTTCAGAGACAGGCTGGCTGGTGGGACAGAGTCCCGCATCCCCAGTGCCCGGGGGGGAGGGGGACGACATGAAAGGCCAGCAACATCCAATGTGTCTCGGAGAACCAGGGCGTGTTTCAGGGCCTCACGGCTAGAGCAGGACAGGGGCCTCAGTGGCGTTGCAAGCCCTAACGAGGTGTTTCTGCAAAGATGAAAGGCCAGCCTGCCAGACTTGAGGAGAGCGCTTTTCATGTCACCATCCTCTTTAATCTGGGGAACTGCTCGAAGTGGGCCTAAGTGGCCGGGCTGGTTCTGTCTGTACCAGGCTCAGTCCGCAGAGCCCTGGCAAGCTCTAGCGGACTGCCCAGCCTCGCCTCTGTCCCTTCTAAGGTGTGTGCAGGGTTTCCTCTCACCCTTGGGTGACCCTAATACCTTTGCTCACCACTCCCTTCCTGGTGCCTTGGAGCCTTCAAGACTGGGCAACTGCCCTCAACTGGCCTTTGCAGCTCATGAAGCCTCAGGAAGGAAGATCGCAAAGATCGTGTACCAGTCGGGACACTCCCAGAGGCCTTCACGCCCCTATCATGCACCGAACGCGCCACTCAACTGGCCCTTCTCCTCAGACTGGAAAGTGAGGTCCAGGGAGGTACCAGCCTTGTCAAAGCCATACCCTGGACAAGGAGAAGGCTTAAGGTCAACCGGGGACCCAAGGGCAGGAGGGTCCTGGGCGGTGCTGGGGTCTCTCCCTGACACATCCTCACCCTCATGGCCCCAGAGGGGATCTGCACAGGATGGGAGGGTGGAGGTTGGTTAGTGTTTTCAGAAAGGACCATGAACTCCCTGGGTGTCTGCACAGGGGACAGGCTTGACCCCAGGCGGGAACTAGATCTCCTGGAACTGGAGTTAAACAGTTGGGAACCACCGTGTTGGTGCTGGGAACTGAACCTGGGTCCTCTGCAAGAGCAGCCAGTGTCCTTAACCACTAAAACATCTCTCTAGCCACCCCTCTCCCCCCCCCCAAAAAAAAGTGTACTTTGTTCCTTTGGGCTCATTGTCTTCCAAACAGGATGAGCTAGATGACCCCAGATCTGGGAAGCTTTCTGTCAGTTGATGAGTAGCTGAAGACCCTCTTCACAGAGCAGGGAAAGCCCAGCACAAGACAACCCACAGAGAACAGGCCCGCACTTAAACACTTAACTGTGACAAGGGAGAAAAGCAATAGCATTTAGCATCCCTCTCTGCTAAGAGTTCATCCGTGAAAACAGCTGTTGGCCTTTTTTGTCCTATTAACCAAAAAGAGATTTCAAATTACTTTCAGATAGTCCCTTTGCCAAGACACAGTGTTCTTTAATATACAGCACAGCAGAGGAAAGAGAGTCAGGTACCAACTGTGGAGAGCTGTGGGCTGTGGGAACCCTGGAGCTGTCCTCCAGGCTATCAGATCCCACAGGCTGGGCTGGGCTGAGGCAGAGAAGCCCCAGAGACCACCTCGGCCACTAATGAAGATGCCCAACCTGATCCCATCATTGGAAGGTGTCTGGGTACCAGCCCACACATGAGGCAAGGAGGTGATGGGAATTATTGTGAGCTGTGGGTGTAGTTCACACAAATCCATTAGGACTTGAGGCTGGGTCTGAGTAACTCCCAGGCCCTGGGCTTCTAATTCTTTGCCTCCGTGTCATAGTTGGCTACAGCTGCTAATTTGACACAAGCCTAGAGTTACTTGGAAAGACGGTGCAGTAGAGGAATTGCTTTCCTCAGACTGGCCTGTGGGTGAATCTGTGGGACAGATTGTTGATCAATGTGAGACGGCCCTGGCCTCTGTGGCAGAGCCACTGGGGAGCTGGGTGACCGTGAGCCTGACAGTGACGCGCTAAGGGGTGTTGTCTGTGCTTCCTGCCTCTGTTCCTGCTGGAATCCACTTCCCTCAGTGATCGGATGTGATTGAGACCTGGAAACCAAATAAACCCTTTCCTTGCCAAGCTGTTTTCGGTCAGTGTTTTATCAGAGCAATAGAAAACCAGCTAGCACAGCCTCAACTCAGCAAGATCCCAGATCTTTCAGGGCAGAGACCTGGAGAAAAGCACAGGGGCAATGTCCGGATGTGCCATCATAAGAAAATGGAATGAGCCTGCACGGTGGCTCTGAAGGCAGCCAGGACAGCCCACGGTAGACAGTAGAAAGAGACAGAGGAACGCAACGCCACGCCACGGCCCTGTGGGCGGCCAGGCAGCCTGCCCTGTAGCTGACAGGAGGGGAGCTGGCAGCGTTAGCCGCGGCCCTCACTCTGAAGCAGTGATGATCTCAGGCCCAGTCATCACAGTGATATAGAGATGGACGTGACTGTGAGGACACTGTCAGAAGGGTCACAGTGTCCTCCTGGCTGTCCTTGCCGCCATGGGCTTACGTGGCCATCAAGCCCGATGTCGATGGTGAGTGACACAGCAGCAGCCCTCCCAGTCCGTGAATGACTCCGGCCTTCTCCCGGCCTCACCAGCGCCATCGAAACACCACAGAGATTTTGGAAACCGAGATCTTTTTCTTTTTTTCCAAATTATTTTGGGGGGGATTTCTAAAGGATTGGTGTTTTGAGGGTGAATATTCTCTCTAGCTCTCCCACCCCGGGTTTCCTACAGCTCAGGCTAGCCTCCAACTTGCTTTGTAGCTAAGGAAGGCCCCCACAGCCAAAGGACTTGTTTTAAAAATACTTAATAACATTAACTCTTTAAGCACAGGTTGTTTTAAGAACACACACACACAACAACAAATTTGTTTCCTTCAACAAAGCGGAGTCTTTCTTCTTTTCTTCTCACTGCCTCCCCAGACCATGATGTTTTCTTCAAAACAGAAATAAAAACAGTGGGCCTCAGGACATCACCAGCCACCACGCCTGGTGACCCGAGTTCAATCCCCATGGTGGAAGGAGAGAGAACCAGTTCTCACACGTGTGCTTGCCTTCCTTCCTTCCAAACAAACAAACAAAAACGTATTAAAATTTTTATTGAGGAATAAAAAAAAGGAAGAAACTCGCAATAGGCAGGGTCAGAGTTTTCCTGACACACAGATCTGGGTTCCTTCTCAGCGTCGAGGAAAGAACAATGAAAATCACACTGTAACAAAACTCCCATGCCAGCCAGGCATCATGGCGCACACCTTTCATCCCAGCACTTGGGAGGCAGAGGCAGAAGGATTTCTGTGAGTTTGAGGCCAGCCTGGTCTACAGAGCCATTTCCAGGACAGCCAGGGCTACACAGCAAACCCTGTCTCAAAAAACAAAATGAACGAACAAAACCCCCATGCCACACCTAACAGGGCCTCTTGCCTAACAGGGCTTCCTGTTTTACAGATGTGCTTGGGCAGAGCAAGACTCCTAGCTCTGGGGGCTGCAGAGATGGCTGGCCGGCTAAAAACACGGGCTGCTCTGGCAGAGGACTCGCCTCAGTCCCCAGAAGCCATCTGTTCCTCCAGTCCCAGGGGATCCTGCACCCTCCTCTGACCTCTGAGAACACCCAAACACAACCAAGACCACAGGTGACGGTGAGAAAATTGAGAGAGGCAGACGGCACACTGGGTAGGAGCGGGCGCCGAGCCTGGCAGAAGGACCCGAGCTGAGGGCAGCAGCGCTCACTTACTGATTGTTCTGGAAACCTGTTTTGCTCTAATAAGGAAGCACGGGTCCATCGTGTGGCGTTCATAGCTAACTATGCTGTGTGTGTGTGTGTGTGTGTGTGTGTGTGTGTGTGTCCTAATGGATAGCCATGGACAGCGAAGCTGCAAACAGTCTGCAGGGACCTGGTGGCACCCAGAGGAGAGCCCCTCAGGTGTCTGGACTCTCTGGGCTCTGAGGTGACCCTAGTCCGGGCTTGCAGAGCCTCACAGAGCCTCACCCCATCCACCCAGCAGATAGCTAACGCCTCAAGAGATTTTCAATAAAGATCAGATCCTGACTAGCAATGAGTTAGGACTCAGGCTTCCCTTCAGGCCAGACCTCTCTCTGCAGACTCTTTAAAACAGTGTAAAACAGCCTGCAATGCCACCACAGGCCTTTACACCCAGTGCTTGGGAAGGGAAGACAGGAGGTTTGTGAGTTCAAAGCCAGCCTAGGCTACATAGTGAGACCCTGTCTCAAACTGTTTTTTTAAAAATGACTTATTTATGTTATTGTATGTGTATTGGCTTTTTGCCTGTGGATGCATGGCTGGTGCCTTGGGAAGCCAGAAGGGCTATGGAGCCTCCAGGACTGGAGTCACAGATGGTTGTGAGCTGCCAGTGGGTGCTGAAAATCGAACCCTGCTCCTCTGGAAGAGCAGCCAGTGCTCTTATCCACCAAGCCATCACCACCCATCTCAAACTTAATTAAGCAAAATAGAACAAATGAGGTAGGGGTGATGTGCAATCCTGTAGTCCTATCACTCAGGAGGCTTGGCTCGAGGTCAGGCTGAGCCACCTATGGAGAGCCCGTATCCAAGAAGCAGGTTGGTAAGCGGTGTGAGAGGATCCGCCGTGCCATCATGAGGACTTAAGCTCAAATTCTCCAGCCACAGCAAAGGCTGGGAGGCTGGGCCGGGGAGCTGAGAGCGGCTCAGTGGGTGAGAGCTCTTGTTCCTCAATGAGAGCCCTTAACTCAAAGGAATATAAGGTGGAGAGAGCGAGAGCAGGACAAAAGAAGTCCCTCTGTGAGTGTGCAGGCACCACACACACACACACACACACACACACACACACACACACACAGCTGCCCGGCTTCCTTTGGTAATCTTAACAGTGAGGAAGCAGCGGCAGAAGGATCGGGAGTTCAAAACCAGCCTCAGTTACATGGTGAGTTTCTAGTGCTGGGTACGTAAGACCTCGCCTTCAAATATAAAATTAAAACTAGAGTGAAATAAGGCAAACTCAGCGAACGGGGTGGAAACTGTACAGCTCAGCTGAAGGTCACCTGTACCGTCCCCAGGGGGCTGCAGGGCTGTGATGGCACTCGGATGCTCGATCTTGGCTGCTGTGTGTGTGCCTGAGTGGGCACAGTTCTGTGTGTGAGGCGTTGGTCTGCAGGTGTGCCTGCACACCTGTGAGCTCCTGTACCGTCATCGTGTGCAGCGTGAGTGTGGGATGCGGGGCCTCTGTGCATGTACCTGAGTGGGTCTAACGACCTCATCTCGTTCCCTCTGCCCTCTGCCAGGCCTTCAAAGGAAGATGGGCTCTCCTGAGGCAGGACAGAGCCCTGGATGGAGGCCCGGCCCTGGGCCTCAGTGTTTTCACACAGGTCGAGAGCGGCTGTCCTCTCTTTTTCCTGGGTAGTGGCACTCAGCTTGCTGTCCCAGCTACGGCCTATCCATGGCACTTGCCGCCTTGTGCCGTGTCCTGGGCCCTTGACTCAGACTTCACCCGTGCCCTGGCCTCCTCTCCCATCTCAGCCACGAAGCCAGCCGGGTGACCCCAGCCACTGCCTGCAAATTAGATTTGATTTATTAGGTTATTTCTGCCCTTTACAGAGCAGCGTCACCGCGCCTGGCAGCCTTCTTGATTGAATGACCCACCAGCAATGAGCCTTTCTTAAAATAAAAGGCCCCCAGCCTCCAGGGAGGTGAGCGTCGGCTCTGCAGCTTGTCCCCTCCTGCTTCTGCTCAGCAGAAGGCTGCCTGGCTCACAGCCGAATCCCAGGGCCAGGCTGCTTCCCCTGGTGCGGCTGCTCACTTGTCTCATGGTGAGACAAAGCAGGTCCCTCAGGACACAATACAAAGACCAAAGGTCTCCATGGGAATGGTCCCCTGTGACAGTGGCCCTTCTGGGTAGTTCCCATTTCCCCTCTCAGAGAGCTGGGCCTCTGGGGAGCTGAGCTCCTGCCAGTTCTCACAATCAGCTGCCTGGGGCGGGGCGTGGTGTGTGTGTGTGTGTGTGTGTGTGTGTGTGTGTGTGTGTGTCCTAGTGGATACCATGGATAGGGAAGCTGCAAACAGTCTGCAGGGACCTGGTGGCACCCAGAGGAGAGCCCCTCAGGTGTTTGGACTCTCTGGGCTCTGAGGTGGCCCTAGTCCAGGCTTGCAGAGCCTCACAGAGCCTCACCCCATCCACCCAGCAGCAGAAAGGGGTTGTGGTGATTTGAATGAGAATGGCTCTTGTCTTAGTCACTGTTCCCTCGCTGTGAAGAAACACCATAAGCAACTCTCATTTGAAAACAGGAAAACAGGCTGGGCATGGTGGCACGCGCCTTTGACCCCAACACTCGGGAGACAAAGGCAGATGGATCTCTTGTGAGTTCAAGGACAGCTGGGTAGTTCAGGACAGCCAGGGCTCTGTTACACAGAGAAACCTTGTCTGGAAAAGACAAAACAAATATCTAATTGGGAGTTTGCTTACATTTTCAAAAGATTAGTTCATTATCATCATGGCAGGGAGCATGGTGGCAGGGAGACAGGCCTGATACTGGAGAAGTAGCTGAGAGCTATATCCTGATCTGCAAGCAAGCAGAGAGAGAGAGAGAGAGAGAGAGAGAGAGAGCCCAAACACCTGGGTGCCATGTGGGCATTTGAAACCTTAAAGCCCACCTGCAGTGACACACTTCCTCCAGCAAGGCCACACCTCCTAATCCTTCTAATCCTTTCAAAGAGTTCCACTCCCTGGTGACTAAGTATTCAAATATATGAGCCTATGGGGGCCATTTTTATTCAAACCACCACAGCCCCCATAGGCTCATATGTTTGAATACCTGGTCCCCAGTCTATGGAACTTTGGGGAAAAGATTAGGAGGTGTGGCCCTGTTGGAGTAGGTGTGTCACTGGGAGCTGGCTCTGAGGTTTTAAAAGACTGGCACCATTCCCAGTCTGATGCTCTGCCTTCTGCTGTGGGTCAAGGTGACGCTGCTCGGCTGTTCCTGGGCTATGCCTTTGTTCTGCCGCCCTGGACTCTGACCTCTGAGACCATGAGCCCAACTAAGCTCTGTAAGTCGCTTTGTCACAGCCTTAGGACAGAAGTTGGTGCAGGGAATGGGCTGCGGCGGTGACAGGCCTGACCAGGGTGCTGTGGGAAGGAATGTGGGGACTTTGAAGTGCTACATTAGGGAATTGGTTGAATGCTCTAAGTGGGCTCAACGGCCATCCTGGTGGGAACGGGGGCGGGGGGGGGGGGAGACAGTAGCTCTGGGAGTGATGAGGACCATGGAGGCCCGGGTGAAGTGGAGTCAGAGGGACACAGCTGGGCTAGGGGCCGTTCTTGTGCTGTTTTGGCAAAGACTGTGTCTACCTTTCACCCTTGCCCTGAGAATCTGCCTGAGGCTAAAACTGAAAAGAAATTGGACTAATTTCGTTGTCAGAGGAGGTTTCAAGACAGCCTGATAGTGATTCTGCCTCACAGCTATTAGCGAGCAGTCTCATGCAGGTCCACAGTGAAAAAGAACAAACGGCGCAGAAAGACACACAGGCTGTCCTGTTCAGGCTGTCCTGTTAGGAGGAAGAGGAGCTCCGGGAAATGTGACGCCGTGCTGAGAGGATAGGATGGTGAAGAGAGGCCTGGTCTGTGCTGGAATAGAGAGAGGGGGGTTCAGAGCAGGACAGCCCACCCCAGCTAATCCTTCTACTTAGGGAAGGAAAAAATCTGAGGAATATTCTGCTCCTACAAAGTGGCAACCAGAGGCTGCTATGAACGTAACATAAGGGGTAGTCCCCAGCCCAGGCTGGCCAGAGCTCAGCAGTGCCATCCACACGGCTCTTCCAAGATTCACTACCAAACTGGGTGGACCCTGGCAACCTAGGAAAAGTAAATAAAACAAAAAACAGGTCTCAGAAGCCTACAGGCGGCCTTGCCCCTCACTCTCCAAGTAGAGTCGCAGCCAGACGTAGCAGTCCCAGGCCCGCAGCAATGCTGGGACTCACTGGTTGTCCCAGCTGGGAACAAGTGTCACTGGACCAGGGCAGGCATTCCACAGTGTCCCGACAGCTGCCCCTGACCAACACCCAGCCCAGGGTATCAGTGATGCAGTCACCAGCCAGGAGCCTCCTGCAGGGACCTCCAGACGTGCTGCGTCTAGAGAGGTGGTGAGAGATGGGCCTCCCTTGCACAGTCTCTGATGCCTATACAGGATCTCTGTATTTTTCTCCCAAAAACCATGATGCCCCACAGCCAAAGAATGAAAGGCAGCCAGAGCCCTCTATGTCTGATATCCTGAGGGTCTCACTCTGACCCTGCCCTAGGCCTCTGAGCATTCTGCTTCCTCTCTGTGGTGCCCTCCCAGAGGCCAGCCTCTGGCCTGGTGGTCCCAGTGTGTTAGCTCAGCCTGCAACAGAACTGTCTTTCTCACACTCCCGGAGCTTGAAGTCAAAGTGAGACTTGGGTTTGTTCCTCTCCTGGCTTGTGGGTGCTGCCTCTCTCCCCGTGCTCACTGACCTGGCCTCTTCTCTGTGGGACTTGTGGAGCAGGGAGACAGAGAAACAAAGAGAGGCGGCAGGGAGACAGCTCTGGTGTCACATTCTGAACCCAAACACTCAGGGCCCCACCCACGGCCTCACCTCTAATGGCAGCACAAAGGCTCAGGCCTATGAGATCTGTACTCTCCCTGCTCTGGTCCCCTCTCCCTGGGTTCACTGAATCTTAGGTGATCTGCTGTGGGCTCTAAGCTTGTTGTCGGTCTCTTGAAATGATGCTGGGGCCACATGTGGGCTGCCGGGGCAGGTTAAGGCTCAGGGCCTCATCAGGGGTGTGGCAGGCCCGTCAACAGCCCCAGGTCTTCCTGGGACGCGCCAGGAACGCGCCCACCCCACGCCTCTTCTGTCTGCAGAGAACAGAAAGACTCCCACCTCTCGCTCTCCAACAAAGGACAGGAGCGTCCTCACAGCAGCAAGTAATGGTCTGATTTGTGCTGAAATTATCAGTAATTTGGGCCGTTGAGACTGAGCGGTGGCTGGTTTTGTGAACACGGCATGGAGACCACGTCCTGCCAGGCGCCGTGGCTGCTGTCACGTCTGCGTCTTTGCTTTTGTCTCTTCCTGTACATCGTGGCTGAGATGTGAGCCTCTTTCTCCACCCATAGCCCAGGCTCTTCTTTTTGACTCTGGGAATGCCAGGGCAGGGCCGGAGGTCATGATGGAGAGCGAGACCCTGACATTGACCTGGACGGGACCCCAGTGCCTGAGCAAAGGCTCTGCTCATTCATTTGCATTTTTATGTCTTTATTCAGCTCTCCGTGGATAATCTTAATAACTGAAAGTGCTCCCGGCAAGTGGATATTTATATTTAAATTATCATTGGCGTCACCTAATAAGATTTGAGCCTCACTCAAAACTATTAGAAACACATTTCAAGACCATTTGCCAGAATTATAAACTGGAGCTGAGAAAATTCCAGAGAATTAGCCCTCTGAGAGACAGCGAGATTGCCTCAGGACGTGACATAACCCACGGCTCCATTTCACACACACAAAGGTTTCAGGGCGAGATGGGGCCTCAGGACACTGGGGTCAGCCCTCACATGAGCACTGTGCGGCTACCTCCTGACCCTCATTCCAGATTCTCCTCATGCGTGTAAGTGGGCAGAGCAGGAAGCAGCCATTGGATGGCTCTAACCCCGAGGCCAGCAAATGTTTTCCGCCAATGACAATAGTGTTACAGGCCACATAGTCACAGTCACAACTCAGTCTCCCACAGCAGTGTGCACACCGCCACAGGAAACTCGGGCCTGAACAAACGAGCTTATGTGCCAATAAAACTTTATTGATGAAAGGCAGCCTAAGGGCTGGAGTTGGCTCCAACAGAGAGGCCCTGTCCCTCAGGGTCTCCCCTGCCTCTTCACTGCTAGAAAGCATTGCCTCGGCTTTCTCCCAGCCTCCCCTTGGGTCCTGCCTAGGTTTCTTCTTGTCCTACATCCTCTTGTCCTCTCTGCTTCGGTGGCTCCCTCCTCTCTATCCCTGTCTCCCCCACCCTTTCTCCTGTCCTCACCCTCACTCACCCACAGCCTCTTGCCCCTGACTTTTCCACTTCCGACCTCTAGTGTCCACATTTTATATATAAAGTCCTGATTCTTCCAACCTGGCCATAGCATGTTTCTAAGTGCCTCCTGGGTGGAGGTGAGACCGGACACGTGGTTTGGGTTCACCTTTACCTGACAGCCAGTGGGAGCCCCTCATTGTCTTGGCGGTGTGGTGAGGTCCAGCTGTGTGAGCCTACCACACAGAAAGCAGCCACGGCCCAGGGCTTGCTCAGGCCCAGCAGCTGGAGCTGTATGGGTGCCCAGCCCCCAGTCCCATGTCACATATCCCAGGCCAGGGTCTCCTGACCCACTCCTGGGGTCCAGCCTTCCCCTGGGGAGGTTTCCATGGCAACGCTCCCTGTTCCTGGGGTAGGGGGTCAGGGACGTGTCTTCTGATGGGTCCTAGAGGATTCAGCTGTCCAGCCTGCTAGAGCAGCCTTTTCAGGAGTCCTAGCAGATAGCGTCTGGGTCCAGGCCCTGTGTGGCTCTGTGTCCAGCTGTGCCTGGGTCCCTGCAGCCTAAGCCAGTCCTTTCACTTGGCTCTAGATCCTGCCAGCCTTTGTGCTAGGCCACTAAGAAGCTGGAGGAAGAGAGCAGGGGACCTGGGTGGGAGAGGAGGCCCCATGATGAGCCCACAAACTGGGCCGTCTAAGGGGGGCCTGGAGGTGTGTTCCCACCACGTGTGGACAGAGCATAGTTGGGCTGTTTTTCAGGGTTGCTTACTTCAGCAATACTGCCCCCACTGGCCACGCTGGGGACTGCAGCCCTCTGCTGGGTCTAGGTAGGGAGCCGGGTCTGGGTTTGTAGGTTCATCTCCTGTGGTTGCTGTGGCATCACCGTGGACAGTGTGATATGAGCAGCAGACAGTGGCTCTCTCAGAAGTTCCAACTGCTGACGACAGGTATGGCCTCCTCTGGGCTGGGCTGGGCACCTTGTCCTGCCTCTCCCAGCCTCTGTGGTGAGGTTTGGCTCACGGCTACTTTCTAATCCCTGCCTGACCACACGGTGTCTGTCCCTGTGTCCTCACCTCGGGACTTCCTGCTAGCTCCGATCTTAAACCATCGCCCACTCACCTTGCTGTATGGTAGGTCGGCACAGTGGATGCAGGCATTGGCACCACAGACGCAGGGGTTGACACTGTGGACGCAGAGGTGGGCACAGTGGACGCAGAGGTCGGCACTGTGGGCTCACAGCAGCTCTGCTGAATCTGGGCTGTGCTCCTCCAGCAGGGCCAAGGCAAGTCAGCTCCGTGCATAGCCAGGAGCCTGCTAAGTTCAGTTCCACGGTATGGTAGTACTTGATCCTGTCTGCGGGGGACATTGCTATTGATCCCCCCCAATGGTATAAGTTTAAGGTCTCTTCTAGGTGTGGTTTCCGGCTGGCTGTCCCCAAGCATGAAGAACCCCGTCTAGAACATGGCACCAATACCCTGGCTTGACACAAAATGAAAGCCGCTTTGCGGCGTGATACCTATAGACCCAACAGATTTGGGGTGAGATATGGAGCTGCAAGCAAGAGGGGTGGTGGGATGGGGGAGGGGCGGGGGATGAGGGTGGAGTGGGGGGATGGGGCGGGGTGGGGTGGGGGGCTGTCTCCCAAGATCGGCTGGTGAGAGGTTGTGTGTTCCTCAGTGCAGAAGCGGAAACTCACCCTTTCTTTCCTTCTGTTTTTGGTGGTGGTGGAGTGTGCATGCGTCTGTGTCACCGGATCCTGTGGGTGTGCACGAACATGCCCTCATCTTGGCACAGTGTGGTCACTGGCACAGCCAGGCCCTCCCCCTGGATTTGGAACAGTTTGTTTTTTTTTTTTTTTCAACAGCTTCCCTGAGACCCGTCTACCAGACAAGCATGCTGCAAGAACAAAGCCGGGTGTCTGGGGACTCCTTGTCCCCGGAAGGAATGATGACAGGGGACGCTAGCCTGATGGAATGTGTCTGGGCCTTAATGCCACTGCGAGGTGACTACAGCGAAGAGCCCATTTGTCCCCCGAATTCCCTTCCCTAGTCAGGCCCTGAGTGGCTTTGTACTTTGGTCCCTCGGGGCAGCGGGACCCAGACTGGTAGAGGTAGCATGCCACTGGGTATGGGCGGCGAGGGAGGGTGGTGTTCCCCAGACTGATGTCAAATTGCCCTTTGTCCCCGTGGGCCCTGGAATTGTTTTCAGCAGCCAAGACTCCTCAGAATTTCTTGGAGCAGAATTTGGGTAGGCCAGGCTTCAGACTGCACACCTCACAGGGCAGGAGGAGGTGGGGTCCCGTCACCAGGTGAGACTTCTGACCCTTTGGGAAGACTTCCGAGACAGCATGAGTAGCCCCAGGGCGGCCACACCACTGCAGATGATTCGGTCCATGCCCTCTGCTGTCCTGGGGTTCTGGAGAGCCCTGGGCCAGGAAGGCAGGAAAGGCAGGCAGGAGAGGATGGCGGGGTGACCCTGGCATTAGGCTGCAGTGCTTAGAAGTCATGTAAAAGTCCACGTGATAAAAATATATTTTTCATCCCAACTCAGGTATCCACAGTGGCGTGATAGGCTGTGGCTGTCTGTCTGAAGGGGTGTGACGGACAGAGAGAAAGCAACACTGTCACCTGTCACACTGGGGCCATATCTCAAACTCTCTTCTCACGACTGCCGGGCTCACAGGCTCACGTCACCACGCCTGGCTTCTAAGGTGCCGGGCACTGAACTGGGGCTTGGCCTGTGTGAGGCATGTTCTGTGTCAGCCTGTTTGCTTGCCTGCTTGTTTGTTTTCGACAGGGATTCTGTAGCATACTGGTCTTGAAGGCCCCCAATCCGCCTGCCTGCACCTCTCAAACACTGCGATCACAGGAGTGTGCCGGCGTGTTTGAACTCCGCTTCAGGACCATAGACAGAGCACCCCACACTCTCCCTCTCTCCCCTTGTGTGCTGAGCAATGCACCTCCACCCACCAAGCATGGTCACTGAGGTCCTCAGACCCCGGAAGGGGATCCAGCCGCCATCTGGATGGGTGTGAGCTTAAGGTGCACCCATCAGGCCTGCCCTGGCGTGTGGTACAAGAGGAGAGTTGCCAGCAAAAAAATGAATCTAGATGACAAGGTCTTCCAGGGTCCTAATAGGCTAGAGAGGGTTGGAGGTGTCACTGAACAGAACTGGACATTAAGAGATATGGATGTCCGTGACGAGAGCCAGGGTGTCACAGGGACCCCAGGCTGCAGCATGGGTGGCAGGGGGCTCAGGCGGAGCCTTTGGTTGGAGCTTGGAGGGAGGCAGGGCTGTCACTCGGGCTGGGCTGTCACTGGAGGCCCCCCCCTCCCCGGAGCAATCTGAAGAAAAGCGCAAATGCATCTGTGAGGTTCTCTTAATGGGCTTAATGCTGCTGGAGCTCTAAGGCCAGTCATTTTGCTTCCCACGCAGAGCTTTGAGGAAGAACAGAAAAAAAAAAGGATGAACAATGGTTCTCGTCCTCTTCAGCAGAGGAAATAAAACAGTAGAAAAATAACAGAAATTATTATTGTGCAACTTTGCTCACCTTTATTTTTCATCCGCCCGCTTCCACGAGCTCCAACAATGCGCCAGGGTCTTGGTTAATTTCCGGATGGAGGAACCTTTCTGTGGCTGCTCTAACAAGCTGCTGAGTAATTAGCGTAATGCCGTCCTATGCTCAAATTGCTCTGCTAATGAGCCTGACTGACAACAGCAGCATTAGCCGTTAGTCACGGCCTCTGAAGGCCCCCAGTCTAGTTTCCTGGGGGAGGGGTGTCACATCTGTTTGCTGCTGTGGTTGTGGTCCTCAGGACAGGGACCCCTGAGTCGTGCTTGAGGCTCAGTAGTCAGGGTCTCTTCATAGAGGGGACAACGGAGACCATGCCCTGTGTTCCCTAGTTTGCTTTCTGTGGCTGTGTTAAGGCTCTGGCCACAAGCTGCTTGGAGAGGAAAGGGTTTTAATTGACTGACATGTCCAGATCGAGGGGACCCCAAGGCAGAGACGTGAAGGCAGGGCCTGAAGCAGGCACAGCACTGTCTACTGACGTGCTCCCAGGCTTATTGTCATATAAGCCTTTTCTTTTTTGAGATACAGGATCTCAAGATGTAGCCCTGGCCTAGAACTCCCAAAAATCACTCTGCCTCCTCTGCTGGGGTTAAAGGTGTATGCTCCCACGCTCTCTGCTCTACTCAGCTACCTTTCTCATACAGCTGAGACCACCTGCCTAGGGGATGGTGCCACCCACGGTGGGCTGGGCCCTTCCACGTCAATCGGTAATCAGTCAGCCCACAGATAAGTGCACAGGCCAGTCTGATGGAGGCAGTTTCTTGGCTGAGGGTCTCTCTTCCCCAGTGTCTCTAGTGCATTGTGGGAAATGGGTATTGGCTCCAGTGCCATTAGCACAGGCCAGGATTGTTCTCTCTCAATCTAGACAAGCCCTGACCCCATCAGAGGAAAGATTCACCCAGGAAATATCATAACAGAGGAAGAGTGGGTCAAATCACCAGTTCACCAATTTACCAATGTGCTTTACCCCCCAATTCCAGGATGGAGCCTAGGGCCTTGGACATGTGGGTGTCCTACCCCTGAGCTAGCCTCCCTTCACACTTTATTTTTTTCCCCCTGAGACAGGGTCTCTCTGTAGCTCTGGCTGTTCTGGAATTCACTCTGTAGCTCAGGCTGGCTTTGAACTCACAGAGATCCACCCGCTTCTGCCTCCTGAGTGCTGGGATTAAATGCATGCGCCACCATGCCCAGCTTACTATACATTCTGAGCAGGAACAGGATATTTCATTAAACATCTATGTGTCTCACATTTATGAAAACTGGAAGCCTAGTGGGTAGAGCGCCTGCTCAGCATAAAAGCCCTGGCTTCCATCCCCAGCTCTGCATAAACTGGATGGGCACACCCAAGGGATGGAGGCAGGAGAATCAGAATTCAAGATCAGCCTCGGCTACACAGCGAGTCTGAGGCCAGCCTGGGCTATTCTGCCTGAATAGAATACATGAATTATATTTCGAAAACAATGAAGCAAATCTTTGAAAATACAGCTGTGAACATGTGCGTGGAGGAGGGGCTGTTTCTCCACAGCTCGCCTCATGTGTGAGGAGAGCACTCTGGGGACAGCGGCAGGGGCTGAGTGTGAAATAGAACCTGGGTCATCTCTGTCCTTTTCAAGCTGCAAGAGCTCCCAGAGGCAGGGGCTTGGGGTCAGCATATCATTTAGCCCAGGCTGATCTCAAACTTGCTATGTAGCCAAGGCTAGCCTTTTCTTCACAAGCACCGAGGTCACTGCCTCCTTCTGAGGAGAGGGTGGGGTGGGCGTTGGAGAGCTGTGCAATTCCTTGGGTAGCTGGCCCTACCTGTCCAGGACAGGGCGGACCTACACTTTCCAGCCACGATGCTGGCTGCTGTCTCCTTGTTCAGTCTCTTTGACCAGCCTGGACCCTGGCCTGGCCATTGTGGACTGCTGACCTCCCACCACTGCCCTTCAGTGGAGGAGCCAGGCCTGGCCAGGCTAGGCGGCAGTGAGTTCTTTGCCAGCCCCTTTACTGGGAAGGATGCTGAAGGAAGGTGTGCAGGGGCATGGGGAGGAGGAGAGGGAAGAGTGGGCAGAGGGTGGGCATGTGTGCGAAGGACCCATGCAAATCTGCAGTGACGCATGAGAAATTCAGCGATGGTAGCAGATGCCTGGATCTGTGCTCTCGGGTGTTTTGAGGCTGGTCGTAAACTCTGTGTGAGGCTGAAGATGACTGCTTCTCAGGCGTTAGGGTGCATCAGACCCAGAGCTTGGTGCGCGCTGTGCTCAGCAAGCACTCCACAAGCTGAGCCCCAGCCCCAGCCTGAAGGTGTGGCCCAGCTGGCCTCCGACTGCTCCCCTCACCTCGGCCTTCTCGGCATTCGCCTGCCCGAGTGTGCCTCCACCGCTGGCTGGTTTTGGTTTTTGAGGCAAGGTCTAGATACGGATCCAGACTGGCCTGGAATTCTGGCTTCTGCTGCCTCTGCTTCCCCAGTGCTGGACTTCAGGCTTGTGTCCCCAGATCAAGCAATGGGGATTCACGTCTTTCACATTGGCACTCTGTGGCTGCCCCAAGGAGTCTGAGAATGTTCTAGATGCAGTCAGCGAGCCTGGGACATGAGGGCCCGGGTTAGGACCTGGCCTCAGCGGCGCTGCAGATGTGACCAGAGGTCAGCATCCTTTTCGGGGCGGGGGGGGGGGATTATCTCTTAAACTAGTAAGCAAGACCCGCCCACCCCAGACACCACCATCCCCCTGCAACTTTGTTGAGGAGAGCCTCTGTCCAGCACCAAACACCCAGTTGTCACCCTTGCCCTGCGGAGACCCTGCCCCTCCTGCTGTCTCCTAGAGGTTCTGCTTGTTCAAGGCTGTTCTTCTCACAGAGTTAGAGTGACTTTCCCCTCCCCTGCAGCTGGCTCCTCCAGACAGTGTCTAATGGGCTGAGTTTATCTTGTCTGTTGAGGTGGTGGCCACGTGTGACTGTCCCACAAGGCAGACACTCAAATTACTCTCTTTAAAAGCTGCATAAAACTCAGTGGCATCAATGGTCCCTCGATGGTGGCATTTTATTTCACACTTGGTTCCACAAGGAGCAGAGCTGCCGTGCAACCAGCTCTCAAGTCCCAGGCCCTCATAGCTCGGTCCCTTGTAAAGTCAATCTGTCACTGGGGAACAATGGGCTCTCCTTGAGGATCCTTAGTCTCACAGATAAAAATATAAAACAAACTTAGAGGGGAACGTGGGGGCCTTTTAGGAGTGTTTGAGAGGGGAACAACTGCAAAGGCCAGCTGGGAAGCCCTGGAAATCAAAACTCTGCTTGGGGTGGGGGGGCAGGGTTCAGGAGGAGGAAGCGGTAGACTGGCTGAGCCCCCAGGACCTGTATGAAGCTGCCCTGAGGGAGGGGCACCTGGGGATGTGAGTGCATGTGTCAGTAAGGGGACAGCTACTCCCCCTAAGCAAATGTGAGTGACCATGTGTGGGGACAAGCTTCAAGTTGCCCCAGATAACATATTCCAATATGGCCACAGTTGTGATAGCACCAAAGAAAGTCATAGATGAACACACTTTTTAAACATCCAGGGGCATCAAACAGGGGGTCTATTGAAACAGGGTTGGGTCACTGCTGTGGCCTAAGCACTGATGCCATTCTTGGCCTTTGGCTTGGCAAAAGCTAGGGGATTCCAAAAGGGCTTACCTGCCTATCACAGGCATTGCCCAGAAGTGGGCAATGGATGGCTGTTGAGGAGGGTATGGTGGTTAGTTTTCATTGTCAACTTGCCACAGTCTAGAGTCACCTGGGATTAAAGTCTCAATGAAGGGTTGTCTAGATCAGATTGGCCGGTGGCTTTCCCATCACGGCAGACTGCAGCCTTAGCAGCAGGGTTTCCTGACAGACAGGGGACTGAGCATGCATTTCTCTCTCTGTTCTTGAAGGGGATGTGACTAGCTGGTTCAAGTTTCTGCCTCCTTGTCTTCCCCACATGATAGACTGTGTGACCTGGAACTGCAGAGCTGAAAAACACCCATCCCCTCTTTTTTTTTTTTTTTTTTTTTTTGCTTTTTGAGGCAGGGTTTCTCTGTGTAGCCTTGGCTGTCCTGGACTTGCTTTGTAGACCATGCCTGCCTCTGCCTCCCTGAGTGCTGGAATTACAGGTGTGTATTACCACCCTGGGCCCTACTTCTTAAAGTTGCTTTTTGTTAGGATATTTTATCACAGCAACAGGAAACACAGCTAGGACAGAAGCTAAAAACGGCTCAAGATAACCTGCCTCTCATTTGCAGGATTCTAACTTCCCGCAACCACAGAAGCTCTTTTCGAAGTTTAAATGCACTTTACTTTTACAAAACCTACATAACATTTCCGTCTTAAAAAACAAAGCCTCCACTCCAACTAAACCACAGTCATAATAAAAGAAGTCAAGGTTGCATCGGTTTCCTTTGTCTCAAGTTCTGCTGTATGGCTGACAAGCTGCAGCCAGTCACCTGGTGACAGACTCCAGGTCTGCTCCTTCAGAGAGTGGACATTCCAGCCTGGCTTGGGAGGCACTTGGGACGCAGAGACAAGCAATCTCTGAGTTCTAGGCCAGACTGGTCTACAGAGAGTGTTTCAGGACAGCCAGGGCTACACAGAGAAACCTTGTCTCAAAATGCCACACACACACACACACACACACACACACACACACACAACAAAGAAGAGAGATTCCATGAAGTGTGTTCCCAACTTGAGCAGGTGGTTTGCTGCCATACAAATATCCTCCCCGTTCAATCCACGAGGACAGAAAGCACAGAGGTTATCTTCTGCTTCCTAGTATCGATTTTATTTCCATTTATGCATCTGTGTGTGCCTGCCTGCCTGCCTGTGTACTGTAAGTGCTCAGGTTCCTGTAGAGGCCAGAGAGGACATCAGAATCCTGAAACCTGGAGCTAACAGGTAGCTGTGAACCTCCCAACTGGGTGCAGGGAACAGAAATCAGGCCTGTTGCAAGAGCACCATGTGCTCTTAACCCCTGAGCCATCTCTCCAGCCCCAGTCACAGAGGCCATGATCAGTGAATGAGTTCTGAAGCACCTTAAGCAGAAGTGTGGCTTTTTCTGTTTCCTGGAAAATCCAGTTCACTTCTTGACTTGACTGAAGTGGATCATGGTTTTGAAGTTTCTGGAGCAGATGGCTTCCTGAGGGAATCTAGGTGATGGATGTGTGTGTGTGTATGTGAGTACCAGTGCATGGAGGTACCAGAAGAGGGCGCTGGGTCCCCTGAAGCTTGAGTACTAGGCAATCATGAGCTGCCTGACTGGGTGCTAGGAAGTAAATTCAGGTCCTTTGCAAGAGTAGCACTTAGCTCTTAACTGCGGAGCCATGTTCCTAGCTCCTGGATCAACTCTTAAGACAACAGTACATTGTCTTGGTTAGTTGTTTGTTTTTTGTTATTTTTTTTTTGGGGGGGGCAACTTGACCCAAACTTGTGACAGCTATGAAAAGGGGACCTGTTGCTGTTGTGAGAGAAGATGTTGGAGATCTCCTGAAATGAGGATTGGACTAGCTCCAAGGAACCCGATGAACCTAACCAGCAGGAAGCAGCTAAGGGAACTGTGGCCCCTCTCCCCCTAACCCTTTCTCTCTCCTACCTGGTGTTGGGGAGTTGGCAGAGCAGGGAGAAAGAGATAAAAGAAATGTAAATAAAAGTTTTTTAAAAGTATGCCAACAAAGACCTCAACCAAGGAACTATCAAAATTGGCCTGTGATCCTGCCTGTGGGGCATTTTCCTAATTGTTGAGTGCTATAGGAGGGCCCAGCTCTACCCATGGTGGTAGAGAGCAAGCCATGGAGAACAAGCCAGTAAGAAGTGTTCATGCATGGCTTCTGCTTCAGCTCCTGCCTTGATTTCCTGCCCTGACTCACTTCAATGATAGACTGGGACTGGAAGTGTAAGATGAAACAAACCCTTTCTTTCTTCTGTAAGGTGTTTGGGTTGGTGTTTTAGCACAGAAGAGAGGGCATGTGTTGCTATAAACTAATTTAAATTATTGGGGGACAGTTTAGAATGTTGTTTCTGCCCAAAGTCAGAGGTTGGACTCAAATCTTATTATTTTGACCAACAATGTACAGAATAGACTAAGAGAAAAATAAACATAAGGGACAGAAAGATATCTTTGTTGGTGAAGGGCCTGCCTCAGCATAAAGACTGAATGTAATCCCAGCTTGGTGTGGTTACTATGTTGGTGACCCTTAGTGAGGGGAGGGGCCTGCAGAGACAGGGCCGCAGAGCTCCCCAAACAGCCAGTCTAGCTAGCCAGCAAGGACTGGGTTCAATGGAAGACTCTATCTCAATAAACAAGGTGGAGAATAATGAAGAAATCCAGTATCACTTCAGGCCTCCAAAGGCAGGTGTGGGCAGGTGTGCACACACACTACATACTGGAAAAAAAAAAAAAAAGGTAAAGGTAAAAAAGAGATAAATCTAGGAACAATTCCCAGTGGCTAAAAGCTGCTCATGCAAAGGACTTGAGTTTGATTCCCAGCACACACATTGGGTGATCCACAACTCCAGCTTTGGGGGACCCAGCACCTTCTTCTGGCTTCTGTAGGCATTGTGGTCATTTGCATAACCCTCCCCCATATGCACATAATTATTTTTTACAAAACTGAAATAAATTTGATCTTAAGAATATAAAGAAACAGGCTAACATTTAACTGGAACACCATCTAACCTAAGTACAAGCCAAGGAAAATATGGACAAAGCATGCGAGCTTGAACTGAATCACTGTCCCCCACTTGTGCCTGTTTTGTGAGAATCAAGAGACATGCCTGAAGTACCTTATGCATAGGCCTTCATGACTCCCTACAAGGAAAAGGGGGAACCCAAGCAAACCAAAAGGAAACCCAGCCCTAAGCAGCATCGCAGTAGAGACTATAACCTTGGCTCTATGCCTCTGGCACACCCTTAAAGGAAGTGCCTGGGCCCATGGGACAGCTGGGGTCCATGCTGCTTTTCAGTCAGGAAGCTCCAGAAAGACAAGGAAATGCTAGGAAGCATCTCCAAGGACCTCCTCCAATTTACCAGCAACTCTCAGTTCCTAACTTTGTGTTCTTCCGTGGAAAGGCCTATCTTCACTTGCTGTACCCTGGTGTGAGGGTGGATAGGGGTGCAGTATTTGAGGGCACGACAAGCTTGGAGATGAGCTAGCCTCAACACCCTGCCCAGTGTGCTGATTCAGCCAGGCCAGAAGCCCACTGCTGGGTTAGAACAGTAGGGGCCACAGACACAGGACGATAGGAAGCCTTGCCATGGGGAGAAAAGATGGGACAGAAAAATCCCTTACCTCATCAAAAGGTCACTCAAGTAGGGAAACCTGCATTATTTCCCCACAAGCTGGCTGAGGCTTTCAAAAGGCCCACCAACCCGGATCCTTTACTGCCTTCCACCATGTTGCAAGAAATAATACGAGGTTGCTTCTGGGCCAACATTTTCTAGACAGCTAGCCCCTGACACCTGTAAAAAGCTTCAGACCCCACAGACTCAGCCACTGGGCACCAAGGGTCACTAGGGGTAGCACAGCTCAGCGATAGAGCACATCTGTATAAGGTCCTGGACTCAATTCCCAGTACCCAGTTTCTCATTAAAGAAGTTTTGCCTGCATGTATGTACACTACATGCATGCCTGGCTTGTATAGGTCAGAAAATGGTGCCAACTCCCCTGGAACTAGAGTTAGGGAAGGCTGAGCTGGATGCTAGGAATTGAACCTGGGTCCTCTGTAAGAATAAGTGCCCTTAGCTGCTAATCCAACTCTTTATTCCCATTTGTGTAACTGTTATGTATTTCCATTTGTGTGTGTGCTGTCGCTGGTACCCAGATACTCTGCTGAATTTATCTATTCTAGTAGCTTTGTGTAGAATCTTCAGGTTTCTGCAAATAGGTAATTTCTTTTTTTTTTTTTTTTTGGGGGGGGGGAAGAGGGGTTCAAGATAAGGTTTCTCTGTATAGCTTTGGTCGTCCTGCAACTCGCTTTGTAGACCAGGCTGGCCTTTGAATTCAGAGATCTGCCTGTCTCTGCCTCCCAAGTGCTGGGATTAAAAGCACGTGCCACCACCACCTGGCTGCAAATAGCTGATTTAATAGGCTTCCTGCCCTGCTAGGACTCCCCGGCTGCTTTCTCCTAGATGTATTGAGTGCCTGAAGAGATGTTTTATTTTCTCTTTATTCTTTCACTTTCGCTTGTTATATTCTAAAGACTTAGTCAAAACCAAAAGCATGGGTATTAGAGATCGTTCTCCAGGCAATATAGAACAAGTGTATGTGGTGTGCATGTGTGTTTGCCTGTGTGGAGACGTGTGCAGATTCGTGGGCACAGGTGTACATAGGAGGTCTGAGGTTCAATCACTCTCACCTCATCCACTAGGCAGGGTCTCAAATCCAGAACTCACTGATCTGGGGACCCAGTCAGCATGCTCTGGGGAGCCCACCTCTGACTTCCAGGGCTGGAATTTCAGGCAAGCTGCCACACTTGTCTGACATTTAGGTAGCTTCTGACAGTCTGACTTCTTGTGTGACAAATGCTTTATTCACTGAGGTCTTCTGAGACTCCAATTCTTCCTTTGAAGCCTGATGCCTTTTGTTTATCTTGTCTAACTGCTCTGACTAGAACGTTCAGTGTGGTGTGTAACAGAAGCCCTTGCCATGTTTCTGATACTAGAGGACGAGCTTTGAGAGTTCACCATTGAGTATGAGTATCAGGCTACACTTGAACCTGATATCCTGCTGGCTTTGGTTCTTCCTTTTGTTCTACCACAGGTGTCCTCAGAGGTACTCCTAAGTGCTTCAGGCAGCTTTTGTAAGGTTGGCTTTTGACAGCCAAGAGAGCAGCAGACAGGAGAGTAGCAGTGTGTGGCGCCCCCTAGTGTTACAGCTCTCGGGCGTGTTAAAGCTTTCCCACAGGTCCAGGAAACTTGATTCTTTGATTATTGGCCATGGTTAGCATTGCAGCTTTGGCACAAACCTAGACATTGTAACTGCTCAGCCCTTGACAGCCGTTTGCTGGCTCTAAAGGCTTCACAACTCCTTCATATTCCTCCAGCAACTAGGACCTGCAGTTTTCCTTCTGTGGGCTTTACAGCTTCCTATCCTTCAGCCTGGACTCTCCAGCCTTTCTCTACTCTGCCTCTCCTCTTGTTCTTGCCCTGGTGTCTCTCTTAAGCCGTTTCACCACTTCTTCAGATGCAGAGCAGCTGGCCTTCTTGCTGCTTTTGAAGTCTGGCCTGTCAACCACTGGGGCTGCCACCGCACTGTTGTGCTGGCAGCCGAGCCCTCATCACTGACACAAGGCAGGGGAAGCCTGAGAGAAGCCTGTGTTGGGCAGGCATCTCCCAGCTCACCAAGGGAGCTAAACACAGCACAGAAGGGGCATCCGTACCAACCACAGCTTTGTCTGTTTCTTTAGCACTATACATGGCAGTCCTCTTGTTAAGCTCCCAGAGGAAGTGTAGACACTGCCTCAGGCAGAAGACTTCCGGGGCCATCTAGAGATCACCAATTCTTGCGGTGACATAACCCCCAATATCCTTTAGACACGTGAATTTCACATCCCTTTACTGCCAACCTTCCTGCTATGGCTTGAGCATGGTGTGTTCCCTCCCAAATACACCTTTGGGTTGAAGTCCCACTGAAGGTGGAGAGGCTTGATTTGACTCCTGAGGTCCAGAGATGAGGATCTGATAAAGTGATCAGGGTGCAGTCCGATTAGATGAACCCATAAAGTACATGCAAACGTTTCTGTCTCTCCACTGGATGCCTAGAGCTGCCAGGATGCTGCTGGCAATCACAACCTTGGAACCACAGCCAAGGTTAACCTCAGTAGAACTTACAGTCTTCAGCATTGCTCCTGGCAGCAGAAAATCAAACAATACCCCCTTCTCACACGTTTCTATTTGAAGTGCCATAAAATGGTCTGCCCATTGCATGGCTCTGCAGACAGGTAGACCTGTATGTGCCAGGTCTCCATTCACACTACACTTTGAGGTACAGGCACACTACAGCACAGTCATAGTTCATTCCTGTTTGTTGGGAGGATTCCAGCATGTGGCTGCACTGTCATTCACCTGTTTTGAGGCCACTAGACAGTTATCAGTAAGGTGACAATATATCTCTGCAAATATTGTGGGCACATTATCATTATGTGGACATCTAAATTGTGGAACCTAAGGCAGTTTACATAATTAAGAAACCACCCTCACAAGGGCTGGAAAGATGGCTCAGAGGTTAAAAGCACTGTCTGCTCTTCTAGAGGTTCTGAGTTCAATTCCCAGCAACCACATGGTGGCTCACAACCATCTATACTGGAATCTGATGCCCTCTTCTGTCATGCAAGTGATCTACAGATACAGCACACTCCCATGTTAAATAAAATCTACCTATGCTTTAAAAAAATAAAAACAAAAAAGGAAACCACCCTCACAAAAGCCAAAACCAAACACAAACGCTCAGCAACTTTCCAAATAGGCATATCATTTGCAGTAGCAATACAGGTTCCGATGCTTCATGCTCCCACCAGCACCACCTTGTTAGGCTTCAGTCAAGGGTTTTCTGTGTAGTTTTGGCTGTCTTGGAACTCACTGTGTCAACCAGGCTGGCCTCGAACTCAGAGAACTGCTGCCTCTACCTAAGCACTGGGATTAAAGGTGTGCACCATCATACCTGACTCATGTTTACCTGCATGTTCTGTGTTCTAGACAGTTAAAGCAAGTATAACGAACACTGGACAGGGAATGCTGGACCTCTCGTGTTGACGGACCATCCCTGTTTTTCTGGGTATGTAAGGCTCTGCTCACTGCCGAGTTTCCACTATACTCTTGGCACACTGGTTTTTCTATTCCTTGGGACATCTGGATCATTATTCACCCACCTCATTGTTTCCGATTTTGGCAGAAGCCCGGCTACTTCCATGGTCTGCGCTTCAGACTCCTTTTTCCTTGGAGAAGCTTCATGTCTAGGCCTGGCATCTCTCATAATTTTCATGTTATATAATAAGCTTCATCTCTCCACACAGATATTTTTATTGTACCAGCGTCTTAACTGCATATATGTGTACCATGTGTGTGCAGTGCCCAAAGTTCAGAAGAGGGTGCTGAAATCTCTGGATCGTTGTCCAGCCTGAGGAGGTGGGAATTGAACCTGGCTTCTCTTCAAGAGCAGCCACTGCTCCAGCCTTGTCCAGTTCTACTTGCAAATTCAAGTGGTGTCCCAAGCTTGGCACATGGGCTGTAGCAGACCCCAACACAGGACAATCCCATCTGACTGAACGAATACGGAAGAGCAGCAGGAGTGAATGCGCCAAAGGCCAACAGGAAGCACTGCTGCACTAGCGCAGCACTGGCCCACCTTTTCCTTCATCAGGTAGAATGTGAGCCTACTCTTCACCCCAACAGAGAAACAAGCAGAGGGACCAACCTGCTTACAATACTTCTCATTTATGCCTAAAGTCAGCTGTGATTCTCAGGGCTGCCTCCAGAGCCCAGGACCCTGCCTGTTGGGAGATGCCTACAGAATCTGGAGCATGAAGGTATGTACCTGACAAGAGGCAGAGCACAGCCAGCCCTTGTTGGGACAGCAATAAGAAGGGAACACTGTCAATGCAAAAAGATGTGGTGAGAAATGAGTCATGACACGCCACTGTTTCTGCTTCTGTTTTTAAGGCAGTATCTCCAGGCCAGAAAGAGGGCTCATCAGGTGATGGTGTTTGCTTATAAACTTGAGTCCAATTATCTTAGACCAGTGGTTCTCAACCTGTGGGTCCTAACAGGTTTAACCTTTGGGGTCGAATAACTCTTTCATAGGGGTCACATATACGATATCCTGCATATTAGATTACAATTACAATTAGCAGCAGCAAATTCACAGGTATGAAGTAGCAACAAAAATAACTTTATGGTTGGGGGTCACCACAGCATGAGGAACGGTATTAAAGGGTCACAGCATTAGGAAAGTTGAGACCCAGATGGTAGGAGAAAACCAATTCCCCCAAGCTGTCATGAGTTCAATGCATGCATGGTGGCACATGAGCCACCTCACACACAACATAAAAGCAGTCTAGGCAAGCCACCATGGCTTTGAATTAGCAATCCTTCTGCCTCAGCCTGGGATTACTGGTGCATATAATAATAATAATAATAATAATAATAATAATAATAATAATAAATAACGTTTTCTGACACAGGGTTTTTCTGGCTGTCCTGGAACTTGCTTTGTAGACCAGGTTAGCCTTTAATTCAGAGACCCACCTGCCTTTAACTCCCTAGTGCTGGGATTAAAGGCATGCATCTTTTCGCCGGGCCTCAGTTTAGTGTTTCAAAACAAAACAACAAAACCTAAAAATAGCACCACGTATCTTGAGTATGTGTGAGCTGACTGGCACACAAGTGCCATGATGTGCACATGGAGGTCAGAGGACAGTTCAGAAGTTAACTCTCCCTTTAGCCAGGTGCGGTGGCAGACACCCACTAATTCCAGAAGACTAAAGGCAGAGCCAGAAGGATCTCTTTTGAGTTCAAGGCCAGACTGGTCTTTATCAAGTTCCAAGACAGTCAGGACTATATAGACACAGTCTCAAAACCCAAAGTTGCCTTTCCTCTTGCACCATGTGGGTTCCGAACACTGACCCTGGACTGCTTGGCTGGGGTAAAGAAAGCAATGGAAATCTGTGAACTATCACTAATGTTACTTGCTGGCAATCACAGCAGGTAGGGCAAGGAGCGAGACACACGGAATAAAAGTAGACAAGCTGGAGGAGCAGGCAGGGTATCTCACAATAGTGGTGGTGGTTCCCTCTTAGCAAAAATGTACTGAGCACCTATGTGTCAGGCACTGGTGGCTGCAGGTGCATGTGGGTCACGGCAGTGGCTAAGAGTGTTTCTCCAGGAGGAGCTGACATGCCCAAGAGCCACGGACAGATGAAAGCTAAAGAGGACTCTTGGCACAGCCCCAGACTATGCAGCTACTAGACCCAAAAAAGGCTCAAGAGGAGCTCTCTAGAAACAAAGCATCAGGCTTTATTTTGTTATTACTTTTAATACAGGTATTGTACTGTAGACATCTGTTAGTCTTGCAATTCATTCGGCCAATACACAGAAATGAAAGGAGCAGGAACTCATTGCAAGCCCTGGCTGGCACCCTCTACCCCAACACACCTTGTCCCTTTTACCCTCGCAGCCTCTCCCCAAGACAAGCAAACCTACGTCCTTTCCTAAACACAACACCCAGGCGCTCCTTTCCCAGTGGACGGTGGGATGGAAAAGCCAGCCCAGTCCACAGCAAGGAGGCAGTGTGGGCTGACAAGGGGCCAAACCCCGGCTGTGGCCAGCAAGGCTTGTCACCAGGTGAGACAGGACTATGCCATCTGCCAGCAATGTGAGGTCCTGGGCCATGCAGGTCAACCATCCCTGAGACGAGCAGAAGGAGCCCTGTCCTCTGGTGGCACCAGGTTCCAGAGGAGAATGCAGTCTCTTCTGAAGGAGCTGTGACCAAAGGGTCCTGAGCGGACACACACAGGCCAGAGTCCCTCACCTCCAGCCCCAGGACCTCCTGCTGCCCACTGAGCCTGGTGAGCAGGCCTGCCTCGGCCACCTGAGGCGGTCCCTGCACTGTGTACAGTGAGAAGCAAGGAAGGAGTAAGGCATTGGACACGTGACTCTATCTCCATATGTGATGGCAGGTAGGCACACTGCTGGGGATGCTGGTTCTAAAAAACTTGTTGGCCATTTTTCAGAATATCCTTTTGGTTTTAAATACTGGTCAGGAAAAAAACAAATGATGTAAAAATACGTGAATATTTTTCTATTACAGAAATGAAAAACTGATCTGCATCTAAAAGTGCAAGAGGTGAGGTGACTGAGCCCTTTCCCCAGATGCCACGGCAGTGCACAGGCCAGTGCTTCAGCTGTTGAAGGAGGCTGGGATGTGTTTATGCTGACATAGAAAATTATAAATTACATTGAATTAGTATCCATAATCACTATATACACACAAACCAGTTCTAAAATCCACTGGTTTTACAAGTGAAAACCTCACAAGGTACAGTAAAACAAGAAACATGCTTGGATGCCAGGTTGTGACTCTTGTTAAAGCCAGCCCGCTAGATGGACGCCCTCTCCCCAGTCACCAGCACGAGCACGTCCAGACTCACCTCTGTGACTTGGAGCAGGTGCCGGCGCAGACTGCTCTGAAATGGCCATCAGTGATGTTTGCCGACAAGGGACATTTTGGTGAATGGGTTAAAAGGCGGATGAACTACCAAAACAGAACAAAACAAAAAACAACCCTCCCCCCGAAAAAAAAAAAAAAAGACTAAAAAACAAAACAAAACAAAACAAAACAAAAAACCCAACCACAGCCATGTACACTCCAATATTCTAGTGTTTCACCTGTAGAAAGGAACTCCGAGCAAACAAGACCTTAACAGAACATATGGCTTTACAAGAACAGCAATTTATCAACTAAGTTGTAGCAATAAATACTTAATCTCCATCAAGACTCACGCATTTGATCCGCCTGAAACAATACAGAAAACAGTTACCAATCAAGAGCGGGTTATAAAAAGAACACCAAGTATTTCTTATTCAAAATCACTTTGTAAGTCAGAACAACCAAAATAACACGCAGAGGGCTTTTCCATCGACAGCTCTGTGCCAACCTGGAAGAAAAATGAATTCAGAATTTTGTACAAGGTGGAAAATGTATGAAAACTGCCTAATACTTTGGTCACACTAATAATTGTCAAATAGTTATGTTTTGAATACAATAGATCTGTGTAGTCACTTTATAAAACTATTCTTACAACCATCTGAACTATGTATCGCTACTATTATTACATGGGTGGCAAGATCTGATGTCACAGGCTACCCATCATTTAGATCAATACAATATAAACATACGCAAAAATTATTGGTATTTGTCAATGTGCAATATTTTTACACTTCTGAATTTCTCTGTACAATGTCTTAGAATCTAGAATATAAAGGTTGCTGGTCCTGATCCCTTGCAGAGTGCAGCAGTGGCGGCTTGGCAGCTCTGGGGGAGCCCTCCAGAGCCCCTGGGTGGTGGTGGCCTGCAGTCCTCAGTCAGCAGCAGCAGATGTCACTCATCATACAGGGCCATTAACTGATGTATCGCTTGGCATGCTTGGCTGGTCAGTCCTACAGAGAAGGAGAAAGATACCTGAGGCACTCGAAGCTGAGCAGGGCAAAATCAGCTTTGCCCGCCCACCCACCACACAGGGCACAAGGCTGCCAACGGTGATGGAACAGCTGGTGTGTGGAAGCTCCTGACTCAGCTTCTCAGAACTGCACAAAGGTGCGCTCTGTTCACACACAGTTCAGCTTTCACACTGCTGGGCCAGCCGAGTGCTTCCGAAACTCTGCTCTGTCCTACGGGGGTGCAAACTTCTACCTGGAAAGCAGAGTTCTGCTACTAGGAAATGGAAAGGGAAAAACGTGTGTGAAGACTGTTGAGAAAAAAAGGGGCACAGCCAGATGATACGGGCTCCCACAGAACAGAAGCAGTATAGACATAAAGTGGCTGAAGACAGCGGAAATGGGTCTTCTACCAAAACCACAACCTGAGGCATTTGAACAGGTTTAGCCAGGCTGCAGCCACAGGCACACAGATGTTTTTTAACTGGACTGCCTTCCCTGATGGAGGTCTGTCAGCTATACAGGAACGACGAGATGGCCCCCATACTGTGCTTTAATTATGCACAATGGTGCCTCATCCATGAGGCACAGGGACTGAGGATTCTAAAGCCAGACAGAGCTGCGTGTGAATGCACCTGCAGTTCATAAGCTGTGTGCTGTTAAACGTTCCTTAACTTCTCAGCCCTGTTTTTGCCTCAGCAGAAAGAGGACAATAAGGCCCACCCCAGGGCTTTGTAAGTGTGATGTGTACACAACACTAGCACAACGGCTGTACAGACGTAACAGGTAGGGCAAGACTGGGGAAGCCAGATATGGTGGCAATGCAAATCCTTCTGGCTGAAGTAAAGAACGGTCCTGGCAAGCCCGGGACCCAGAGCAGTATGAAAGCGCTGGGGAAGCTTGCCATCCGCACTTTTCCCCATGTTACTGGTTGCTTCCAACAAGAGTGCTGGCAGCATGCCAAGCTCTGTTGGTACCAGCTCAATGTCGCTGCTCAGAGCTAAGCCCTGTAAGGCTACCTTCCCACAGACAACCCTACAGCCTCCCCCTGAGCAGGCTCTTTGGGCTGTGAGATACGTCCCCGTGACTCCTGTTCTAACCAGGGCTGGCTGAGGAAGGGCAGATGGTCAATGTAGACACAAGTGCCTGGTCTTCTACTGGCTTGCCCTAACTTTTTGCAGCTCATCCTACAGACTGAAGGACAGGGCATTTCATGCCGTATAAACAGCTAGAGAGGACCTAAGTGGGTATGTTTTGGCAAAAAAGTCTTCACTGTAGAGCCAAGAAGCAATCCACACCCTCTTGTATATCTTGTCAGATATATAAAAAAAACATTCCCAAATCCACGCTCCAGAGACTGTCTTGCCTGTTCAACAGCCTCAATTCGGGAAACCAACAGGCAGAAATCAGGGGCTGACGTAACCATGTAAAGACACTCTGCAAACCCCAGGAAAAGGGGGCCTTCCCAAATAGCTAGAAGCCTAGATGTTATCTTTTTTCCCCCAAGTCTTCCTAAGCAACCTGCTGGCACAGTATTTACAATTGCTTCTTTTTAAAAATCACAAATCCATACTTCATTTTGTCCAGAACTTCTATGAGAACACAAACAGGGCAGGTTACCATGAATAGGAGATTCCAGACCAGGAGTAGTGAGTGCCCTGTAGGTTCCTGTCCACTGGTTCTGCAGAGTGCAGCCCACTGGGGAGTCTGGCCAGGGGAAAGCACAACGCCTCTGCAATTGCTTTAAAGGTAACTTTATTCCTTCCAGAAGGAATACACATCTTAAATATATTTTTTATCAGAAAAGTGAGCTCTGAGAGGTGCTGAACAAAGTTTCTTGCTGTCCAGGGCATATCCTCATTCATCTTCTGACGTAGGCTCCTGTGAATCCGTGGCCACCTGGCTCTACCTGCGAGGCCGAGTGTATGGGCGTGGGCCCTCTGCAGCTGAGGCTTTGGCTTGGCCTATCCCTTCAGACCACTGGCTCAGTCTAAGCAAAAGGTGACTAGAAAGAAAACACCACATCCAAATCACACGGCTCTGGCAGTGGGGCTGTCTCACTAAGACATGCCCACCCACAGGTATCAACCCTCCAGGGATTGATCCTATGAGGACTCCCCTTCTCGGGCTAAAGTATTTAGCAGTACATGATGGCAAAGGGCCTCAGACACGTCCCCTGGTATCACAAGTGTGACTGGGAAATGAGGCAGTTAGGTCTGTTCCCTCACAGGACCACTAAAGACTCCACCCCTGGAGGGCTCAACACCATTCATAGCATACCCTTAAAAGAACTGAGTTTGGCCTGAGCAGTCTCCTCCCCAGGACCTTCCTGCAGAGCCAGTGTATCAACCATGCAGGATTGAGCCAAGGATTCTGGCTACTGGCTGCAAAGGTTAAGTGCTCACTTGTTTCTCAGAGCTTGGCTGGGGCACCTGACTTGAGACCTGAGAAATGCTACCGTGCCTAGCACACTGCTAAAGGCTTGGGCACAGCTGCTTAGACCTTTCAAGGACCCACCCTCACGTGTCAACTCCCTTCTACCTTCCAGGAAATGGCAAGCTAAGGTAGGGTAGAGCCTTCAAAGGCTACAGGCAGACAGGGTGGTTACCTTTGCTCGGGACTACTGCTGGGGATCCGGGGAGCTGTGCACTTGGCCTCTGCTGGCTCTGGGGTCTCTTCTGCATCTTTGCAAGCAGCATCTTGAGAGGTAGACAGTTTTTCTTCCTCACTACAGGAGAGAGGAAGATAGGGGCATCACATATAAGGCCTGATGTTTAAGGCCAGAGGATGAGATCACATGCAAATGGCTCTGAAGTCATGACTGCCATGGAGGCAAGCCCTGGGGCTGAGCATGCTCAGGGTGGAAGGATCACAGAAATGCAGACCGTGACTGGGGAACCACAAGAGGAAAGGGCCACACACAAGTGGGAACTGAGAGGGACAATGTAATGTGGCTGGTGTCTGAGAAAGAGTGGTCCGTGTCACCGTACATACCGGTAGGACTTCAACACTCTGAGGCCAAGTGTGCAAAACAGAAAAAGAAACGTACAATAGTTTCAGAACACTCCTAGAAATGAGGAATTGGGGAAACATGTCCACGACTGCACATGGCAACCTGCAGAGTCGGTGGAGGGGTGAAGAGAACCTGTTTGAAGGAACAGGAGCCTTTAGTTCCACCTTGCGCTCAAGGCCAGGCCCACCACTCGCTTGTGCTCCTGGCTTGCTGGCTTGCAGCCTTGCCTCAGGCCAGCGGTACACACCACTGAGCCGGGTGGAAAGCCTTCTGCTGTCCTCCAGCAGCACATGCCGAGAGCAGACACTAGGAATAAGGAACCAAGAACAGGAGCAACAGCGAATGGGAACTGGGGTTGCCTGTGGGCAGCTTTTGGTGGAGAGACAGCAGGCACACTGCTGACTCTTGAGCTGGAAGCTTAGCTGTGCTCTGCTCTACCTCAGTTCACACTTTACCCAATTCAAAGAGATTCCAAAAGCAAGGCCTGTCTCCTTGGATCCAAACCTTGGCCTGGACTAATGTATGAAATCCCAGATCTTAGGGCAGTTTGCCAGGCAGTTCAGAAAACTAATCACAACCTACAGGTGCAGGTCTGACCCCCAGGCTTTCCACAGTGCTTGGGGTGGAGGCAGGGCATCATCAGAATGATAAACATGTACTGTGGCACCAAGCTGTACGAGAGTTCCCCGACCCCCACTTCTTTGTTAACTCACTTTTCTCACCCCTCTAACTACTACTTTCCCTCCAAGGAAACTACTCAAATCACTTAACCAGCACTACTTGTTTATTCTAAGCCATGAGCCTGGACACAAATCCAAAGTATTTCTCTGAGTACTGCACATCCGAAGTGCCACACTCCTGAGCAATGGCACTACCGCCACAGTGAACATCCACTGCTCTGTGGTTCCCTACAGCCACAAGCAGCCAAACCTCCTCCTACCTCCAGGCCTCAGGCTGCAGCATTAATCAACAGCACCAGCATTTCTCAGGGTGGTACGTCAGGAGAAAAAAAAATCATGGGCCAAAGAACCTTCTCTCACAAACATGCCTTCCCTACTATTAAGGCTTGGCCCCTACCCAAGTCCCTTTCCAGTCCTCAAATCTAATAGGGAGTGGGTGACGGTGCTTGCTCTCACCTCTACACAGACTTTCCAGTCTTTTTCGTTTACTAGCCTGTAACCTGCCATCATGTGCTCATATCTTGACTGGTTTCCTCTGCCTATTCCATCCGCTCCGTCAAAGAGATGGCTCTTTGATACAGTCTCACTATGCAGCCCAGACTAGTCTTAAACTTACTAGTTAAGTTTGAGGTATGGTTCAGATAAAGTGTGCTTGCCTGGCATGCACAAAACGCTAGGTTATCTCCTCAGGACTTGAGAGATGGAGTAAGGAAGATCACAAATTCAAGATTGTCCAGTGCCAGGCTATATGAAACTCTGCCTTAAAGAACACATTCTTTGTCAGAAGCCCAGACAGGCCTGGGACTGTCAGTAGTCCTTGACTAGCACTGTTGATTACTAACATCATCACCCCCAGGAACTTTCTTAAGAATATCAGCAAACAGGGATTCCTTGAATACTAAATTCCAGGCCCTGCTTAAGCACTACACATTTCTTTCTTAATGTGCTCTCAGCTTCTTTTTTTGTTGTTGTTGGTGTTCCAAGACAGGAAGGTCTTCTGTATAACTTTAGCTGTCCTGGACTTTCTTTGTAGACCAGGCTGGCTTTGAACTCCCAGAGATCCACCTGTCTCTGCCTCCCAGAGTGCTGGGATTACAGGTGCATACCACTGGGGCTCTCTGCTTCCTAATCATTGACTAGAAACATTTTTAAAAAGGCTCCTTTTTATTTTTATTTTTGACTGCCTGTATGTCTATGTTAGGGTACTGAATCCCCTGGAACAGGAGTTACAGAGTTGTGAGTTGCCATGTGGGTGCTGGGAAATTGAACCCAGGTTCTCTGGAAGAACAGCCAGTGCTCTTAACCACTGAGCCATCTCTCCAGCTTGACTAGAAACTTTTAACATCAATATGATTGTCTCAATTCTTTGTGCATTATAGTTTCTGGTTTTTATTTAGTATTTTTACTTTATGAGTACTTTGCCTGCATGTAAATCTGTACACCATGTATGCCTGGTGTCCAGAGAGGTTAGAAGGTGTCAAATTTCACGAAACTGGAGTTACAGATGGTTGCAAGCCTCCATGTGAGTGTAGGAATCAAACCCGGGGTCCTGTGGAATAGCCGCTAATACTCTTAACTCTGAACCATCTCTACAGCCTCTCCCCTTGTTTTTTTTATTTTATTGACAGAGTTTCTCTGTGTAGTTCTAGTTGTCCTGGACTTGCTCTGGAGAGCAGGCTAGACATGAACTCACAGATCTGCCTGCCTCTTCCTCCAAGTGCTGGGATTAAAGGTGTGCGCCACCAATGCCTGGCTTGTTTTCATTATTTTTTTAAGGTTATTTTAAATTATGAGTAGGTCAGTCTGTCCACATTTGAGTGTATGTATGTGAGAGCAGGTATCCTAGGAAGCCAGAGACATCAGATCCCTGGAGTTGGAGTCACAGATGGCTATGAGCTAGCTGACATGGTTGCTGAGAACTGAACCTGGATCATCTGGAAGAGCAGAAACATATCCTAACCCACCAGGCTATCTCTCCAGGCACCCTTCTTTGTTTTTAAAAGTATTTTTCTGCCCATAGGTAAGAAGGATAGTCTCCTTTTTTCCTCTGTTAACTCCTATAAGCACACCATTTGGCTCTAGTGCCTGGCTCCCCACCTAAAAAGTATGGACAAGACTCATGGCTGCACATCACAGGGTTCCTGAGAGGAGAGAGCTGCTTGAAGCATAAGACAGGTAAAGGGCACTGTATGCATTCTCTTACAAGTGTGCTTTAGACAATATCCAGCAAGACAGTAACAGTGATTTTCTTGCCCATATGTCCCAAGTGCTGAGATGACAGGTATATGCCACTCACTACGCACAGCTGGTATCTTTTTTCATGTGGGGGTGGCATATGACTGTGCGCACTTGCCCATGTTTGCATGGGTGGAAATCACAGGTTGATGTTGTGTGTTTTCAACTGTTTCTCACATTATTTGAATTCTCATACTTATGCAGCATGCACTTTACCCAAGAAGTCACCCTCTCCTCATAATCCTCCTACAGCTCTACAAGGTACTTAGGGAGGAACGGACTGGACTTTTCCCATCCTTACTATGCTCTTCATCTCCATCACCATGGCCCATTCCTCAAGTACAATATCATTACAGACTCAATGCTCATGTCTTTGTAGATGACTGCACGGGTGGCAGACAGATCTTATGGCTGTATCCTTTTGTCTCCTAGGCAAGCTAAGAGCCTTGAATCACGACCTACACTGTAAGAGTGTTTAGAACAAATTCTGTCTAAGAACTCTTACTGAACTTGAAGGTGGATCTTACTTGGCTGATGTCTCTATAGCAGTGAGCTGTCTCGGACGGTGTGTAATGTCTGCACGTGCTTAGGTCATCTTCAAACTTCTCTACAGATTATCTTCACTATAATAATTCCTAAATAAAAATGGACTTCATGGTTGTTTGTGGTTTTTGTTTAGTATTTTTTGTCTTACTCTTTTTGTTTGATTTACATTTTTTAGTTTGGTTTTTGGAGAGAAAGAATATGAAGTTAGAGTGGGTAGGGAGGTGGGAAAAATCTGAAGGGGGCATGATCATAATACATAATTTTTTTTAAAGAAAAAAATGCTAAATTGACAGACTGTTGTGTTTTGTGAAAGTTGTGTACCAACATGCCCAGCTTAAGGCTACACATTAAAAAAGAAAAAAAAAATTTGGTCTTTTGACCATTTTCTGACGAGTTTTGCTGAATTCCTACCATTTCTTAAAGCTGCATGACTTACTGTCCTGTCTATACAGCAGCAGCGTTCACTGCTTCCCTCACTACCTCTCTCCAAATCTCCCTCCTTTCTCTCTAGAACAGCTTACACAGGCAGTGATCACAGACAGCCTCCCTCCAACCCTCCCAACTCCAAAGTAGATGCAACTGACACTTCTTCATTAGATCTAACACCAACTATACCTTTTAGTGTTTTGAGCTTTTTGTGTGTGTGTGTGTGGGGGGGGGGAGTGTGTGTTTCAAGACAGAGTTTTTCTGTGTAGCCTTGGCTGCCCTGGACTCAATTTGTAGACTAGGCTGGCCTCCAACCCACAGAGTTCCACTTGCCCTCAGCCCCTCAAATACTGGGATTACAGGCATGCACCACAGCACCTGGCTCCTTTTAGTGTTTAATTCTTAGCAAGTTAATGGAGTTAACTCTGTTATGTGGCTTAGAGTGCTGACCAGGATCAGGTTTTACCTGTAAAACCTTATTAAAAAATAAAATTTATTTTAGTCCAATATATGGACTTTCCTAATGTCCAATAATTTTTGAATTTTGGGTTAACCCTCTTGCATTCAGGAAACATTACACAGGACTTTTGTACGTTTACTTGGAAATAAGCTTCTATTTTGTGACTACTTCTGTGGTTTTGGAGTGGCTTTACTGCCATCATGAAATGATCTGGGTAAATTTAGCATTTTTATTTTCTGTAACTTAAGCCAGTGCTCTCATGCTCGAGCAGTACCACAGCTGATGCTGGCCAGCCGGCAGCCATTCCACATGTTTTCTCCACAGAACCAAATCTGAATATATCTTTTACTTTCTCTCTTGCTGACATCAGGTTCTTTCTATATTCTACTTGTTCTTTCCTAGTTGTAGCTTTTGTCTTTCACAATATTAAAAATTAAATGAATTCACCAATATTTTTCTTTATGGTTAAAAAACACTTCATCCCCAAATAGTCAATACATTGTCTAAAGGCTGCATATATCTCATGTCATTCCTATTCACAGTGAAGTGAGAGGCGTGATTTTATTTTTCTCTCAAGGGGGTAGTCATATTTCATTAGTATAGCAGTTTTGCTCACTGGAGTATAAATTATTCTAACTTACTAGGTTCATGCTGAGGAGGGGTTACTGTGTTAATAACATTCTGTGATCACTGCTCTACTAATCAGTCTCAGAATTTAAATATGAAGCCCAGACTCCTTTCTACACAATGATCTTGGCGCTCTCTCTGCTCTTCTTCAGAAATAACACAATCAACTTCTGTGAAACTGCCTGTAATTTCACTAACTTTAAACAGTTGTTGAGAAATGTCAAGGGTATCTTTCCATCCATAAACCTTGTCATCTCTATATTTATTATTTAATTTGTTTTTTTGAGACAAGATTTCTTTGTATATCCCTGACTGCCCTGGAACATGCTCTGTCCTCAAACTCACAGAGAACTATCTGCCTTCCTCTGCCTCCTGAGTGCTGGGATTAAAGGTGTACACCACCAGGTTTTTTGTTTGTTTGTTTTGTTTTTAAAGCATCTCTGTATTTGCTATAATAAAGACATCTTAGGTCTTTATTATGCTTCCAGTAAGGTTTTAAATTCTTTCCCCTTAAAATTTGTATTCTTGTTGATGAGAGCTCACATTATTAAAAACAGCATACTTTCATAATAAAACGAGTTTTCTATATATGCAATAAATCAATCCAATTCTTATCTATAGATGCAATTAGAATGTTCTGTGTAGAAAGTCAGTTTATAAACAATGACCATTTTATCTCTCTCTGTTTTACACCTTTTGTTTTATGTTGCATTCACTACGACGCCAACACCGTGCTTTGGAAAAGAAGACCATAGGCACCAACACCGTGCTTTGGAAAAGAAGACCATAGGCACCAACACCGTGCTTTGGAAAAGAAGACCATAGACACCAACACCGTGCTTTGGAAAAGAAGACCATAGGCACCAACACCGTGCTTTGGAAAAGAAGACCATAGACACCAACACCGTGCTTTGGAAAAGAAGACCATAGACGCCAACACCGTGCTTTGGAAAAGAAGACCATAGGCACCAACACCGTGCTTTGGAAAAGAAGACCATAGGCCCTGCTGGCTCGCCTATAACATTCGACTGTCACTAGTAATTACATGTCACCCCAATGTGACCCTTAAGCTGGTATTACACAGTTTTGTAACTTAAGTGCACTGCTGAGGGGGCTAGAGAGATAGTTCAGTGGTTAAGAGAACTAGTTGCTCCTCCAGGGCACTTCTGTTCAATTTCCAGCAATCACATGGTGGCTCACAACATTTAGATCTCCAGTCTCACAGGACATGAAACCTTCCCTCTTCTCGTCTCCGTGGGCTTGAAACACATGTAGTGAAGACTATATGCAGGCAAAACATCCATACACATAAACTAAAGTGGAAAAAACAAGTTAGCTTGGTTTTGTTTTGTTTTTTCTTTTTACTTAATATTATATGTGTATTTTAAGGTAGGTATGTGTCTCTTCTCTCCTACTATGGGCTCCAGGGACTAAATTCAGATCATCAAGCTTGTATGGTTTTGTGTGTGTGCGTGTGTGTGTGTGTGTGTGTGTGTGTGTGTGTGTGTGTAGAGAAGTGTATCTGTCTGTGTATGTGCACATGGGAGTGTGCATACACTCGGGTGCACATCCACATGGAGCAAAGCTCAGCCCTGGAGGTCCACGCCTCAGAAGCCATTTACCTTTTTTTTTTTTTTTTAGTTCCTCTCACATTGGGACTTGGGGTCCAACAAGTAGTCCAGGCTGGCAGGCCAGTGAGCTCTAGGGCTCCTCCAGTTTCTGCCTCGCCAAGTACATGCCACCATGCTCAGCTTTTTATGTGAGCAATCAGAATCAAACTCAAGTCCTCATTCTTGCAAGGGAAGTCCTTTACCAACGGTGCTACCTCTCCAGCCCCTCCCTAGCTTGCAAGCTTTTAACGTGTTGATCGCACGTGCCACACATGGCAATATCCACAATATTACTCTCGTTTGTGGTTTTGTCTTATGGTACCCTCATTAGGCAGTGAGAGCTATTTCTGTTATCAGTGAAAGGCTCTAAGCACTTCCTTAGCTGCTGGCCCAAATCTTGATAAAGTGTTTCTGCTACCCTCTATAGTTTGAGGATTTAAATTTCCATTCCCATTGTTTTTCTATTCCTAAAAGTGAGTCTGCTACTTTCTGGTCCAGTTTGGTGTTAGCACTATCCTCTTGCTGCTGAATTACAATGACTGTGTTACAGCTAAGAAACACAGGCCATCTACATGCCACTGAGCCTTGGGGTGGACAGGTAGGCTTTGCAGCCTCTGTCCACATCCATGTCTATCATGAGCAAAGATGTGTCAATTATCTGAACACTGTCCATCTGCTAGACTCTTAAGACACACACACACGAGGAAAAATATACTTTAGGGGCCTAAACTCTCCATCTTTGGTAACATTAATGGAAATGTTTAAAAAGGTAGCAAGCTAGCCTTTGAATATTTATTTGAATCTAAAAATGTTCATGTCTGGTTTCTTTTCCTCCCAAAAGCTGTCACCGTAGTAGCCCCAGGCTCTGGTTACCTTTTGAAGACAGCAGTCTCTGTCTTGGCATCTACAGTGAGGCTGAGTGTTTCCTTCATGCCGCCATTCATCACGGTCTCAGTTACCTTGTCTGTACTCTCGGCATCCTCTTCCCCGTCTGAACTGGCTTCCATGGCCACGCTGCCTGGTGCTGAAAGTGCATACAGTGGACAGTCACACCCACCAAACCTACCCTGGAGCTCATGCCCCTTTCTACTCAAACTCCTGTGCCTTTCCTACCTGCTATTTCAAGATGGTTAGAGTGGCAACTGTGCCTGGCTGAATTCCTGATGGAACCCTGCTCTTACAAATGTCCACAAGGGGGCCTCTGTCACAACTTTTCCTCAATGGAGAGATGGCAAGTCCCAAAGAGCTTTTACCCAATTCTGTTTCCACATGGCCCCAAGCTTCCTCCTACTGCTTCTAGGCCCACTCTACAACACAGGAAAATATGCCTGGGGAATTTTTCCTTTGCTCTTAAATAGAAAGCCACTTGGTATGCTTGCTGGTTATGAGCTTGGACTTGTCAGATTTCTAGATCTGAACCCAGTGGCCCCACCCCCACTTTTGATCTGTGCATCCCCAGGGAGAGGAGACCATGTTGTGCCTCGAGCTCCTTAGCCATCAAACCAGCTACATGGAGTTTTAAATGTTAAGCTTCTACAGTTTAGAAAGATAGTCTCAACTGAATAACTCTATCAGGTGAGTCTGTGGGGGATGAGGTGGATGTTAAGTGATGTAGGAGGATCCAGGCAACTGTGGGCCAGGCTCTCAACTGTGCACAAGTGACGAAAGCAAGCTGTGGATGCCAGCAGCAAACAAGGTGTGGTGTTTACACTCTCTCTGCTCTTGACTGTGGAATGCAATGTGGTCAGCTGCTTGGGTTCCTGCTTTACTCCCCCAAAGGATGGACTATATGACCTGGAGCTAAATGTAAGTCAAATGAAGCTTTTCCTTTCCTATGTTGCTTTTCTGTCAGACATTTTATCACAGCAACAAAAGGAAACTAGGATACCAGGTCAATGAAGCTCTGGCGGAACTTTTGTAGGCTCCTGTTTGAGTGGTAATGTCCCTACAACCTACTGGTCTTATCTTCTGGCTCTGGTTCTGGGGCCTCTGCCCACTACCTTTGTTTTCCCAGAAACTCACTGCTTTGCTACACCTGAGGCTCTTGCCTCCCCACACATCCACTCCTTACTACATGCTCTGCCCATATCACACTCTACCAAATGGCTCCTCATCAGTCTGCAAACAGTTCAGGGTCAATGCAAGGAGCACTGGTGAACATTCTGGGCAATGAGACAGGCCCCTAAGATTTAGAAACCTGTGACCACTTCATCTGTTCCTATGAAGAAGAGAAAACAGGCCACATAGCCGATCTCTTTCAGCAAAACTCCAGGGGTCTTCATGCACAGGATGGTGGCATGGTGTCTAGGTCTTCTCTACACTGGGTATTCTGCTCTCCCTCTGGCTTTAGATACCTATCCTTAATATTGACAGGACTGACATTTGGAGGCCAACTCCTTCTAGCATCCTTGTTTTGTGGTTCTGTCAAGATACAGTTTCTTTTCCTGTGATGACCTACACGACATCAGAGCCACCATCTTATTTTCTTGCCTCCTTTTAGTCTGAACCCAAGCCTGGTCTGGTTTCTCCTACTTTCACTCACCCTCTGGCTGAGCGGCCAAGGCAGCTGCACCAGGTGTCAAGGGGCCCACAGGCTCAGTGCTGGTTTCCATTTCCACAGGAGAATTACTCCTTAAAGACTCCTTTGTGCTTTCAGAAAAGAGAAAATTCAAATGTCAGCAGTGGGACATTTGGTTACACAAAATAAGACTTAATATTCAAGTGTTGAGAAAGCTTTTCAGGAAAATTATGAAATAAACGTCTTTGTCACTGAGTAAAACAAACACCAGAAGGACAGGCATGGTAGCACACATCTGTAATCCCAGCACTCTCAAAGGCAGGCAGATCACTGTTGAGTTTGAAGCCAGCCTGGTCTACAAAACAAGTCCAGAACAGCCAAGGCTACACAGAGAAGCCCTGTCTTGAAAAACCAAAAACCAAATAAACACCCCCACCAAAAACAAACAAAACACCAGGACTGGCAGTGACACCTGTGAGCACTCTTAATTTATAGCACTAACTGGTGGCAAGTGAGATACAAGCTCATATACAATAGCTGTACCATTCCACAGGTGTTGGTCAGGGACCCACACTTACTCCCCTCAATCCACTTATGGAGTCTGTGAAGCTCCATAGCTCTGGAGGTGCCATTTTCCCTTCTATCCTGCTAAGTGCCCTGGAACCAATCTTTCCAGGGTATCTTCTGTTTTGCTGTGGTGCACAGCTGGGTCAGTATGCTCCAACCCCATGCTGACTCTTTAATGCTGTTCAGAGATACTACATTCAACTTCGAGGTGAAACAAGGTATAGAATATATGCTCACAGTATACACATACACTGCTTGCTTCCCTCTGCAAAGGCTTTAAGACAGCACACCCTTGCTCACCTCAGGGAGGATGTGAACTCTGAGAAAGAAGCCCAGCCTGTCTCTTTAGTCGGCATCGGCTCCTCTGTGCTCCAGACATCAGATCCCACTGAGTCTAAGGGAGTGCCATGGGTGGTTTCCATTGGGACGTCAAAGTTGGCCGACCAGGTGGGTGCTGAAATGAAGGGATTATCATCATTTGGAGATGTCAGCCCTTGGGTTTAACAAGAGACACTCTGAATCTGAATGTGGAAGGGTGTGCCTGGCATTCCAGTCACTTGAGAAATTGAGCTGGGAGATCTGTTTGCGCCCAGACAGACCTTGGGGACCCTCAAAATGAAAATTATCTTTCAAAATCAGGCTAGCAGATGAAAGGAAAGTGGTTGCTATGGGAGAAAAGTTAACATGGTGTCACCAGAGGGTTGGGGTGGCAAATCCCTGGTGATTGTGGTGGTGCAAGATGACACTTGTGGCTTTTCATCTAGCAATCTGATTTCTATGAATATTTTCCAATAGAAATATTATACAAAGAAAAGTACACACAAAAATTCCACCTGACAGTTAATTTTCCTGTTTACCATCTGCAAAGTTCTGGGACCAGTTCTGGGTGAGAACTTTATTTCACAGTTCAGACTACAGAGAAACTGCAGGAGCTCTGTACTCCCAGGGTATATGACAGCCCTTCCCAAGGTGACTCCCCAGGCCTACCAGCAGAAACTGCTCAAAACTCTACAAAGAACCCAAAAGAGCTGCAGGGAAAGAGATAGGGTGTGTATGCATGCACACGCACAGGCATGAGTTACATGTGTTAGAGTGCAGTATCTTAGATCTGCTGATAAAAGAAGCCTTTCACAAACATCAAGGAAATAGGCTACTGCCCTGTGGCACTCAAGTGAACACAAATGTCATCCAGACATTCCCCCCAACACATAGCAAGAGGCATGTTGTTTAAGTCATACCAGCTCAATTCCTTCTGAGTCCATCTGTCCATCCTTCTCCCATCCTGCCCTTTAACCCTCCTTTTTCCTTTCCGGGTTTCTCTTTGGCTTTTTGAGACAGAACCTGTAGCTCAGGCTAGCCTCAAACTTGCTGAATAGGTGAGACTGACCCTGAACACCGGATTCCCTTGCCTCTCCCAAGCATAGAGATCATAGGTATGTGTCGCCATGCCCAGCAATTCCTGAAGATTCTTATGCCTTAAAAGAAGAAATCCTGTACTAGCTACACCAGCAAACGAACTTAAGGACATTGCCAAGTGGATCTGGATGCATGAGACATGTAGCCTAGCTAGATCCAAACATCTCAAAGAACAGCAGCACTGAGACCAAGGGCAGTACGGACTGACTGGTGAGGACAGATGAAAAAGCTCTGATGATCTGTCACACACCAGGGTGAAATTGTGAAGTGCTAGGAGCAGAGCCCAAGAGAAAGCAGCTGATGCCAGAGCTCCCCTCCTCTACCTCTCCATGACCTCTCAGCTGTCCAGTCCAGCTCTCTCACTGCTGCTCTTGAGTTCTATCTGCCTCCTGGCTCAGCAGCTCCCTATAACCTTCGAAACACAACTCTTAGAGGCTGGGGAATGACTCAGTGGTTAAGAGCACAAACTGCTTGAGGCCATAACATAAGTTGAGTTCCCAGCACCCACACATAACTGCTTGTAAATCCAGGATCTCCAGGACACCTCATACCGCTGGACTCCAACTCATGTGCACAGACCCAAAAACAATACATACATACACATAACCAAAAAAAAATAATTTTTAAAAAATCATTTCTTGATCTGGCCTCCCCACTTCATCCTGTTCCTGAGCCACACTAACCAGTTTGTGGGAAGCTGCCTTCTTGCTGTTTTCATTTTCAACTGGCCTTGTGAGTAGCAGCAAGGGAACACAGCCTCAGGAAGACCTGCTGGCTGCAGCTATCTCCCTACTTGCTCATGACTATTTACTTCTTCCAGGAGGCACTAAGCAGAGGGCAGAGACTATGGCCATTCACCATTACAGGCCTGCTATCTGGCACATAAGCTCTGAACCCAGGGGCAGGGAAACCCCGTGCCTGAGGACACAGATCCTTCTGACTAGAGAATGAGGAAGCTGCTTTTAGACTAGAACTTTGGGAATTTGCCAGATGACTGCTAGAGCCATGTCTGGCTGTGAGGCTTACAGCGATCCAAGGATATAGAGGCCATCACGGAGACAGGAAACTGGTAAGGCTTGAGAAAATCTTCAGTCACACCACGTGGCTTTTTTATGTGAACCCCCGCCCCAAGTTTTTAAAAGTCAGTACCATTTCAAAAGGCAGTAAATTCAAATCTTCTAATTAGTAAGCAGAAGAGCACAAATGTGAACCAGCTGGACAAGCCTAAGGTTTGGAGTGTCACAAATAAACTGTGAAGAAATGTTTAAAATGGCCTGAGCTTAATTTGGTGCATTCCATTCATGACTCCATAATACAGTTTTTTCCTCATTTCTATAGCCTTTGTTTTTTATTTTCTTTTTGAATATATACTTTTAAATTATGTCTGTACATGTGTCTTTAAGTGCAGGTGCCTGTGGCAGTCAGAAGAGGGCATTGGATCCCATAGAGCTGGAGGCAGTTGTGAATGACCTGACATGGACACTGGTGACTGAACTCAGGTTCTTGGGAATGGCAGTGTTATAACCAATGAGCAACCTCTCCATGCCCTGTCTGTGGTTTTTCCACTTTGGTTACAGCACCAGCCCCTGGAACTAGAAGGAGGTGTGAGGGGACCACACTCTCTATCTAGACTTGTGAAGATAATGTCCACCAACCATCAAAGTATATTTAACTTGTTCCTCCCTAGGTGACATTCTGGAAATGCAAACCTGCAAGGAAGTTACACTGTGGTGGCAATAGTGCTTTTAGCTCAACTGTGCCTCAGAGGCCAACTCAGATGACACAGGTCACTCTTTTGGCAATTTTTAAAAACAGGCAATTTCAAGCACTAGAACTAACTCATTAGGACAGGGTGACTTACGCTCATTCAGGTCCACCTCCATCTTGTCCTCTGTGTTTGCACTGCTGGACTCAAACAGGTCCTGTTTGGTCCCATCTTCTTCTTCAGAGTCTGTACTTTCTTCACTGTCCGTACTTCCAGAGCTACAAAACAACACTGCAATATTTAAGGCTGCTTAATCAGCGACCAGCCATGTCCAGAAAAATTTAAAGATCATGTGCAGTGTAAAAGTACACTGCTCTTCAACTGGACCACGCTCACCTATGCCACATAACAAAGAAGAAGGGTTGGCATGTTCCAAAGATGGGAAGCATCTTTCTAGATCTGTTCTTTCCTTTCTTTTTGCTTGTTTCATTTCTCTATATAGCCTTGTCTGTTTGAAGTCAGAGATCTGCCTGCATGGAATTAAAGGTGTGTACTGCCACTACCTGGCCTACATCTTTTTTTCTCACCAACCTGCATACACCATCTTAGGATGTTGAAAAAAAAATCTTTAACTGGGAAAAGAGACTTGTAAGTTCCTAATGACTTCTGATTTGTGTATTCCCCTTCCAGGTATGGCAGGCATGCCCCCCCATGTGAGGCCGAGGCAAAAGAATCTGAATTTTTGGCCAGCTTGGGGTATATAGGAAGACTCTGTACAAAAAGATGTTTTTATTTATTTATTTACGTATTTTTATAAACCTGACAAAAGCTTTAGTTATCTGAGAACAAACCACAACTGAGAAAATGCCTCTGCAAGACTGGCCTGGAGGCACCCTTGAGGGGATATTTTCTTGATTAATGATTTATATGGAATGGGGGTGGGACAGCCCACTGAGAGAGATGCCATTCCTGGGCAGGTGATCCTGGTGTGTAGAAGAAAGTTACCTGAGCAGTCCAGGAGAAGTAAATCTATTTAATAAGCAGCACTCCTGTATCGCCTCTGCTTTGGTTCCTGCCTTGAACTCATGCCCTGACTTCCCTCAGTGAAGGAGCAGGACCTGGCAGTTACAAGATGAAACTAATCTTTTTATCCCACAAGTTACTTTGTTCAAGTTTTTTTTTTTTTTTTTTTTTTTTAAATCACAGCAACAGAAACATACACTAAAACAGAAACTGGTACTAGAGAAAGGCCTACCTACTCCAGTCACACGTGATTATATTTTGAGGATGATCATGGAAAGATTTTAGAATGCTTAGATAGAAAAGCCAATGAGTGTTTGAGCTCAACAGGCCATTTCGTGTTAAGTTTAGGAGAGAATGTTGAGAGCAGTGCAGATGTTGGAAGACTGACTGGTCAAGTTTGAGAAAGAAGCAAAGACTGTATCTGGGATGTTTGATATTTTTAATTAAAAAATTGATGGCTTTGGTCAACTAGGGCTGAATAATTGGCTATGACTAACAAAAGACCAGAACCACTAAAGCAAAATCTTTGCTTTGCTGGGACAACTGATATGAATCCAGATGGGCTGAGGATAAGAGACAGCATAACTGAGTTAGAACCTTCTGGGAAGTGTTACCTCTGCATAGATTTAGGAACTAACTTGTAAAGAGTTATGAAAAACAATCTCTTAGGATTTTGTTGAATGTTGTATGGACCCCAGAAACGCAAGTGAGGTGTTAGAGCTGAATAACGTCTCCCAATTCATCAACACTCATCAGTCATGAGTTTTAGAGTCCAGTGTAGCAGCCATTAGAGCAATGTATCTTACTTTTTACACTATTATGAATAGCAGCATTTAGTAATTTCAACAGTTCCAGTAGGGAGAAATAAAATTATACTGATCATGAGCTATGCATTTGCTAAATGTACTTGAATTATCCTAGTCTTTTTCTATATCCAAACAAACTTTCAACATTAATAGTGCTGTCTGGGAAATGTTTGATTTCCTCCTTTATGATTTGCCATCTTTTCTCTTCTGTAACTGAAACAACTCAGCAGTCCAGTGTAACCCTGAAGAGAAGCTATTCACCAAACACACTCTTGAGCTCCCGTTTTCCATGGGAAGTCATTCTTTACTGTCAATGAAGTGACCTCTATACTTTCTATTAATACCTTTAGTAAAGGTGAAAAAATGCCTTTCTATTTCTTTAAGTTATTTGTTTTTATTTTATGAGCATTGGTGTTTTGCTTCCATATATACCTGTGTGAGGGTGTTGGATCCCATGCAACTTGAGTTACAGATAGTTGTGAGCCACCATGTTGGTGGTGAGAATTGAACTCCGCTCCTCTGGAAAAGCAGCCACTGCTTTTAACCACTGGATCATCCCTCAGTCCCTTCCTTTCTGCTTCTAATACGTATTATTTAAATTTAAGAATGGGTGTGAATGCTTGAGCTCAAGCAATTCTTCAGTCTTGGAAAAAAAAAGCCCTTAGTCCCTTTTCTGTGTACTATATTTGATCTGCCTTAAAAATAGATCTTGGGGGACTGGAGAGATGGCTCAGTGGTTAAGAGCACTGTCTGCTCTTCCAAAGGTCATGAGTTCAATTCCCAGCAACCACATCGTGGCTCACAACCATCTATAATGTGAACTGATTCCCTCTTCTGGCAGATGTAAAATGCAGATAAAATACTCATATACATAAAATAAATAAATTAAAAAAAAAAAAAAAAGGTCTTGGGCCAGAGTCTCATTATGTAGCTCAGAATGATCTCAAACTTTTGATCCCTACCTCAGGCTCTGAGTACAAGACAACTAGCTAGGTGCCACCACAGCTGACTTACTCCAACTTCTAAATGGTTTCTACAGATCTGCTCACGACTTCTACAACCCAGTTTTCTTCTCTATAATGTATGCACATCAAATTTTTGTTGCCAGAAACAAATGTCTCAGATGGTGTGGTCTTAGAATTACATGGATAACAGCTCTTCTCCACATTCTAGAAACTGCTTGGTTTTTTGTTTGTTTGTTGTTGTTTTGTTTTTTTTCTCCTGAAGTGCTTAGTGGCTCTAATGAGTGAAATTATTTTGGACCTGGACCTCTAGAACTTCTCATCCTCTTGTGTCTGTCTCCCAAGCACTGGTCTTATAGGTGAATGCTAACAGGCCTGTCTGGTGAGAAGCTTTGGGATAGGAACTCAACTCCTAATAGCCATAGCAGAGCTCGTGCTATGCGCCCAACCTTTCTCTTAATCGTGGCTCTTCTTGTCCTTCAAAGACCCTTCAGGTTGCTATTGGCGCAGGCTATTCACTATGTTATTTCAATCTCTCTACTGTCTGTCCAAGCTCTACTGATAGCAATATTCATTTCTGGCATTAGTTTATATCTTTTTTTACTCATCCTGGAAGCTTAATCTTCTCAAAGAGCAACTTCTATTTCACTGGTTTCCTCCGCTTGTTTTTTGTGTTTCACTGATTTTGCTCTAATCGTTGTGCTGCTTATTCGGCTTTAATTTGCTCATTTCCTAAATGTGTAAGGTGAGACCACTGATATGAGGTGCTTTAAACCAAATAGTCAGTTATTTCCCAAAATTTGCTACAATGGCATTTTATTTTCCTTCAACTTAAAAAACCAGGTGGTAGCTCATGTCTTTTATCCCAGCATTCAGAAGGCAGAAGCAGGCAGATCTCTGTGAGTTCGAGGCCAGCCTGGACTACAAAGCTAGTTCCAGGACAGCTAGGGCTACCTGGAGAGATTCTGTCTTGAAAAACCAAAACCAAACCCATTAAGTCCCCCTACCATTCCAAAATTTCACTGCGCAGATGAAGGCTAGCCTAGAACTCACAATCTTGCCTCTAGTTCCTAAGTGCCAAGGTACAGGCATGTGCCTCCATACCCAGTTCCCAGAGACCTTTCTGTTACTGATTATCAACTTAACTCTATTGTATCAGAAAACTACCAGGACCTTACAGAATTTCCTCAGACCTGCTTTATGGCCTGAATGTGGTCTTTTGTTGTGCTCTTTTGCCGGATAGAATACCTTACTTTGTAAATGTGTCAGTAGTATGTGCTGGAAGATAGGGTGGTTCAAGCAGTTGACCTAACAGCTATATGAATTCTGTCTGTTTCATTAATAGACAAGAGGGGTGCTGAATGATCTGCCTGTAACTTAATTTGCTCACTTCTCTTTTCAGTTCTATCCATCTTTGTCTGTCGAATTTGAATCTAAGTCATTAGGTACAAAGTTTAGAATTATCATGTCCTTAATGAACTGATCTTTACTTTTTTTGATGAGTATGTATGCATTCATGTGTGTAGAGAACGGAGGTTGGTGTGGGGGGTCTCAACTGTTCACCTTATATTTTTGAAAAACAGTTTCTCACTGAACCGGGAGGAGGTTAGACATTACTTGCAGGAAGGATGGAGATGGTTCCTCTCAAGCCTCACAAACCGAATCTGATCCCCAGGACCCACACACTAAGATGCCCCTGACTTGTACATATGTACTATGGTATGCATGTGTAAGCGCACACAGGCACACCCTAAATAAATACTTTTTTATTCATTAAGTTATTTGCAAAGGAAAACCGAGTTAAAATAAAAGAGGGAAAAGGTCACATTCCACACCTCCTGTGTAAAGAGTTAAGATAGCTAACTACCATGATGCTGCAAAGACAGAGGTGACCAGCCCATCCCCTCTTTGATTACATTCTGCTTGCTTGTTTATTTAATGTGCATGGGTGTGTTGTTTACATGCATGTCTGAGCACCAGTTCTGTTTAATCTTTGGAACTGGATTTACAGAATACTCTGAGCTGCCATGTGGATACTGGGAATCAAACCCAGGTCTTCTGGAAGCAGCAAGTGCTCTTAACCACCTGGTCATCTCTCCATTCATTCGTAAGAGCATTCCTCCCGTCAGAATAAAGCGCTGGCCTTAGGTTTAGCCTATATTGTTGGTGCCATGTGCAATCACCTGCCATGACAAGTGGTGGCTCACCTGGCCCTCCTCTGGGACTCTGGAGTGAATGTGATGTGCTTTTCCTCCCAGACATCCTCCTCATCAGAGCCGCCGTCATCAAACTGCTGTATCCGCTCTTTACAACACGCTTCAAACAGGGCAATATTTCCCTACAGGAGAAGTGAGGAAAAGAGAAAAACACAGTTGAAGTCACAACTGTTTTCTCTCCCAAATTACCAATGACAATTGTATTTTTACATTTGCTTTTCAAGAAAAAGAGGTGCTAATCAGATACACCCAAATAAAACAGAAACATGAAATGTTAGGTTCTATGAAACAGTAACAAAAAACTCTGAAGACAGACTAGACTTTAAATTAGCATATAAAAGCCTGAATACTTTCTCCCCATGAGCTCACTTGTGTCTCACAGACTGCCTGTTTCATTCTGAATTTTATCTTTGCCCCATATATATGTCTTCAATATAACCAACAAGAAAAGGACCTGGGTCCTGCCTGCTGTTACCATGAGGAGCTGAAGAATTGTTTCTATCTCATCGACAGCAAGTAAGTTCTCATGATGTTGAACTTAAAATCAAGACAGCCCTATTAAAATGCCACAAATGTCTTGTTTATAAGAGAAGCCTGGTAGAGAGACTGATACTGACCCAACCCATGTTCTTTTTACACAACAGAGATGATAAACCAAGGCCAAATGTCTATGGTGCAATCACAAATGACCAGGGTCCTATTAGCCTCGTCACATCTTAAGCTAAGGCTTAAACTTAAGCCTTAAGTTTAACTTAAGCTTAAACTCCTGCTTGCAGGTCCAGGCAGACATCACGAGGAGGTGACACGCATATAATACACCTGATACGGGGATCCCAATATGCAGAGGAGCCTATGGCACAGGGCAACCACATGGAGCCTCAGCAAAACCCAACTAAATTCTCTTCCTCTACAGAAAACATTTATACTTACACTTTCATTTGTATTGAGCGTAAAGTTGATATCTGACACCCGATCAAAAGAAACACTGTAAAGAAAGCATAAGAATTTTTAACTATCCATGGGTGGCTCTAAATAGTGCTCTGAACTTCTCAAATTTCAAAGTACTTATACTATCATTGCACTCTTCATCAATAACACACAAACCCACCTTGCTGCATTCAATGGTGCCCTCCCTGGTACTAAGGAATGGATATAGAAAAGACCTAGGACAGGAGATGTTGAGATGAGGCTTTCAGGCTCCTTTCTACAGTGTGTTTCTAACTTCTGTGCCAATTATAGTTCTAGGGATCACACGCGCGCGCGCGCACACACACACACGCGCACACACACAAAGGCTTCCAAACAATCAAGCCTAAACACACACACACACACAAAAGCACAAAAACATTGTTAGCTACTAAGACCAATTCATACATAAAATACATGGGCAATTATGCCATCCTGCTTCCTTGACAGCATGACAATGAGGGGTAAAAGCAGTCATGATGAGCTATATATGACTGTAAGTGGTGGGACAATGTCCTCACTCTACAAAGCTCGGTTCTGGCCAGTCACCAGACCAAGCACTGTGTTTTAAAAGTGAATGCCAGTTCTGAACTAGTAATACTTAAAAGAGTCCAATTAGGGAAAATCTAGCTGTCAAGTGGTGACAGGGTGTGGATGGTGTGCGTGTGTGTGTGTGTGTGTGTGTGTGTGTGTGTGTGTGTGTGTTCTGATCCTGCACAAACTGTTCGCGTGGCAAATACGCAGATGCCTTGTGTAGTGTTCTTGTTTTTTTCTCAACAGAAATGAGCCACTGAGGAGGGTAGCTGTCTGTCATAGAAAATATTTTAGCTTCCCAGACTGCAAACTCAAATGTGTAATAAAATAGCCTACACTGGCTGAAGTCTAACAGCTACTGCAAACTACTGCTTTGGTGCCAAAGTAGACTCGGTGAAGAGTCACCGCCTGAGATCTAATTACAGTGGCTTAAATTTTCCCTTCACCTCTATTCTTGACAACCCATGACCCTCATGGGATGTGTTCTCCTTCCTAGGCAGGATGCTAAATGCTGGCTCTCAGTTCTTCCAATCACCTGTACATCACCTTTCACTGCTCTGCCACAGTTTCTAGTTCCCTCTCTGCCTTTGACCCTGAGTGAAGAGCAATGGTTAGATTGCTTGGCTCTTACAACCCAAAGCTTCTTACAGGGACTTCCCCAGAGCAGAGCAAACATGCAAACAGGAGGGCTGGTCCTGCTGCCCTTGTCATCTGCAGGAAAAACAACACTCAACCACATGCTGTACAGTTGTCGATACCTTCACCAGGGAGCAAACATGAGAAGGAATTACGAATTACTTGCAGTAATGCTATTAAATACACCGAGAAGAGCACTAGGCAACTGGGGTCAGACTTTATAAAAAGGGTTAAGGTGAGGACAACGGCAGGCACCTTGGTACCATATGCTTAGGAAGCTGAGGCAAGATGATACTTGAGCTCACAAATTCAACACCAACAGGGGGCAACATAGTGAGACTCACCTTAAAACCAAAGATCATTTATTAAACACAAGTCTCTGTGAAAGGCTCCAGTGTCCCATCCCACCCCGGAGTCCCTTGGAGTGTGGCTCTTAGTTGTTGCCTTAACACTCAAGCTCAAGGTTGGATGCTGCAAGTAAATGGCACATGGGACCTCCAACTCAGGAATGTTACAGAAGCCAGGAGAATCATGAAAATAGTTCACAAAAAGCATGTGTGGGAGATCATTAAGGAAACAGGAAAATATACTCACTTGCCAATGTCATCTTGGTCTGCAAACTTCTCATCGTTGAAGCCAAACTGGTCAATAAAATTGGACGTCATTTGTTGCATCTGATAATCAGAAAAGGCCTGGCAACCCCAGGACCAGTGACAGTGACATCATGATTCTAATGACATTCTATATACTATTTGCCCATTTGTGTTCCAGAAACCACTTTAATTCACACAGCCATGTAGATTTAAAAGTTGGTGTGTTTTTCTTTAAAAAAAGAAAAATCAAATAATTTCAGACACATTTTACCCCAAAGGGGGGAATTTTTGAAATGTGACACACAAATTGCTCCATTACATATCTCATTGAGAAATATTTAAGGGATCACTGTAAAAAGTGACTACTATAAATAGTCTTTGGACAGAGAACTGGGTTAACCTTAGTGTGAAGAGGTGAGAGACACATAAGTCTGAAATTATCAGAAGCACCATCATCTCCAGACACAACCAACAGTATCCTAACATACTGACCACCCCCAACTTCCCACCCTCCCCTGACGACCACCAGTTCCCAACTCCCATCTGCCATAGCAAAAATAACATCAGAGAACAAAAGACCTGGGGGACATAATCATGATCCTACATGAAATGCTGGCCTAATTCTTGGTGGCTGGGAATAGTATGAGATAAAGAACACTTCTACATAAGCTAACTGAGAGACAGGGCAGAAAGCTTAAACCTCATCAGAAATTGCTCAGAAAAGCCTGGAACACTGAAAGGTCTACAGAGGAACCAATTCTATTTCTATCAGGGTCTGGTGAGTCTTTCCAGTTGGAATATGAGGAAATGTCATATTGGACCCCACCCGAGTGCTGCCAGTCTACGTATGCCAAGAGGAAATAAGCCCTCAATACACAAAGTCATAAGTGCTACCTCACCTTCTCACTCTCACCCAGACAATGAATACCAGATCACAGGGCCACCCTGTGAGTACTACATGTGGCCAAAGACAGAGCCATGCAATAGCCCTTGCTAATGGGGCCTTTTGAGGCCACTGGCTGCAAAGAAGGAAGCTGTAATGGAGTTGATAGAGTTCTTGGGTCCCCACCTCAACAGAGCCCAGAGCCCCATCCTGCACTGTTGAAATATTTCTGTCTTTCATCTTGACCACACTAACTGTCACAGCCGGGAATTATGGCATGGATAATCCAAAGTGTATGTAATCTGAAAATAGACTTCATGTTTGGCTTTGAAAGTTTTATTTCCTTAGGTACAAGAAAACAAAACCAAGGAAAACCCAACCAACTCTGACTAGAGTGGCTATGTAGAGAGAACCCCAAGCCTCATTTTCCTCTCCAGCAAGACAATACTTACTCCCTGATCAGGCTTACAGTGATGGCATGATACGAGTTCCTGAATGTATGGGGGCAGTGAATGGGTAAGGTCTGGAGTGCAACCAAAGCAGAACACAAAAGAAGGAAAAAGTTCTAGGTAACAAGCACTCAGGCTGAATAAACATAAAAAAGTCAGGAAGCCTTCAAAGCCACTTCAGCGAAAGACTGAAATCAGACCCTCTGACCTGGAATCTAAGCAGTAAGGTATGTAAGAATTCCATGGGGTCAATGTGCTGAGCAAGCAACACAAGACAGGTTGTGGATTTATCTAGACTAGAAATCTCACAGAGCATGGCAAGAATAACCCCCAGATGCTTTTTGTTTCTCAAACTTTTCATACTATTTGTGATATGATTCTTTTGAATATGAACAGAAACGTTCCTGAAGTTCAATACTTTACAAGCAGCAAATACTCAACAGCAAATACAATGCAAATGTATGCATACATACATGTATACAAACAGAAACATTCATGTGGATACACACATACTTTCATTTATCGTTCCTCCACACCTAGACAGAGCTACAGCAACAGATAGAAACTGGGATCAGAGTGCCCTCACCAGCTCTCAGTATAGCATCTGGAAAGATAAAGTAGCAAAGAATTTCCTGTTTGCATCTGCTTTCTACTATTAATCTACCGAAGCCAGTACACCCAAAGTGAAGAGGTGCCACACTTTACATGCAAAGGTGCTGCCAATTCTTATGTCCCTTCCCAGAAAGCAACACACATGGCTGTAGTAACATGGAGGAGCACTGTCCAGAACTGCATCCCTGACTTGGGTAAGAGCAAGCTCTAACATCACTTCCACCCACTCAGCAAAGAAACAACTCTGAATTCAATCTGACTCAATGGCATGTCCCAGGCTGCTGTGGTGTGAGGTGCTAGAGGTGCCAGCTTACTTCTGACACCCATCCTCCAGTAATGGGGAAGAGCTCATCCCTCCACACCTCCGGGAAGCAAAGTCTGGAAGATGCTAGGAAACCAGAAAGTAATAGGGCAGAACAAAATAGGCAGAGGCACAGACTCATGAGGCACTGGCTCACTGTTCAAACAGGAATGAGAAATTTAACAAGTTACTATCTACAAATTGACATTCTGCTGACAGTAGAGACTATGACTGGACTGAATGTGACTAAAAACACCCTAAGAGATATAACTCTAGAACCTGGTATCATGATAAGAAAGGCAACCCACTTTCTAGATGCCTAAAAATAACTTCTAGATTGAATTTAACTGTAAGTTTAGGCATCTGTAAAGTCTTTGGTTTGATTTACATAACGGAAGAAAGGCACATGTGACAAAATCTACTAACATAGTTAGGAAGATGGTAAAGGCATCCATATATATATATTATATATACTCATTTATATTATTACACTTACTGTGTGTGTGTGTGTGTGTGTGTGTGTAAGTAAGTCATTTCAGTTCTCTCCTTCCAAAATGTGGGTTCTGGGGTTCAAACTAAGGTCTGTGGCTTAGCAACACAACAGCTCAAAGGCAGAGCCACCTCACTGGCCAGGCATCTTTTTTCTTAATACTATTTTTCAATACTACATTTTAACAGGTAAAAACCACCCTGATGGTTCACATTTGATCCACCAAGCTTTGCTGAGGGTGACAGCAGTGCATCTGGGCTCATGAGTGGTCAGGCTGACTATCTGAATACTCTAGGATGTAAATGTGACAGTACAGAGGCACTGCCAACAGCACAGGGCTGCCTGTGGCAGTGTGCTGTGCTAGACTACCACGCACCTGGTGCTTCTTAAAAGCAAGAAGACGTGTCCTATTCAAGAAGACACTGATTCTCCACAATGCTCCGTAACTCCAACTTTAGCAGAATGGCTGCCAACAGCAATGAGTGTCAAGAAACATAAGGAGACCAGCAAGTACTAAAATTTTACTTCAGACCTATGTGGGAAAGGCTAAACTTCTTTAGCATCAAAAGCAAGCAACTGTTCAGTTGTAATACCAGAATATGATGGGCATGCAACTTGGAAGCAAAAAACAGCCACACAAGATATACAGAAGCTTCACACACTGACCCCAGCAGAAAGTGTGACTGTGACTGAGAAAGCCAAGCACAACCCAATAGTTTGGCAGTGTTTCTTTAATCCTCATCACACTAATGCCTGGGCCAGAATAGCTGAGGACAGCTTTCCCCCATGAACAGCGGATCATCTGCTTCGAACTCTCAAACTCAACCCCCAGTAAAAATTTAAACTCAACCGCCAGCTTTCCAAGAATGACCACAGAGTGAGAAACCAGTACATATTAATATTGATCTCCTCGTTTTTGTCAGAGAGATTGAATGCAGTTAATATATGGAGACAAGTTGAGGGCAGGAGTGGCAAGAATGCTTTCAACTAAAACTTCATTTAAAATGCCATACAACACAATGAAAGAGCAATGATAAGTCAGAACATATTAATATTGATCTCCTAGGTTTCGCCAGAGAGATTAAATGCAATTAATACACAAAGACAAATTGGAGGCAGGAATGTCAAGAATGCTTTCAGCTAAAACCTCATTTAGATGTCATATAACACAATGAAACAGCACTGAGGAAAGGTTATCTAGACACACCATATGGTTCAGAGGCACCGCACAAAATTTACTCAGATATTTTCACTGTTACTTCTGTCACTCTTAACCAAGGTCTCTGCCATGACTCTACGACTGCACTGCCATTAAGGTCTGCACAGTGAGTATGTGAAGTGACCTGCTGACTACTCAGTCACTTTATGCAGCGCTCACCAACATCATCATTCCTTGATGTTACCCAGGAACACAACAGTGGAAGCCCACCTGGCTAAGTCCCCAGCTCTGTTGCAATCTTTTTGCCTAACTGGTAGCAATCCCAAACCACATTCTAACCCAAAGCACATTCTAACACAGTGACAGATGCTGACTCCTAAGGGCAGCTAAACTATGCATTTAAGATGAAAACAAATAGCAAAGCTTTAGGTGTGACTCACTTGCTGCAAAGAGGAATCCTGTGAGAAACCCGTGTCTTTAAAGTCAATTTCATCATCACTGGATGAATGAATATGGCAGGTTGTAACCTATATGCATAAAAATGTAAAGAGCTATTTAACACAGAAAAGTGGTGGACATTTGTATCAGCATTTTTTATGGAAAAAAAAAATCACATTCAGTTTTTGTTTAAATGTACTATAACCCAAAAAACCCCAAAGATAACAGTTAAGTTGTCAAGCACACCCAGTCAATCTAGAGTCCACTCTCTGGCTGCCCACCCAGCTGGCTGGTGGTTTTATTCCTCAGGACTAGCACCCCCAGGAATTGCACAGAAAGGAAGAATTATTCCATTTAAGGGGGAAGCAGAATAGTGCAGTGCAGATGAAACAAAACAGCAGGTATGTGTCAGGCCTTTGGGGCAAAACACTACCCTAGGGATCACTCATAAGCTACAAGAAAGGAAGAAAGGTCAGCTTTGTAGATAGGTATTTCATTTCATTCTTGACTTTCTGGCCTATACCAACAAAGGCACTAGCCACAAATGCTCACACAGTTAAGTCCCTCTGCAAATGTGGCCTCCCTGCCTCACAGAGAGTAAGTAGTCTCAGTAACTTAAAAAACAAAAAACAAACAAACAAACAAAAGCCAAAACAAAACCAAAACTGCTCACCATTCATGGCCAAGCAATGCTAATTCAGAAACATACTAACAGAGGTAAAAATAGCTCTCACTGCTAGCACGTATGGCAATGAATGGTCAGTGAAATTTTAGAGGGAAATGTTATTTCTGGAGGTCAATTGTACCGAACTTTCTAAGGTTCTCTATATTGTCTTACTATGTAGCCTAGGCTTGTCTCAGGATCAGATCTACCTGCCTCACTCAGCCTCCCAAGTGCTGAGAACACAGGCATGTGCCACATGTCTGTTCTTCTATACTTTCAGTACAAGGTTTCTGGGTAGAGGTGAAACGTAAGTGTTTTTCTGCCAACTCTGAGGCTGTGCTTCATAGCCTGGCATTAGCAAGCCAGTACACATCATGTTAAGTTGAAGTGGGCTTGGGATACAAGCAGAGTATATGTCATAGAAACAGGATAATTTGAAGAGAAAGTTAGTCGTCCTGAATGAGACAGCAGAGACTTGGCTGCTCCCAAGAGTCCTCCTGTCTAAGTTCAACTAGGTTATAAAGAAACCATAGGCCAGTGGTTCTCAACCCCTTTGGGGGTTAAGTATCAGACAGCCTACATATCAGATATTTACATTATAATTTGTAGCAACAAAATAGTAGTAGTAGCAAATTCAGCAGCAAAATTACGATTACGATTACGGAGTGGCAAAAAGATAATTTGTGATTAAGGTTCACCACAACATGAGGAACTGTATCAAAGGATCGCAGCATTAGGAAGGCTGAGACCCACTGCCATAGGCTTTTCCTCCCAATAAAAACAATAGTTAATGGTGTGATTAAACCACGAGGAAGCTGTTGTGGAGCAACTAGGCAGGGCCAGACATGGCTGCTAAACTTGCTGTGAAGTACCTCCCTCCAGGGAAGTGTTTTTAATGCCCCTACCTTTGGAGTTGTGGTCTTATTACATAGGCTAGGCAGGCCTTGAACTCAACTAACATTATTGGGGCATGTTACCACACTCAGTGTACAATGCTCTCTCTAAAGCAGTCTTAGCAAATCTTGATTACTAACAGCACAATGAAGGCAGGCCTTCTGCTATGTTAATGGGAGGGTGTGGCTCTGAAGATGCCCACACCATAAGAATCTGAAAGAATTAATAAAATGAGCTAAAGAGAGGATTTCATTGCTTCATGGGGAATCAGAATCCCAACCCATTCATCACCAGCTATGTGTAGCCCTTCTGAAGCACCAGAAGCTCAAAATGCTACTTTCATGTTTCTTCAGCTAAAACTCTGGCTGGTTTTATCCTGTTCACAGTTGCTCTGCCACCCTCACAATGTAATTAAACTTCTCACCGAATTTGCCACCAGCTAGCGAGTGGTTAATGAATTAATGTCAGTGAGGCAGCTTACCTTTCAAGAGTCTGTGCTTGACCCAGAAGCCACAGAAATCTTCCCCAAAACGTATGTGGAATTATGTCTTTTTGTTTTTTTTAACATCTAAGTCTAGTGGTTTCTCATTTCATCAAGATACACACTGAAGTCTCATTGTCTGCCTCTATCTTCACTTCCATCCTTATTTGTTGAACACACAGCCACAGCAGACTCTGTGCCCAACCCCTGCATGTACTTGCCGCCCCTCCTCTGCAATCTTTGTACTTTGTTTCCCTCTTTGGCTATACCACTACACCTGCTATAAAGTTTTCTTTGAGCAGTGTTTAAAATTTTATTATTAGTTTCTCTGTCTGCGGTCTAAGTGCCATAACATATGTATAGAGTCTAGAGGACAACTGTTTAGTCAATTCTCTCCTTCCATATTTACATGGGCTCTAGAGATGGAACTAAGGTCTCCAGGTTTGGTTACCTGCTAAGCCATCTCACCAGCCCATCAACAACCTCTATCTAGAACTTCCCAAAGTACTCCCTGGTACTAGTTCCTCAGCACTGTGACCCAGAACTGGCTATTCGTCAAAGCCTTGCTTCCAGAGCTTCTGTTTCCCCTATGTGATAAGTACTGCTAGTATCCTCTATGCCTGGCACTGCAGGCACTTGAATGTCTGCTCTATAACTAATACTAGCATGGGCATGTACTGAACAAACTCTTCCATGACAGCATTTCAGCAACTCTAATAAATTAGAGAAGGAACAACTTGAGTGACTGCTTCACCGAGGCTCCAAAGGAACACCCTAAGCATGAGAAGACTGCTGAATGAGGAGCTCATTAGAAAAAGATGCTCCATAAGTTCCTTTCTGGGGACTTTGAGCACCTGCCATCTCCAAGGGCTGGGACAGACTATCTTGCTTGCACCTTAGCCTGCTACATTAGCAGGAAATTCACACAAGCACGTACCTATCACTCTGCCCTACCTCCAGGCCTGTCAATGATGGCAAGAAAACAGCAGTGCTTAAAGAAAACACTCTCTTTCATTGGAGGGAGAAACAAAGCCTGAGACAAATTCAATTTCTCTAAGTAAGTACAAAACATTTCTATTTTCCATTTTTATCTACGTCCTCGTCCTTTAGTCAAAATTCAGATGAAACTAAAACACTACAGAAAGCATCTGAGCCATCTTAAAAGCAATCAAGTAAGGCAGCAGACCGAGCCATCTATTTAGCATACTCAATCTCGTACTCAATCTGGTAATTCCACTGGTGAATGTGCTTTTACTAAGACCAAGAATTACACTGATAGGCACTATCACCTTTTCAAGGATAAGTAAGGCCCACAATATTTGCCAAATTATATTTATAGTAGCCTACTAACTCCCTAGATTATGTGCTTAAACAGCCTAGCCAAAACAAAGTGAATACATTCTGGGGAGGAAAAATGATCTGAAGAAAACAGCTAAACCCTCTGTTAGCTAGATTAATCCTTAGATCTTTAGAAAAGACCTGTAGTTCTTAAAAATTTCCTACTCAAAAGGCTTACAACTAAATGCAGAAATATGGAGAAATGCTCTGGGGCCAAAGAGCTGAAAAGTCCTTAAGCCAATTCTACAATTCAAAACAGCAAAATCTTAAGGAGAGAGGCTAACCCAACAGGATGTCAACATCCTTTGAAAAGCTATCAATCAATCAATCAATCAATCAATGACCCAAAAGGAAGTCATCATGCTTTGAAGATCTTTCAATCAATCAACCATCCAACCAATCAATTATTGACTGTTGTTTAGGAGGGACACACACATGCCACTTGTGGGGAGTATGTTCCCTGCTTCCATTGTGCCGAGCTCTGGAGATCAACCTCAGGTCAAACTTTGTGGCAAAAGCTTTTACACCATGGCACCATCTCACTAGCCTGTTTGTGGGCCTCTCTACATCCAACATTTTGCTATGCAGACTGGCTTCTCCCAAGGTCACCCTACTGTAGAATATCTACGTGTTATAAGTTTAATGACATCTCAGGGAGAATGGAGCTCCACTCTGGTGAAAGATAGTGCTCTCTTCAATACTGGGTAGGTGTAATGGGGCTGGGCTCACTCATGCACTCACTATAAAATCTCTGTGGGCCTACTGATAACCTGCAAGGGAGCTGAGAAATGTGTAGGCAGCAATAGCACCTGTCTTTCCTACAGACTCAAAGAAATCTGTTGCAGTTTTTTTAATTTTGGAGGGTGGGGTGGGGTGGGTCATGAGATAGTAGTTGTTTTTTGTTGTTGTTCTTTTTAATGTAGCCCAGGCCTCAATCTTGGAAAGTGGCTGAGGCTGCCCTGAACAGCTTGGGATTTTCCCCCTACCTGCGTGTTTGTGTGTGCATTGTGTGTAGGTCCCTGGATCCCTGGATCCCTGTGGAGGTCAGAGGTTTATGATCTGGAACTTACCATTTCCACTAGGCTGGGACCCTCCTGACTCTCCTGATGTTGGGTTACATGTATGCACTGCCATACTCAGCTCTCACACAGGTCCTCATGTTCCCACACCAAGTGCTTTCCAGAATAGCCATCTGCTAGCCCTAGCCTCCAACTTCTGACCCTCCTGTGGATTACAGGTATGTACCACTATGTCCCACAAGAAAAGGTTTGGTTTTTTTTTTTTGTTGTTGTTGTTTGTTTGTTTTTAAAGCTTCGTAACAAGTTTTAAGTGGGCATTGTCTTTCTCTTTTTTCTTTCCTCCTTTAAATCAATTACAGGTCAGGCAGCTACATAATGAGACTTTGTATCAAAAAGGAACTAAAGTCAATTACAGAAGGACAACTTTAAAGTGTGCCAAAAAAAAATGCCCCTTTGTATATAAAAAAACCAAAGGACATGATGGCTGCATTCCTATAGTGGAACTAATCTGGGAGTTCAATCAGCAACAAAATGTCACAACACAGAGGACAGTCCACTCTTCAGAGCAGAAAACCACTCATAGCCCTAGCTGGGATGGTTTCAAACCCAACCTCAATTATTTTAACTGACTAGTGCAGAGAAGCCCAAATCACCTAGCTATGTAACATTTTTATAAAAAGACTGCCAGGAGTTGACAGGAGTGTGGGGTTGTCTGACAGGAAATGGCACACACACTGGAGTCCTCAGACCTACTGTAACCACATCTTCCCACAAAGCTCCCTTCTATAGTTATCTCTTCTCTTTTCATTCTGTACCTTAAAAAATCATTACTCCATTACTCAAGCCAACTGAGAGGCAAAGGCCCGTGCAGTGTGAAACCAAGATGACCTCCTGACCCTGCAGCTCTTATCGGTAACACAACTAACTTATTGATGAATGAGGTGTTACTACAAGAAACTCAAGACCACAGTGGCTAGTGCTGAGGAGCACTTTTGAGTCTTTCCACTACTCTAATCATCAGCTACCAACGCTAACAACGATGGATTTTAATCTGCAAAAAAACTCAAAAAAAAAAAAAAAAAAAAAAAGCAATCATCTTAAAACTTAATGTGCTTAAAAACAAAAACACATTCCAAAGTCCAATATAATTTTAAAAAATTATCAATGCCATTATTCCCTGGCTGAAAGTATAAATTCAGTTCAGTATTCTCAAGCTGGAGTTTTAGAGTCACCTACAACCCTCTTCTCCAAAAAAATATTCTAAAATGAGAATAAACTCTCAACTCCATACCACTAGAAACATGCAGGAGAATGTTTGGGGTTCTAAGAGTGACATGAGCTGAATGCGCAAAGCAGAATAAGAGCAAGGCAGAGGGTGGTGCTGAGGTGCTTAGGGATAAGGACCTAGATAAGACAAGACACTGATGTGGACTGCAGTGGACATGGGTGGCTTTTTAGTACTATTTTGCCATGCAAGGCAGGTCACTAGGAGGTGACTGAACAAATCAAGAATGCTGTGAATACTGTCCTCTTCCTGTAATGAGTCAAAGACTCATATTCACTGGGCCTAATGAGTGATCTCTAACATTTTTCCAAGTAAACTAGCAATGACTGAGAGCACCAAACCCCCATATTTAACCTGTGAAACCTACTAGATCTACCGTGTTCCTCTTGTTCGTCTCTCCTAAGGAGCTCGTGCAGAACGTCTCCCACCGCTCCCTGACTTCGTCGGGAAGATCTTCAGAGTGAAAAAGGAAAAAAGCATTATCACACAGTGACCCACACGGACAAGGGTGCACAGTCCTCAAAGAGTGGCCAATGAACAGCACATAGGGGAGGGCAATGAGCTGAAGTCCTGGCTATGGCCAGCCCAGTGGTCCAAGAGGAATGAATCCAAAAAGCTCTGACAGGCCCAGACAACAGACTTTTGAGCCCCAACAGTCCCACCCCACCAATGATGTAGGTCTGATCTGGCCAAGAGCTACAACATAGCATTACTAACAAATGTCCTGCTAGAAGGAAACATGGAATTTTATCTCCAAACAACTCTTCTAAAGTAAGACAGATCTTTGGAGGCTGGGGTGGGCGAAGAACTGTTTGTGTGGTCAAGTTTAAGAAACCTTACAAATATCAGCTTGTGTACTATGTACACTTGACTGATGAATGGTCCATGGGAACCCTGTTGGCTGCTGACACTGCACTTGTGTGTCTCCTACATGTCTGCCTCATAAACAAAACATAAAATGTTCTATGGCAAAAGTCTACTTTCTAGGGAACTTTAAGAGAATGACTTTCAAAGGTTTTTCTGAGAAATGAAACCATAGCTATACACCTTAGAAGCCTACCTACACAGAGGGTCACCTGATAACTCTGGTTTACACAACCATACACAGGTGCACATTCACACAGAATTTTCTGAAAGGAATAAACCTTATCACACATGGCCTTCTCTCCTTTATAAAGAAAGGAACCACAGGGAGTACCTTGAGGAAGAGGTTTAAATTCCCCAGAAGCAAAATTAAAGGTGGATCAGCCTCGGTTTTCCTGTCATTGGGTGAGAACTAGGCTTTTAGTGCACACTTAACAGAGCAACACTCTGTGAACAAAAATGATTAGCTCTTCCTATTCAAAGAAGGCTCAGAACTAGCAATCCCTGCTGGGGCAGAGCCTTGCAGGTCAGATCATGTAGTATTCTCATTCTGGCAAAAATGGACTTGCGGTCTGAGGCTTATGTAGAAGATACAAGTCATTCTAGGCTGATTAAATTTAAATACTAGTAGAAAAAGGATCCTTTAGGATCCAATCTCTCATTTTAGTAAAAGAGACACTGAAGAAATGCTGACAGGGCTTTAGCATCTTAGGTAAGGAATTTAATCCACAGGTAATAACAGGAGGGAGGATAGTCTAGATTCTAGCCACTAGAGAGATGTCTCAGTACTTAAGAGCACTTGTTACTTTTCCGGGGGACCTGAGTTCTGTTTCCAGCACCCACATGGTGGCTCACAACCACCATAAAGGAAGTTGCAGGGGATCCAATGCTCACTTTTGGCCAGGTACGCATGGTGTACATACATGCATATAGGTAAAACACTAATATACATTTTTTAAAAGGGAGGGGACTTCAAAAGAAAAAGCAAGAGCCACCATGCCTTGAGTGGCTCTACTCAAACACAGAAACACAGAACCAGGTCAGGGGCTAGAGAGATGGCTTAGGGGTTAAGAGCACTAGCCACTCTTCTAGAGGACCTGGGTTGATCCCTAGCACCCACATGGCAACTCACAACCATACATTAACTCCAGTTCCAGAGGGATCTGACATCCTCTTTTAACCTCCACTGCAAGTGTATGTACATGGTATACAGACACACACAAGCAAAACACCTATATACATAAATTAAAGACCTCCCACCTGCAACACAGGGTTTCACTATGTAGCTCTGATTGTCAGGGAACTCATTATATAGACCAGGCTGACTTCAAACTTAAGAGATCTGCCTGCCTCTGCCTCCTAAGTGCTGGGATTAAAGCCGTGTGCCACTGTGTCTGGTGAATATAAATAAATCTTTAAAAACAAAACAGCAGGCCATCAACACTGTGCTATCATAGAAAATGACAACTGCATGCCACTTGGTTTCTAAATGAAGAGCAGAAATCTGAGTTGAGAACCATATGGTTCAAACACATTCTCAACAGCTACAGTGTGATCTCCAAACAGTCTCTACAATGGAAAGAAACTCCATCTATGGCCTTCAACCTGTTCCCAGCACTTCAACCCCTCACTGCTCTCTGATCCCACACAAATGTAATTAGAATTGTTAAATAACCTACCTTTGATGAGCTGCTGTACTAATGCACTGTTCGGACCCTTGTCGGTGCTATGCACAATACAGTTAGCTATCCTTGTGAGGTGTCCCATGTAGCCGTGCCGTCGTCCTCCTTCAGCCCTGGGAAGGGGAAAGGGCAAAAATTCAGACTGGGAGGATAGGCACTTAGCAGATTCTCAAACGGAGAATACATAAACTTAACAGGAAGTATGGCAGCATAGTAACAGGACAGTTACTCCAGTCAGCAACAATGACTGCTACCGACACTATCTGAAGCAGACATTCATTAATGCCCCATGTTGCTGGAATTTTTCTTCCGTTTCAGACTAATCAGATTATAAGAAACTGAGGTCAGAATTTTGTTGGCCTTTCCCCCAACAGACATCAAGTTTTACTTGTGCTAAATAACAGACATAAATAACTACTAATGGCATTTCTCAACTTGAGACAGTGGCTTATATGAACACATGGCTGAGGTGAGAAGGGCCTGGCACTTTCTGGAGACCACTCAGAACAGCAGCCAGTAAACTCAGTGCTCGATGCTTTCTTCTGCTGAGACCTACTCTTTCCAACCACATTCATCTGTACCTTTTTAATGTCCATAACTTATAAAAGATTTCTGTTGGGAACAGGGCAGAGAAAGCCCTTTCAGGAGCCACTAAAAGATAACAACAAAAACCCATGCCTGGAGGCAAACACGGAAAATGTAATACCTGCTGGGCACTCTCCAGACCCTGTGGGGAATTTGAGGCTCACAGCGAGCTGCAAAGGCTGACCTTGGTAAGATCCAGAGACTCTGGTGTTACCAAAGACAACTTCTTAGCCCTCCGATACTCACTTAAGGCCACAGGTAAGAAACCACAGCCTATGTAAGGCTTCTGACATACTGAAGCGCTAAAGAAAGCTCTTGGAAAATCCCACACTCAAGAGGACTGTTTATTCACCTGCCCTCACAGGGCAAGCCCACAGGAAGAAAACAGTATATAGGATACTTATGTGCTAGCCTGATGAGGCAGGAAAAGAAACAGAATGGTTGGTAAGAGGTCACAGAAGACACAAAACAGCTCATAGGTCAGACACAGAGGCAGAGGTGTCACACAGTTCCCCTCAAGGAGATCCACTTGGAATAATGTGCGTGCTAATTAAAACCCCCGCCACAGCCACATAAGCTTAGCACCAGTTCCCATATGGCTACATCAAAAAACATCTGTGATCATCAATGTTTATTAAGTTCATCACCACCGCCACCACCCAAAACAACGAAAGCTGATTCTAGTCCTGAGTCAGTTACCTCCTTCAGAGGAATACAGATTTTAATAGTGATGAATCTCAACAGTGTCAACTTTTTGAAGAGTTCAGTTGGTAGAATGCAGCCTAGCTTTCACTAAAGCACTGGGTTTGATCATTCACACCTCATAAAGTCATACATGGGCAACTAGGCTGTAATCCCAGAACTGGAGAGAAGGCAGGACCAGAAGTTCAAAGTCACCCTCAGCTACACAGTGGGTTTGATGCAGGCTCAAAAAGAGAAGGGTTGAGGGACAACAAGCAATGCACCTGTGCATGATAATGGATTCTATGTTCTGACTATAGTGGTGACTCCGTAAGGGCTCCACATAGCAGTCACATTTCTTAACACTGGTCTCTACAGTGTATCATGATGACTGAGAAATAGACTTAAACCTGACTCAGAAGGAAGCACAGTCATGTTAATAAATAGCTTTGATCAAGCTAGCCATGTCCATGCAGAACAGCACAACTGGATGCCATCTTTCTCCACATAGTAAATTAATGCAAAACAAAGACTCAACTGAAAACCAGACACTATGAAACTACTAGAACAAAGACAAACACAACACTGGTCTGTGCAGACACATTTGGGAGAATACCCCAAAACCACTGATAAAAAAGTAAAAGAAGCAAATGGGATCACCTTAGACTCTGCAGAGACTGGGAGATGAGAAACATTATGAAATGCACATCCCACACAGGAGATTAGTGAGAATCTTAATACTTCCTCAGTGGAGTACAGCCAGGAAATGTAGAAAAGCCACTATCAAACATCCTTTCAATTCTACCTAAGCAATGTTTATGAACTAAATAGTCATTTCATGTTTATGAACTAAATAGACAAAGAAATGGCCCAGAGACACACAAAAGATGCCAGGCTTACTAATTAACAAGGACATGCAAATTAAAACCACAAGGCCCAGATGAGAATATTTTTTGCAAAGTGGTATTTATAAAACAGTGGGATAGTCTTGGTGGTGGTAGCCCACATTTTTGATCCCAGCATTTGGGAGGCAGAAGTAGGCAGATCTCTTTGAGTTTGAGGCCAGCCTGGTCTACAAAGTGAGTCCAGGACAGCCAAAGCTACAGAGAAACTGTCTCGAAAAAAAAAAAAAAAAAAAAGGGGGTGGGGTGGGGGGTGGGGGGTGGGGTGGAGGTAGTCAAACATAAAGAACAAAATCATGCCATTTGTGGCGCCATCTACAGAACTGAAGAACAATATTAGGAGAAGATCTGAGAAGACAAGATTGTTCTTGCTCACATGGAAAGCTGACTTCACAGAAGCAATGAAAATAATAGTGATCACTATAGGCTATAGGGGAGGAGGGCAGAGGGTGAACAGTGAGTTCCAACCTCTCCCAATGAATAAGACCCAACATCCTGCAGCAGGGCAGGATGAGCAACCAAAGTTTACCTATATTCCTCAAAGTATCAAGCAGAGAGGAGTGAGAGGGTTCCAACACAAACCAACGCCAATGATCAGGATTCTCTCTTCCCACTTGGCACTCAACCACCATCCAATAATGCAGCCCATAAGCTAGGTGCCACTTATACAAACACCCAGCCTCAAATAATTGACAAAAATATTATGTTGGGAAAAAGGGAGGGAGGGAGGGAGGGAGAAAGGAAGGGAGGGAGAAAGGAAGGGAGGGAGAAAGGAAGGGAGGGGAAAAGGGAGAAGTAGGAGGGAGGGAGAGAGGGAGGGAGGGAAGGAAGGAAGGAAGAATGGAAGGAAGGAAAGGCAAGGAAGGAAGGAAAGGCAAGAAAGAAAGGCAGGCAAGAAAGAAGGCTGGAGAGATGCTCTTAACCCTGGCTATTCTTCCAGGGGTCCTAAGTTCAATTCCTAGGAACCACCTGGTGGCTAGCAACCATCTGTAGTATGATCCAATGCCCTCTTCTTGTGTGCATGAAGAATAGTCATATACATAAAACAAAGAAATTGAGAGAGAAAGAGAAAAAGAGTGTGGGGGGGTACTTACTGTTTCTTCTCATTTGTGTCCCAGGCTTCAAGTATTCGCTCTATTAACTGACATTTTTGAAAAAGCTAAATAAGAAAGAATACTCCAATTATTCAAACAATGGTTAAAGCATTAAAACACTAAAGCAAAATCAGCATGGTGGCTCAACCTTTAACCCCAGCTTGTCAGAAGCACAGGGGCCAAACAGAACTCGATGATTAAACCACACTCTGGCAAATTTAGCACAGACCTAAAACAACGCTCTACTTTTAAGCTATTTTCTTTATTTTGGCTTAGCTCACTTTTAAATGTGGGTAACACAACCTGTACTAATCCTAACAGTTGTGTATATTGAGGCCTATGTGTCCTACCAAAACTCTTAATAGTCAAAGAGAAGCTGCTGCGGGCTGCAAACGGCAATGAGCAATGGTACTTGTCTTCCCAGTCACCTGGCTGCTTTAGGCCAGCCTTTCTGCCTTCCAGATCTGGGAATAAACTATGTGGAAACTAGAGGACTAAATACAACCATAAAATGCAGAACTCTGAAAACTGACCCAGAAAAATCATTTCATATTTTACAGAAAAAAGATCCCCATGTCAGGTATCAGTGCACATGCTTGTAACTCTAGCTCCAAAAGCCTGAGCCAGAAAGTTTATGAGTCCAAGAAGCCCCTGACTCTTGCCCATAAAATACCAGAGTGACCCTAAAACAAAGATAATTCAACATAGACTAACACTCATTTCGCCACACTTTTAGGCACCTATTCAGCAGTGGAAGTAAAATTCTGGTATGCCAAAGTACAGTAACATTATTATTCTCAGCAGTACTTAATTATCTATGGTTCTTTTAACCCCACAAAGTATGTTCAAACTTCTTATATTTACAAGGAAATGGATCTATAGTTCATTGCCAAGTGTTCTGAATAATAGACTCACTAGTCAAAGTGCAATGAACATGTGACAACTAAACCTTACGACTTGAAGCTACTCAATCTGTCCTTCAGCTGTGAGTCATCCCATATTCCGAAAAACACAGTAACCAGGAAATAACACTTACATGCTTCAATAACAAATTGTCACCAGCAGAGTCTTGATTAGTAATGGTGCCATTTTCTGCATTCTCAAAAGGACTGGCAAGAATGAGAGCAATACAAATTTCCACTTGCGTATGTAGAAAGTTATTCCATGTGTACTTAAAGAACATGTCCTAGAAGAAAAGTATAGTCTTCTTCAGTTAGCTCAATGCTGAAGCCACCACTTTAAAAAATCACGGCGTAGAAACTGAAGAACATGTTTTCAGCCTGGGAAGACACTCAGTTAGTGAAGTGCTTGCCGAGTAAGCAGAGGCTCTGACTCTGCATCTCCAGCACCTTCTTAAAAGTTGGGCAGAGTGGCATATAAGTCTGTAATCCAGGGCTGGGGAAATGAAGACAGGCACGGCTCACTGACCAACTGGTATAGCCTAAATGAAGAGTTTCAGAGTCAATGAGATTCCGTCTCAAAAGACAAGGTAGAATGGTAGCAAACTGGCTCAGTAAGCAAAGGTGCTTGACTGATTACCTGATTTTGATTCTGAGAACCCACATCGTGAAAGGAGAGAACTGACTTGTACAGGGTGTGGTCTGACCACAATAGGGAGCCATGATGCCTATATATGCATGTGTGCACACAGATAAGCACACACATACATTGAAAGGAACAAAACTTTATTTAAAGGGGGGTTTTAAACACTGCTTCAGTCCGCGTAACTATCTGGTCATTCAAAATACTTCAATTTGCCTAGAATATATTGGAAAATAGGAAAGTTCCAGTAACACAAAGGAAAGATGAGCATAATCCTCTCAAAGACAAATTTTTTTAAAGTTATGCAAATCTCTAGCTCAGTCCATGTCCATGCTCTTCATTTGGTGACTCCATTGCTTCCTCAGACCACCACGCATGTATCAGGCTTTGCTTTGTACTTTCCATGAACTGCCCAATTAAGGCTCATTTTGAAATGAGCAAACGTGATACAGAGAATTATTTTTATTGGAAAACTGGAGTCTAGATTAATGTTAACAGTTTTGTCATAGTCTCCACTGTCAGCAGAATGTCAATCTGTAGATAGTAATTTGTTAAATTTCTCATTCCATTTTGAGGTTGGGCTTCCTACTCAGAGCCTGGGTGTGTAGAGTGCAGGGCAGTCGCTTACATGGTAATTCTGTCACAGATGTGGCCCTGAGCAGTGAGCTACTGCCTTGTGATGTATGTGCCTCAGCCAGTTTTGTTCTGCTCTAACACTTTCTGGTTTCCTAGCAACTTCCAGACTTTGCCTCCCAGGTATGTGGGGAATGAACTCTTCCCCTTTACTGGGAAGATGGGTGTCAGAAGTAAGCTGGCACCTCTAGCAACTCACACCACAGCAGCCTGGGACAAGTTAGACTGAGTTCAAAGCAGTTTTTTAGTGCTCAGGGTGACAGTACTGTTAGAGATCTGTCCCCACTCCAGACAGGATGGCGGTACTGGACAGCGAGTTCATACCACACCCCTGTCAATTTATACGACTAAGCTATAATCTCAGAACTACCAAGGGCGACTTCAAATGTCTGTGAGGCAGAATCTTACCAATATGACACCAATGCTGTTCAGTTCCATCAGGTCTCCATTTATACTGCTGGTATTGGTTTGGAGCAGGCTGGATATCAACCTAATCACATTCAATCGAGTGTTCCCCACTGGAGGGTCCAGTATACCCCATGTAGTCTTCATCACACTTTTCTGTGGAAAAAAAAAAAAGCTTTCCAATTAAGTTAAATGACTAAATAAAAAGCCCATGTGCTGACACAGCAGAAAGTCAGCTAATACCATACAATTTACACTGCAGAGAAATCTAAACTTGGAGCTGGAAACTTTACAAGAAGCCAGAAACTACATATGGTAAAAAGATGAGTGTTTACTTGGGATGGATGTGCTCTGTTCTTGTCTACAAAGAGAGTTTTAATCATCTGCAATCACAAGACAGAAGCAAATACTAGAGCATGTAAGACATTCTGACGGGAAAGAGTAACAAACTAAAATGAACCACTAAGCTGCCCTCCCTGAAGATGTACCCACATGACTCCCTCCCATTCACTTATCTCCAGAACCCACAGAGTACAATGGAAAGAGATAATAAGCTTCCACAAATTGCCCGTATCCCCCCCACATTTTAAACAAACAAACAAACGAACAAACAAAAACCAAACAAACCCCCAAACATAGTATGTAAGGCTCATTAGTCATCAGTCTCTTATTTCCAAGGTTCTCAGACTCTCCAATGACTGCCTAAACCAAACTCTCACACTTGCTCACTCTCCTCTTCTGGCCTAAGCCTTACGTTTTCACTAGATGAAACTCCTGAGACTTTCTAAAAAGCTTCATGGTGCTGGGGTGATTACTTGCTCAGCATGTGTTAAGACTACATTCAATCCTTAGCACAGCAAGTAAGTTCATGAATCAATTAATCATGCTTCTTTAAACACTCAATCTACCTATATACTTTATCATGGAGTGAAGCCAGGTGGGTCACTTATTTCTAGAGTAAAAGAGAAGTCTCAACAAGAGACTTAGTTATGAAGGGGGTGCTTAGTCATGAGTCAGGTGCTTCTTCGTGTACCTAGAAAGAGCTGGATGAACCACATAAGACACAGACTGGGCCCTCATCGTACACAGCCTCTCCTATCCTCTTCTTGCCTCCATTTTTCATTAGTGATGCTCTCTCCTCTTCTCCTATGTCTTTTTTCATATTCTTGTTTCTAGGACTGCCAAGAAAAATGGCACTGGCTCTTTGGCACTAAACACTAAAAAAAGTTTCTTATGGTGAATGAGTTGAATGAAGATGCAGGGCCCTGGATAGAATGGGCCCAGCAGGACCCTGAACACAGAGGGAAGTGCTAGGCACTCAAGACAGCACTGGGTATCTGAACAATTTGGAAGTTAACCAGACTCTGGGGGTACTGACTTAAGGTATTCTGCTGCCCCTCTTCCAAGACGTTAAAGAGAAAATACTCTGATAGTCTGAATACAAATGGTCCCAATAGGTTCATATATTTGAATGCCTGGTCACCAAGAAGGTGGTGGGTTAGGTGTGGCCTTGTTGGAGGAAGTATGCCAATGCAGGGTGAGCTTGGAGGTTTCACAAAAGACCATGCCAGGGCCATCCCTCCCTCTCGGCCTGCTGATCAGGATGTAGCTATAAGCGACTGCTCTAGCACCAAGCTGGCCCTCCCCTCATGATGATAATAGATTAAGCCTGTGAAACTGTAAGCAAGACCCAAATTAAAAGCTTTCTTTTATAAGAGCTGCCTTGGTCATGGTGTCTTTTCACAACAAAAGAACAGTGACTAAGTAACAACTCCTCATATAAAAGTGACAAACTCACATACTAAATTCTTAACAAGTCATACCAATGTAAAGAGATACACTATGGATGACATCGGATCCAAATGTACAGGGTAAATGAAAAGGGCCACGGAAGACCCAGCATTAGAGCTGCCTCCCAGACAGGTCTCCTAAGGTCCCACTGCGTTCAGTTGTACATGCAGCTGTTTCCATGGAAAAGCAACACCCTGTGCCAGCTCCTTTCCAAGATGTACACTAAGATTTCAGTAGACTGTATCTCAGTTAAAATAGCATCTGTCCACTGTCTCTAAGCTCATTTGAAAACGCAACTTCAAAAATCAGATCATGAAAGGTTAACTTTACTTCAAAGGCTAAAAAGAAATGTTTACTTCAAAGGCTAAATAGAAAAATGTTTATTTTACTTATATATAGGTACTCAAGAATTTACAAAACAAAAATCTGAGTTTACTAAGTAGATATTTTTAATTTTTTCTCACTAATTTAGACAAGGTATATGGATAAAAGCCTCACGGGAGGCACAGTGGTAAATGCTTGTAATCTCACTACTCATAAGGCTCAGGCAGGAGGAAAGTCAAGTTCAAGACCAGCCTAACCAGTTGGACCAGACTCCAACCCTAAAACAAAACCAACCAAGCAATAACAAAATATCTCTGAGGCAGAGAAAATTGGTAATGTACCTTTAAACATATCATGTAGCTGACGAAGTGGCTCCATGGGCAAAGCACTTCCCTCCAGAGTTCTATCTCTAGAATCCATAGTTGAATGGAAGGATACAGCCAGCTGAGGCGTGCACACATGCACATTTTAAACACATAGTATATAATACTAATTATGGTCATCCTCTTATGTCCAAGGTTCTCAGACTCTCTAATGACTGCCAAAACCAAACTGCTGCCTTCCAGTAACACTTAAGACCGAAACCCTACCTTGGGTGGCTCAAGAAGGAGTTCATGGAAAGATCCAAGTCTTCCTCGGATGGCTTCTAGAACACTCTTATTAACTGAACAAGCAGAGTGATTCATGCCTGGTGGGCAGATCTCTATATGGCCTTCAAATCTGGAAAAAAAAATATCAAGGCAACTATTGTAATATCAGAAAAACTCATTCAAGTTCTCCATGTCAACCCTGCAGGCACACACTTCATCAATCTGTGACTATATTACAATAATGTCAAAGAGGCAGACAAGAAACAGAGCAATAGGACTCATGGGATTGGCCACCATGCCCTGAGAACATAAAGGGGTTATGGTATCAGGTGAGATATTATGTCACATCTCCAGATTCTTCTGAACTCTCCAACTCCTGTCACTATCATACTGAGAGCACATCTCTACAGATCAGCCCTGACCCAAGTAACAGGACATCAAATTTCCTGCCATCTGAGAATTCTAACAATAAGGAGGGCCCTACTTATTCCTTGGCATATTTTTGGGTAAACAACATTGATTTGATTTCCATCTAAAGGGTTTGATTTATTCTATATAATATCCAGTCTTCAATCATTACAACTCATTCCTTTAAAAACAAAAACAAAACACAAAAAAAGGACTAGAGGTAAGAGGGTCCCAATTTCAGCTGACTACAAGGGGACAGTAGTTCTAAAGAAGGGGGGGGGGAAGACCTAGATCAGTAAGACAATGGGAGTATGAAGTTCAAACTAAAAGTACTATAGATGGTTAATGAGCCAGCATGAGGTTGCTGGGAATTGAACTCAGGACCTTTGGAAGAACAGTGAGTGTTCTTAACCTCTGAGCCATCTCTCCAGCCCTACATAGTACTTCTTTTTCCCAGACACAGAAAACAAACACAAGACTTTCTGCAGTAGTGGACTAAGTATGACTTGGTAAGGACAGTGCTTGTCCAGCATGGAGAAAGCTCTGGGTTCAATTCTCAGCCCAACTGAAACCAGCATAACGGCACAAACCTGTAATCCAATCTGGATTAGTGATTATTGGGGGAGGACCCAGCTCATTGTGGTGGTACTGGTTACTATAAGAAAAGCTCAGCAAGCCATGAGAAGCAAGCCAGTAAGCAGCACTCTTCCATGGCTTCAGCATCAGTGCCTGCCTCCAGGTTCCGGCTAAGTCTGAGTTTCTACCTTGGCATCCCTCAAATGGACTATGATTCAGGATATATGAGCCAAATTAACTTTTTTTTCTCCCCCAAGTTTCTTTTGGTCATGGTGTTTCAACACAGCAAAAATCACCCTAAAAAAAAAGTCTCCCATATTGTACTGGTTTTGAAGACATGAATAGGTCATGGAGAATAGCTAGTAGGGCTTTTACAGTGTAAAGGGTCAGAGACCATGAAGGGAAGTGAGAAGAGGTCACTGGTGAAGATACAGTCTATCTGCAGCAGCAACCAGCGGATACTGGAAACACCAGGACTATGGGCCACCTGCCAAGGAAAAGGGGCAGTTATTGGTCTCTGGAGCCTTTCAGACAAGCTGTGTGTGCTACAGATAGCAGAGCAGGAAAAGTGGGGATAGCTATAAGTGAATCCCAGAAATTGGACATTGAGCTTTTTACACTGCTGGATCTGAGTTCTGCTGTGATCTGCTTATGACTATACCCTGGCTCTTTCTTTTAAGTTAACTTATTTTGGGTTTTTCAGGAGTTTCTAAAAATTGGACTGTGTTTTTATATTGTGACATGAGCACTTGAGGGACAAAGAAAAGGTCCAAGTTGAAAAGGACTGGATTTGTTGTGGCTAATCACAGTTATCATCAGGGAAGAAGAACCAACCTGAAGAACTGCCTCTATCAGATTAGCTTATAGGCATGCTTCTCCGCATTTTCTTGATTGTTTAACTGCAATAAGCCAACCCCATTAGGGAAGCAACATCTCTAGGTTGATGGGCCTAGGCTTTAGCAGTTGGCTGACCATCATTCTGGAGGCAACTCAGTAAGCAGCATATCCCTGTGGTTTCTGCCTCAAGTTCCAGGCTGATCTCCTGCCTTGGCTTCTCACTGACAAGACTACAACCAGTAAAATGAAATATATCCTCTCCTCCCCAAGTTTTTGGTCATGGTATTTGTTACAGCAACAGAATTCAACGAAGAACACAATGACTATGATTTGGTGACATATCTAAGAAAGGCACCTGAATCGAAGGTTTTCTTCGGGAACTTCTACAATTGATTAATGTCGAGATCTATGATATATTGAGTAAGTTTTGACTCCTAACTTTTTGGTATACTGAGGTAAAATACACTGCCCCACAAGCACTAATTGACACTTTACCTTTCCACACTGCACAACACCCTCATCCCTATCAGAACCGTGTGTGTGCAGGCACTTCTGCTCCAAAGATCTGGGCACCCTCTCTATTTCCGCTGTCTATTGACTGTGGCTTTGTAGTAAGTGCTGAAATCACAGTATAAGCTGTTCAATTCCGTTTCTTTGAAGTGACTGTTTTGGCTACTGTCTTTGCTTTGGGGTTTCCACATTTGGAGTTAGTCTGATTTCTAAGTACTTTTGTCTAGATGTGGAGTGGTATGCCCTACATCCACAAGTCAGCTTGGGGAACACTGACAATACTGAAGTGTTTACATTGAGTTAGGTCAGTAAGCTTAACTGCTTGTCTATAAAGGGTATATTTTAATTTCAAGTCCCAACTGCTCACTGAGTACATGTAAATGCAATTAGAATTTGACGTTGTATCCTGGAATCTTGCTACACTTGATTGTTAGTTATAAGAGGTTTCTTTTTGTATTAAAAACAAAACAAAACAAAACAAAACAAAACAAAACCAGGGTCTCTCTACATAGCTGTGGCTGGTATGCCCAGTACCTGGCATATTGTTTAAGATTTTCTCAAAGATAATCATGGAATCTATGGCCAGGCAACTTTGTATTATCCTTTCCTATCTAGATGTCATTTTCCTCTTCTGCCTTTTTATAATGGCTATAATCCTTAGAAAAGATTTGCTGATATAATATGAAAGAATTTAATGAAATGATAAAAGTTCTGTCTGTGCATATTTGAGAGACAAATGAGACTTGTAGCCATATTATGCTTTTAGTATACTGTTTTGGTTGCTACATATTTTGCTTCAGAGGTGTGTACAAGCATGTGTATGGAGAATAGAGGATTTCTGGTGTCCTGCTCTATCACTCCTTACATACCTTGAAACAAGGTGTCTCACTGAACCTGGGGCTATATTGGAAAACAGCAAGAAGCCCAAGCGAGCCTCCTGTCTCTGTCCACTATAGCACTGAGTAAAAGGGCACTCACTGAGCCAATTCTAGATCTAATGGATGTATCTGGTCTGCCACTCTTTTCTTAAGGAGTTTTCATCTAGCTCTTGTGTCCTCATTATATGTAACAGTTTATTCTCATCTACTTGGGTTAGTTTCAAGATAATGCTGGCTTTTTAACAGGGGTCAGCAGAGTGTTCCTTCATACACCAAGAAGTCTTTACTTAGGATTCATCTACTGCACCTAACTCTACAGGCAAGAACTGCTCTTCACAGAGGGGACGGGTTTCTTCAGTGGCTATGAAACAGCTGTCTATTTCTTAAAGTAATCCTTTGTAAGGTTTTCCCTTTAGGAAGTTAAATTTCTTCCTTCCTTCAACTCTTTAGTATGTTTAGTGAGTTCTGTGCGGCATTCCTATATTCTTTTAACACACACACACACACACACACACACACAGTACTGGCTTCTTTTTTTCCTCTTCTTTTCTAACCTGTATCTTTTCTACTTTCATTTCCACAATCTACCTAAAGGTTTATCCAGTTTATTGATCATTTCAAAGAATCAGCTTTTGGTTTCATTTGGTTTTCTATAATTTTTTTCTCTTCTCGACTCCACTGATTTTTACTTTTTTACTCTTTTGTTTTATTATTTCTCTTCTTCATAGACTTAATTTTAAAAAGGTCTCATGAGCCGCAGAGATAGCTCAGTGGTAAGAGAGACGTGACTCCTACAGTTGTCCCCTAACCTCCACATATGCATGTCACACCTAACATCTCTCTCTTTCTCTCTCTCTCTCTCACTCAAACACACACGCACACGCAAGCGCACACACAGGAAGGAGGGTGACAGTAGAAACTCAAATCACACCTCCCCTGTGCTGGCTAGTTTTAGGCCAACTTGACATACAAACTAGAGTTATTTGAAAGGAGGGAATTAAGAAAATGGGTCCATAAGATCTGTCTGTAAGGCATTTTTTAAATTAGTGATGGAGGAGAGGCAGGGGCCATCCCTGGGCTGGGAATCCTGGGTCCTTAAAAAAAAAAAAAAAAAGCAGTCTGAACAAGCCATGGGAAACAAACCATTAGTAGCCCTCCTTCATAGCCTCTTCAACCGCTCCTGTCTCCAGGTTCCAGCTTTGTTTGACTTCCTTGACCATCAATGTGGAAGTATACACTCAATAAACCTATGTTTATGTTCCTCCCCAGCTTGCTTCTTGGTTTTGTTTTGCTGCAACAATAGAAACCTAAGAAAAGTGGGTAGCCAGAATCTGTGTGGTATTATGGAGTAGAGGTGAGTCTTTTTTCAAAGTCTTCAGTGTTGAGTGGACTCAATCTGGTCAGCAACTGGGTGAGGCAAGGCTTAGGTTCTGTTACTGTTAAGCTGGTTTTCAGATTTCCAGTCTCTAGTTACTGTACGGTTAAGGCTTGGGCCAAATTCTCCTCTACATATGCCACAGCCATGGCTTAGGTTTTCCTTGTAAGCCTGCTCCTCTTTGGCTTTGGAAGAATCTCCTTCCACACACTGGCCTTCCCTTCCTTCTAGCAGCATTCTGGAAACCAGAGAGAGGGACAGGGAGGAAAGAAATGCCTTAGCCTTAGCAACCCTATCCCCTAGGCCTTCAGAGGAGGACTTCCTTAGTGATCCTTCCCCTGCCCCACCGTGGGGGGGAAAAACAAAACAAAGCCCAGTGATCTCAAGTGTTCCTGTCTTTCCCACTGGACAGAACTTTTTCTTCTGGTCATTTTCTCTCATTACAGCGTTCTCCATTGCATCCTTGAGTTGAAGGAGGAGTTTCTTTTACATGAGAGGCTTAAAATTTTTAGGGGACAGGACAAAGAAGGAATAGATAGTGATGAATAGACAGTGGTTTTCCCCTCACAGTGCTCCATTGTTGAGGCCTGCGACCACAGTGGGGCTGTCTCTCCTGCCTTGCCTGCCTTGGCTCTTCTCTACTGAAAGGCTTACAGGTATGTACAAACCACCAATGTCTGTTTTCTGTAGTGCTCAGGGTTTCTGCCTCTCCTTACCCTCTTAGGTGCTTTGGAAATTATATAACCTGCTGCTATTCTAAGATATAAAAACCTGACTCAGGGCTAGAGGAAGGCTTAGCAGTTAATAGTATGTACTGTTCCAAGCACCCACGGTGGACAGCTCATAGCTTCCTGTAACCCAAGCTCTATGCAATCCAACACCCTAGTCTGGCTTCTGTGGGCACTGCATCAGAAAGCACGCCGGCACGCACTCATGAGCAGAGATACACACACACACATACATGCGCAAATGCATATCATCAGAGAAAAGAGAAAAAGGGGCTGGAGAGATGGCTCATCAGTTAAAAGCACCAGTGTGCCCTTTCAGAGTACTTGGGTCAGATTCCCAGTTCCCTGAATGACAGCTCACAAACATCTGCAATTACAGTTCCAGGCTTTCTTCTGGCCTCCTCAGGCACAGCATGCATGTAGCACACAGACATCAATGCAGGTGAAACACCCATACAGGGCAGGGTGTGGTGGCTCACACCTTTCATCCCATCACAGGGAGGCAGAGGCAGATGGATGACTATTAGACCAGGACAGCCAAGGCTACACAGATAGACCCTATCTCAAAACACCAAAACAAACAAACATACCCATACATATAAAAACAAACAAACAAACAAACAAACAAACACCACAATCAGGGCTGAAGACTTGGCTGAACAGTTAGGTATGCTTAGTGTTCTACTCAAGGATAAGAGTTCAGATTACATTACCCATGTCAGGTGAACTAATACACACACGCATGCTAGCTCCAAGGGATCTAACATCCTCTTCTGGCCTTCATAAGAACCTACACGCACGTATGTGCTGCCTGCACATGTACACACACAATCTTTTAAAATCAAAACTGTAAGTGAACTACTGTGTCATCAACATGAGGAAACATGGGGAGGATTCAAGTAAGATACACAGGTCAGGTGCCTACCCACCTCCAGGTGGAACCTATTTCAGTTTTTGGCATGTGAACTCTGGAACCACCACCTTTCTTGACTGTAACACAGCAGGAAGTTTCCCACTGTGGGTCTTCACTTGTTCTCTACACTTGGTGACAGGACAGTACCAGGCAGGGCAGTTCTTCCTCTTCCCTCATACCCTAAAAGCCTTGCATCTCAGACTCTGCCTTTACAATGAACTACCTGGCAAGCTGATGCTCTTCACAAGTTAACACTTTCTTCTTAGCCAGATGATTCTGAGAGTAGCCCTTTCCCTGGGACTCGGACTGTTAGCAGAGAAGGTGACAATCCAAGATCTAAGTGTACTTTAAAAGTTCAACCTTGTTCAAGTTTCAAAAACAAAAACTCCATCACAGAAAGCGTTGTGGCATCTCCTTTAACGGCCGTCAAGGATTACTCCTTTAAAATGACACTGCGTGTTTTCCCCCTTATATCTGCTAAAATAGTGTACTATTTCTTGGGTTTCTTTTTTTCTCAAGTCAGCCATTGTATAAGCCTCATAGCAACACTCAGTATGACATTAAGCCACAGAGGGGCCTGATGCATGAGCTATGAGACAGCTAGGCACAACTAATTAATATCTTACCCTGATGCTTATGTGATTTAAAATATGAATTTCTGGGGAAGAAGGAAAAAGGCAAATTACAGATTCTCCAAATTACAATAGACTGAAAACACTGCTGCCAATTGCCTTCCATCATCACTGAGACTAAGCAAGCCAGTGGCAAGGGCTAGGCATTTGTGAAGTGGGACTGGTGAGGCTGCCTTCACTATCACCCCAGAAACCTACATTTCATCACTGGGAAAAAAACAGAAGTCTAGGCTGGCTGACACCACCCTTTCCTCCATGTCACTTGCTTCACTGGGTGGGTCCAGTAACGACGGACGGGCAAAACAAATGCAATCTGTGCATATTCCTACAACATTGACACTGGATACAAAATGTAAAAGACAACATACAAAATCCACTGGCTTATTGAAAAACATACCATATTCATGACTGTGAAACAGAAAAATTTCCTAAGGGCCACAGGCTGCTTGCTCATCTAGAGTGCAATACCCTCCAGTGAGCCCCATAAAACAACAAAGTTAGTGAGGAAAGGAATGAGGTGCTCCACCAGCACCTGAAACTGGGACATCCACCCTCTACCTTCATAAGCACACAACCAGACAGCTGTCTAGGCCACTGTCCATGTTTGGGATTTGATCACCTTGCATCCATGTCAATGGCACACTAACAACAGCAAACACAAAGTGCTGCCAATAACCTGTTGATCAAACCATTCTGTTCAACCAAGTCTCTAAGTAGGTGGTACTCACATAAATGAAACTAGTGTCTCTACAGCAGGAAGGCTCAGCAGCACCTGCTCTTCAGTGGCATCCTACTGTAGCTCACCTGGCAAGAATTTAACTCTTAGCTTTTAAGACATCTGAAAGTAAAACAAGATGGGGGTGGGAGTTTGGTGAGATAAAAGGAAAGCTTACGTTGGTCGTCGAGTCTCAAGTAAAGTCAGCAAAATCTGGATTGCACTGACTATGGCCGATTCATTCTTCTCCTTGTGAAAAATATTTGATAGAAGCTGCTCTATAATTTCTTGCCTGGAGAAAGAAATCAACAATCAAGCACTGACTGCAATGTCATTTAACAGTAACAACTAAAAAAAAAACCTAACACAATCCCTATGTGCATTCATTCACACATGGGCATATTTGCTTTCTATTTTTAATGTCACCACTACAGCAATGCTCCTTATGTATGAAGTTTATCCCCCTTTAACAGGAGAAGGTTTTGCCTTTGTCAACCTTGCTGAGAAGCAAAGCTAGGTGTGATCACCTCCTCAGAGAGGGGTGGTAGCAGTGGTGATGGCTGGCAGTGATGAACAGTATAGACTTAGAACTTGCCACTTTCACAAAAGGAAAATACATGACAAGTTAGAACCTACTCGTGTTTTCCCACAATTATCAAAGATCCAAAACAGGTCAGAGAGAGCATTAACCACTGACTTTTACTCTATAATTCTCAAGTGATAAGTCAGTAGGAACATTAGTAAAAGTGTGTGATATACCTGTGAGGAGTCACACAGTCACAGCAGCCTAAGGATAGACTAGGTTGTCACCCTAACCCTAACCCTAACCCCAAGTTGAGAGCTCTCAACTTCCTAACCCTAACCCTGTAACACAGTTCCTCATGTTGTGGTGAGCCCCCCACCCCAAGCATAAAATCATTTTCATTGCTACTTCCTAACTGTGATTTTCACAGGGCTATGAATAGCTGATATGTGGCCCCTGTGAAAGGCTCACTGGACCCCACAAAAGGGGTTTTGACCCACAGGCTGAGAACCATTGGACTAGAGGTTTGGAGCTGCATTCTGGCAACTGTGTTCTTCACGGTGGCCCCCAGCTGAGCAGCACTGACGCTCACCCCTATCATGCTCTTCTACTCCAAGGCAATGGCAAACAGGCCACAACCATCTCATGACAGAATTTGGAATTCTGTCACATCAGGAGCATTCTGATGGACAAAACAATGTAATAACCAACAAAAACTTATGATTTAACAACACAATATTGGAGCCACACCCACAGCCTTATCCAAACATCACTACCTCCCAGAACAGACCACTAGGATGTGGCAAAAACCACAGCATGGATCCTGCCACACAGGAATAAGGGGATGCCTTTTCGCCTCTAGATTGGGAGGTGCTTTCTGACATAGTCATTCGCACTTTCAAACAGAGAAGTGATAGTAGCCACGCATCAATAAAACTCAGTGTATGAAGCCATTAGGTTATTACACACCTGCTCTCTGAGACAATGGCTCATGCTCGCTTTGAGTTTTATTTTTCATATGGGTGGCCACAGAAAGACTCACATCTAAAAACTAACTGACTCAAAAACAATAAAAACTCTTGAGTTCATTACTATCCATAGTTAAGATACACAGCCCAGCCCAAAGAGAACTACTTTAAAGAAATTTTCAATTTCACATTTTTCCAAAGATACCAGATAGAATGCATTTAATTTAGGCCCAAACTTCTTCCTGAACTCCATGTCCATCAACATAAGATTTCTTTCTAAGTGACACTTCTAACACTCTTCAACTTCAGCCCATGCAAACCCATGCCTTTCACTTGTGACATACATGTACAGTGGTACCAAACCTATGGGTCAGTCAGCATGTACATGGCCTCTAGTGGCCCTGCACAGTTCAGAGCTCACTGCTGACCAGTTCAGCAGTAAGCTGACTCTGTGCCAACCACTTACTACATGTGGCCACCACCAACAGTTAAAATATAGCTCACTGACTTTGAAATATTATAACTATAAATGCTAGATTTCAGGGCTCCATATTTTAAACATTAAAATTATATGTTGCTTTTGTTGTGTTTCTATTGGACAGCAGCTTTGTAAACCATATGAAATTGCTGATACTCAAAACAAAACATAAAAAGTTTTTTGGTTTGTTTGTTTATTTAAGACAGGGCTTCATTATATAGCCCTAGATGTCCTGGAATTCAGAGATTGGCGGGCTTATGCCTCTCGAGTGCTGGGTTAAAGGGCATGCACCACCACACACAGCCAAAAACTCAGAATTTTTAACCTACTCAAATGACAATTTTACACAGCTCAGTCTAATGAGCACTAAAATTAGAAGTATCTGGATGTGGAAGACCTTGTAAGTTTGAAAGGAATACAAATATAGTATAAGACGTAACAGCAAGAACTACAGGGATGGGCTCCATGCACGTGCTTTTCTCTCCTTTGGCAACAATTCTGGGAATACAAAAAAATCAGCTTTCTCACAAGATAGTGACAGCAAGCTGCTTTGTCTCTGGTGTAGCCCTCCACTGACTTACACTTTGGCAAAAGATGCAGAAAGCCTCTTAGCATTGAAGACTACGAAGGGACACATAATGCCATGAGAGACAAGCCAAGAGTGAAGGAGAACACCATCACATCTCGTGCTACCTGTGAGCTCTTTCCAGTTACTTCTTCCATGGGGGGGCCTGCTTTTCCATACACCATTTTAACAGTATAGACACAAGTCAATGACATAGCATGTTAATAATGTTCTTTCTGAAACAGTAAGAATCCCAGAAACCAAAACAGCAGACGGCCCCCAAGGTACCTTCCCCTCTATATAAGCTTAAACAAGACAACTGCTCAAGCAGCCTGAGTCAGCTGCAAAGACACAGTGGCAGTAGAAGATCTTCACAAGAAACTGATGACTTAAATGGGTCAAATATATATATAAAGAAGACTATTAAAAACAAAACAAACAAACAAAAACCAAAAGCCCAACATGTCATCATGATTTCACGTCAGGATAGCTCTGTAAAACTCAGCTTTGCAGGGTCTGAGAAGTTGAAGGTCCACTTATACATGCCACTGGTTCCTCTTCTTGTTCCTCAGTCTGGACTGGGTCACAAACAATGGGTGAAGAACAGCAGGCTTTCCTGCTTTGCATAGAATTTTCACGACACAATGCCCACAAAGGAGCACTTCACTTACCAGTCACACACAAGGTAACACATCAAACAGCATCAATGAGGAAAGTAAGAACCAAGTGGTAAACATACTTTTCTAGAGTGGCAAGCAGGGGATCTGGTTCTGTACTGTTCTGAACTTGTAACATCTGGTCTCTGCTCAGGCGAACAATTTCACAAAGTGATTGTGAAGCATTTGAATGTCGCTAAAGGAAAAAGGTACAATTTTAGCTATAGAACTTGTTAGAAGTTAACTTTATAGTAAAAAGTGAAGGGAGAAATTGTTTGAGAGGTAACACAAGTTAAAACTGTCTATAAGCTTCAATGAGCAAGTGAAGCTCCGAAGAAAAAGACAGAAGCATCTGACAGGCAGGCTGATGAGCTTCTCTTCCGTAAGTGCACAGTGTAGATCACCACAGGTAAAGGCATGTGAGAGAAGGCCTGACATGGACAGAGGACTCTGACTAAATACTTGTGGAAAAGGGGGGGACAATCTCTTACCACTACCTTTACTAGCACAGACAGATATACATGCTAGCTCAAAAATGAAATCAAACAAACAAAAATTAATACAGCTCTATGGAAAACAGAAGGCAAAGTGTCCATCTACCTTTCTGGGAAGCTCTAGCCTCAACATTCATGTCCTGTGTGAAACTCTTAACATTTCAGAACACCACATTCTGGAGATAATACATACTAGGAATCCACACTCACAGACTAGAACCAGTAACCTAATACAGAAACAGTAAGCTAATACTTTTAAAAATGATTATTAACCTCTCTCTCTGTATGTGTGCAGGACATGCTGTTTTTGAGATAAGGTCTCAAGATGTACTGTAGACTAGCCTCCAACTTGTGCAACTCTCCTGTTTTAATATTCCATTTGCTGGGATTATTGGCAGGAGTCACAGTGGTAGTCATGCTTTGTCTTTCTTAAAAACCATGCTGTAGGCTGGAGAGATTGCTCAACAGTTAAGAGCACTGGTTGCTTTCCCAGAGGACCCTGGTCTGATCTCCAGTACCCACATGGCAGCTCACAACCATCAGTTATCTAGGGCACTGGATACCCTCTTCAGGCTTCTGTGGGAACCAGACATGCATGTAGTGCACATACATACATGCAGGTAAAACATCCACACACATAAGAAAGAAATCTAAAACCATATTATTATTATTATCACGTTTTAAAATAAAATGCCAGGTGAAGCATAGTGGAAGAGAAAACCAGAGGGCACTAAGAATGGTTTCTTACAAAACTAAACACGGACTTAACAAATGAGCAGTACCGGGGCTGTCTTCCCAGAGAAATGAAACATGCAGGCAAATATGCAGAAATTGAAAATTTATAAAACTGAGCTTCTCCCTTTATAGTTTCTGATGGACTATAATAGACAAGTGGAAAGTCCTGTAAAAAACCATGTTCTGCCCAAGAACACAGTGAGGAACAAGCCTATTTATGGAAACCAAGCCCTACAAAGGGGCCAACTCTGCCTATGTCATCGCTCTCCACAACCTGCACTAACTAACATAAGCTCCTTGAACTACTGGTACCCAATAATCACAAGGGTTCTTGCACCAGAGTTCTCTCTTAGCACCTACCACATACAAGCCCTGGAATGCATGAATATCAACTCTGGCAACAACAGCAGCTACCACAAGGAACCATGTACTCCACAATCCCAAGATAGGATGATGGAGAAGCGAAGAATATATCTTAGATAAGCTCTAGGCATAAAAAATGTTTTAAGATTAATTTTTACTTTATGTATATGTATGTATGAATACATCATGTATGTGCATGCTGCTTATAGAAACCAGAAGAGGGGATGAGATCCCTTAAAATTAAGTTAGGAACAGTTAGAAGCTTCCAGGTAGGTGCTGGAAATTGAGGCCAGGTCTTCTGCAAGAGCAATAAGTGATCTTAGCCACTTGCTAAAGACACATACATTTTTTTGAGATTACTTAAAAGAAGTGGGTAAATGAACCTCCAAAGAAAATCCACCCTTGAATAACTATCCTCTACCTAAAAACTTGTCTTCCTCTGTCCTGCTCATCCATACTGCTCACTCGCCAATCTAACCAGCAATCTAGAAGCATGAGAGGTAGACCTAAGGCTTTACCCACACTCTGGATTACCCTAAAGCCAACTCCTACATGGATATGAGGTTAAACCATACAGAGCTGTCATGCCTGTAGATAATGCTTGACTCTGTAGATAATCTCACATAGCTTGACATGATTCTTGAGACGTGGTGCTACAGACCTCATCGATATACACCCTGACCCCTGAGGTCAGGGTTTAATGTCTAACAGTCAACTTAAGCTTCAGAACCACTGCCACATCTGTGTCTGATCTCCAGCACTAGGGGAAGAGATAAGCAGGTGAACAGATAAGAGGTGAACAGATAAGCAGGATACACTGTCACTAGCCACCACACCCAGGCTGAACCAGTTTGAGGCCCAAGGTCAGGACCAAGACAAGAAGTCACTGTTAGGTTCAGTGGTGACCCAGACCTTATTGTGATGCTTGCTAGACCTCTCAAAATACAGATGTGGCCCCATCATCTAAGCTAAAACCAGGTATGAAATAAAAAATGTAAGTGCAGATGGAAATTTCTCACAAAGCAGATTTAGCTTGATCCTGGCTCTGGAAAGATGGTGCTCTCCTGCTCCTCACAACTCAAGAACAGCAGGTTATCCCTGTTCTACACATGCCCTCTGATCTCCTTCACATATACATATGTTATGTTCTGTGGCCAGTGAACAGTTTTTACATGAAAGAAAAAAGTTGTGTAAGAGAACTTACATCTTCTTCCTGCGATGGATGAACTATTTCCACAAGCCTCTGGATAATTCTCTCCTCATTTAGCCACTGCAAAACACATTGTAGAAGTGATCATAGCAACGAGTGGCTCCTGCTCAAGCCCCAGTGAAGATTAACATACTGGAAATAGCCATCACACTTTAAGTAGAATTTACAGGTTTCTCTGGACTTTGAACACTACAGAAAATTAAAAAGTCCCCCAAGGAAAATGCAGTGAATATATCATATTAAGAGTGACCACAATCATCATTAACTTCCCTAAGTCCCAACAGCCACACACTCAGACTACACTCAATGGTGGTGCCTGCTTACAGGCCACTACTGGGAGCCTTGAGCAAGTACAAACCATCTCCAAGAGAATGTCAGCTCTGAACTTCAGATTAGTGAAAAACAACACTTAGTACCAAGCTTCTGGGTTAAGAGAATCCAAGATGGGGGGGGCGGCTTTAAGTTGGGAGGTGGTGGTGCACGCCTCTGATCCCAGTATTTGGGAGGCAAAGGCGGGATCTCTGAGTTTGGGGCCAGCCTGGTCTACAGACTAAGTCCAGGACAGGCAGGGATACACAGAGAAACCCTGTCTTGAAAAATCAAAAAAGAAAAGGACTTGATTTGGGTATCTAAATCAAGTCCTCTGAAGGAAATACTAGGTTCAGGTTGAGGCATCCTAGAAGCAGAAGGATGGCTGCCTGCCTGTCTCAAAGGTTGAGCTTGAGACCATAATAATCTCTTTGTAACCGCTACATGAGATGCAGTGAATGAAAATACAGAAGGGATCAGAGTCAGTGGAAAAATAATAAAGGACAAATCAGGAGGCTTAATATTAGCTCCAATATTAGTTCCCTAAGGTACCAAAATGCTATAAAATATAAGGCAGTTCAGCACTGAGAAAGGCCACTTAATCTTGAAAGGTTGAAGAGAATGGGGTTGAAAACAAGAAACCAAATACAGTTTGATAAAGGCAGAGACAAAAATCTGATGCTGTGTCTGGCTCCTTACAGGGAACATATTAAAGGGTAACAATGCAAACAAATACTAATGGGCTTTATTACATTAATTGTTTTGTGTGTGAATGTGTGTGCCACAGCATATGTGTGGAGGACAGAGGACATCCTGTGGGTTCTGGAAATAGAATGTAAAATATCAGGGTTGGCAGCAGATGCCTTTACTCACTGAGTCATTTTGAAATCTATTTTACAAATAAAATTTAATACAGTTAAGATTTTCATAAACCTAAGATCTAATTTCACAAATCTCCCAGAAATTTGCGGGCATAGGATGAAACTTCCTACAATATCACCTGGCCACACTGGGGGGCAATGTCTTAAAGGATCTGTCCCTGACCATGACAAGGCCAGGACATTTGGTGAATGTGACTAACCAGTTATGAACTTCTATCCAGAGCTATTCCTAAGTACCTGTGACCTTAAAGACTTTAAGGAATTTCCCACTAACCCAAAAGCATACCTCTTTGGAAACGGGTCCTAAAAATTCAACTAGAAGTTGAACAGAGGAATAGACCCATTATAGCTAACCACACTGATGAACTTCATTCTGTACTAAACCATATATAAAGTGACCATCATCCTCCTTGTTCTAACAGTCTTTCCTAGAATTTTGACCCCCTTTGAAAAAAGAGCCAGATCTTTAGAGACAACCAAAGCACAAAAGGAACAAGGTGCCTCTATCTGAAGCCTTGCCCTCTAAGTCCCAGGGTACCAGCTTGCAAACACTCAGTTGGCTACTTCAGACACTTTGCCAGATCTAGCCCAGACCTATCAAATAAAGAAAGCATGCCTGGCCATCTTAGCAGTATGTGCCTGCCCCCAGTGGACAACCCCAGGCAAACTTTCTTTTCAAAGACTTACTAGTCTTTCTTGATCCCTTCAGTCTTTAAAACTAGAACAGACTGTCTTTCTTTTGAGACAGGATGTCATCATGTGGCGCAAGCTAGCTAGAACTTAAAATCCTCCTGCCTCAACCTAGAGAGTGCTGGTATTATAGGCAAGAGCAACCACATGAGACTGGAACTGGTTAAGAAATGGTTCCAGAAGGCAACGGGAGAGGAACACAGGCAAGGACCAAGGCAAAACCTTATTTTCAGATTATTTAAACCTTTAAGTCCAGTTTCACCTAAGACATCTATTTACTCAAAATGCACATATCCTAAAAGTATTACCTGTCTGAACTTAAAAATGGCCCTTTCCATGTACCCTCTTTCTTCTTGTTTGACACTCCAATGGGAGGAAGGTTTGCCACATTCTTAGAAAGCTTCTAGTCCCAGCTTTCGGGTAAATCCTCAGCACTCTCACTGTCTACATAACTACACAACCAGCAAAGGGCAAATAACACAGCATTTGGTAGACGTAGAGATCTGAACCCTCATCCTATAAAATCTGAATCTCAGCTGAGTATGTACACACACACCTTTAATTCCAGCATTTAGGAGGCAGAGAGGCAGAGCTCTAAGTTTGAGACCAGCCTGGTCTATATAGTGAGTTCAGGACAGCCAGGGTTTCATAGCGAGACCAGTCTCAATAAAATAAAATAAAAACCCGACTCTTTTCTGTGTTGGGACAACATCCTCCCTGCCTTATCCCCAGGCCTCCTCTTCATGTCGGATTCCCCCAGCACACAGGAGCCCATAACCGCATCCCCAGCAGCTCAGAGCTCTACTCACATTCAGAACATCTTGCCTGGGCTGTGGAGGCTCAATACATGTCAAGAGCCTGAGCAACAAATCCATGATAGCAGAGGTTCCTATGTGCTTTATAATAAGGTCCACAAAATCACGCTTCTTTTTCAAGAAATCCACAATCTAGAGGAAAACAAATCAAACTGAAAGATTCATAACGTGAGACATACAATCTAGAGTAACCAACATTCCTCAAATCCTGCCAGTTAGCTTAAGAACAGGCAGGTACTAAATTTAATAAGTAGATGCCAAATGGGCAGTCTAGCTAACAGTTACAATATCCAAAACCCTTAAATGAAAGTCATCCCTCAAATCAGCAAACAAAGCCAATAGAACTTTTGCCTTTTGCTTATTTTCATTGTTTATTCTCCAAGAACAGGTATTAACCCTCCCCTCCTCCTCCCACAACCCTACAAACAGCTAAAGAATATACTTTCGGAAGTGGAGATGGCTCATCAGTTTTCACAAGACCAGGTTCAATTCCCAGCAGCCACATGGTGGCTCACAACCACTTGTGACGCCAGTTTCCATGGGCTTCAATGCCTCTGCGGGCACCAGGCATACATATGATGCACATATGATGTAGGTAAAACACCCACACACATAAAAATAAAAAATTTAAGATATACTACTTTATAAAGCAATCCTATTAAGACTTAAAATTAAAATTCAGAATATTCAAAATATTCTAATAAAGAAGATTTAAGGCAAAGATCGCTGTTTCTAAGTAGCTAACTTGCCTGGTCCACAGGTGAGTTAGGCTGCACTGTTGTATGTGTGACTAACAAGAGGAGGTTGGGAAGAGGCAGCTGTGATGACAGGAAATGAAAATGATGCTCTGTCTTGCACAGTTTCCTATGTCTTCTTATCTGTACTTGTGGGCCCACGGCATCTATTAAAAGCCTACCACATGTCCTGGAAGGTGAAGATTCATTGCTCTAGATGAGAAATCCTCAGTTTGGATATGCCTGAATGTCCTAAAACTAAAAGGTGGCTGGCTGTCTTGGAATTTAAACTAAGATCCGCATACTACAGGAGTCACAGACCTTCCACTACCCTTCACAAAGAAGCTTAACACCTAGAACAGCTAAAACTACAACCACAAATAACTTCAAAATGATTCACTGCATTGTTTGTCTAGACAATGATGCCAAATAGATTCACATCTCCATGCCACTCACAGCCAAGTCTTTGAAAGGAAGGATGAGAGAGGAAAAAGACACACATGGCCTAACTACACAAAATTCCATGGCAGAAACACTGGTCCTGGAGCCTATGGGCACAAGCCTTAGCTGGTGCTATGAACAGGACATCAAAGACCATAAGGCCTGCACTATGGATTTCATTGTTGAAGGCTAAACCACTCAACACTGCCAAGAGCTGGACACTCTGTTCTAGAAGCTAAATAATGTCTTTCTGGTTAAGCCATGTGAATCTGGACTTTTGTCATCACCTGCAGTCCCTAAGTCCTAACCAACACTATCAAGCAACAGGGAACACAATTCTTAAAAGACAGCTACAAAAGCAATGGTGTTATACCCTCATTACCATCCAAGGAATCCTAGCTGATGAAACAAGGAGCAACCCAGTGGCAGAACTCTTCACTCAGGGTTCAAATGACACACACCATCACTGCCAGACAGGTAACAGAACTGACTCTGAGCCCGCGTGTCAATCCACAGAGGCTCAGCAAGTCTTTTACAAACCTTCAAGTTTTATCTTATATACATCAAAAGCCATCCCTTGTTAGCCAGGGTCCCAACAGTAGATGTGAGGATAGAACTAGAATGAAGCATGCCTTAATAATGGAAGTAGCCATCTCTGAACTAACTGTGCCAGAGTTTACGAAGGTTTGCATTCTCCTACAACTGCCAGTGATACTTTGATTTCTATGTGGAGGGCAGAATGGAAGAATGGTACTGAAACCATGACTTGGGGTTGTGACCCAAGGCAAAGGATCTTCCTCAAACACGTTTGGGAAAGTCGCCCTATTCAGGTAAGGACCTTGGGGAAGGCTGATGCAGGGTGGCGGTGGGAGGGCTCTCCTTTTCTGGGGAGAAAGAAACAGGAAAGGAGGAGACTGGGAGGAGAGTCAGGAGAGGACACCTTGGGATGTAAAATAAATTAAAAAAATAAAAAAAATTTTTAAAAAAGCATAATATGCAAAAAGAAAGAACAACCTTATTTGAACAAAAAGAACACCATCCTTCTAAAATAAAACATGGAACCAACCTTAACAGAGCACAGAACATGATGAGCCCAAAATAGTTTCAGTCTTTTCATGTAAGCGGAGAGCAAGACAAAGTAACTGGAGGCTGTTGCCCACCATGCCACAGTCTGACTAGCTTGACCATGCTCGCCTCTGCTTGCTGCAGCTCATAATCTGTCAGTGTACACTCAGCATCTGCTACTTCAGCTGTCTCTCAGAAGCGAGCTCTTAGCCTTTTCACAACATAAACTAGAGCAATACTTCTCTAATTCCAGCAAGCATCGGTATGAACTGAAAGATATGCTTAAAGCCCTCAATGTCAAGAGTCATCTAATTCTGCATAGCAAGGGTAGGAATCAAGCACATGCAATGCTTAAAAAAAAAAAAGTTCTTAGGTGATGCTGTTGTCACTGGTCCAAAGGTCACACTTGGTGAGCCACTCCTTGAGAAATGGCATTTCCACATACATCTATCTGAATTAGGATAGGGAAACAGAAGGGTCAAGGAGAGGTATCTGTAAGAACACTGAAATGTGCTCAATGAGAAATACACCTTCATGTATAAACTAAGACTGCTTAGACTGCTGAAAACTTAAAACACCTTCTTTTGTAGAAACTGGACCTCAGGCAAACTCAGACTACCACAGCAAAGTTCACACTGGAGAGGTACAGCCCAGCTATTCACTTACCTTTGAAAACAGTATTTACCTGTTCTGGTTTTCTGCTGATAAGAATGCTTAGCACCTTGCTGAAGAAACTGGCGAGTAGTGGGTTCAGGGGGGCCTCGTTTAGGAGGAAGCTATACAATCTCATTAGCAAGGATTCATCTTCCCCTAGTCTATCATTCATCTGGGAGACATCAGATGTGAGCAACTCACAAGATATATTTGGATACCTAGAAGAACAAGACATTAAATTATCATCTAATCATCATCTACTATATCAAGCACAGCACACATCAGGAAGCTCTCCTAAAATCTTGTAAATCATCAAAACCATCTATAAGGAATTAAAAGCACCTTTAATCCATAACATCCAACCTTTAAGTTAAAACAAATTTTCTACACTGTATAAAAAGTTGCCAAGTTTTAGTTTACCAAGTTTTAGTAAGAATAAATTTCTGGGTCAGGTGTGATGGTGCACGCCTATAATCGCAGCACTTAGGAGACAGAGGCAGGTGGATATCTGTGAATTCGAGGCCAGCCTGGTCTACAAGAGTCCAGGACAGCCAGGGCTTGAGAAACCCTGTCTCAAAAACAAAACAACAACAAAAACACCAAGAAAAAGAATGTTTCAGTTTCAACACAACCCAAATAGGATTCAAGAGACAAAGATGTCCCATTTTAACAGTAGAATTTCTCAGTGAGGGCACAGTGTCCTGACAGTCCATGTGGACAGAGAAGCAGCAAGCTCTTAGAGAGAGGTTAGGGGAGGCTTATTCCAGGAGACTGTACTACACACAGCTGTGGTGATGACTTGAGCCTGCTGCAGATACGTGGGCAGGCCACTGCTTAGTTTACTTGGGTTACAAGTGGCACGACAAAGTTCTGATAAGCTATCAAATGTTCAGTCTCCATCCCATCTAAAGAAACACCTATCACTATATACTGAAGGTGCAAACAGGACACCGGTCTGAGGTACTGGGGAATGAGAGAAGAGTGCTACTGAAATCTATGCTTTCCACAAGAGCCTTCCAGGGTATTGTGAGGCTAGGGACAGTCAAGAAACCAGCTCGCTATCATTCTTCACCATGATCTCCGGCATCTGGTCTGGATATAACTCCTCACAGCTTTAAAACAAAACAAAAAAAACAACCCTGTAACCTCAACCATGTCTGTCTCTGACTGCCAGACCACTCACTCTGAAAATAGGCAGTAGACGTATGTTCCCCAGGCTCTCTTAACTGCCAGCTACCTCTTGTCCTGTTCCAATGGTCACAGGAGAGACTCATCAGGCAATGCATCTGACCACAGTTCCCTTATCTGCTCTAACATAGTCTTCCATCAACCAGTCGTGAGCAACAATCCCAGCTAGTCACAGGAATGTAAGCTCAAAGGCTGGCCAGGTCGAGGGGAAGACAAAACAATCACAGTGGGGTGAAACTGAATGAAGAGCAAAAGGCCATCTCCAAAAGAACCGATGCAGGAGAAAGACAGAGGAGAAAGGAGAACTGCAGGTATGTAGGCAAGAGACTGCACTACCCAACAGCTGTCTTCTGGAAGGTTCTGCTCCATTAGTCTCCCCCACACTGTAAACGGGCATTCATCAATGTCACAAGCAGACTTTTCTACTGTGACCACTGACAGGAGCACACAGTGGTTACATCTGCAGCCATGGAATTCATACTAGGATCACTTCCTACCCCATTCACTTTCCAGGGTACACTGTCCCATTCCCAGAGTTTACATGGCTGGCATCAAAAAGCTGTTTAATGAGTGACAGCAACGTGCATTACTTCCTATTTTCTAAGACAGTGGGTCTCAACCCTCCTAATAACAGGACTCTTTAATAGAGTTCTTCATGTTGTAGTGAGCCCAACCATAAAATTATTTTTGTTGCTACTTCATAAAGGTAACTTTGCTACTGTTATGAATCCTGATGTAAAAATCTGTGTATTCCAACAGTCATAGGAGACTTGAAAGGGCCATTTGCACCCCCAAAAGGGTCCTGACTCACAGGCTGAAAACCACCGTTCTAGGATAAACTGCAGAAACTTTGTTGAAATCTCCTACAGGGCATTACTAGACAGCCCTACTCCTTTGGCTAACATGGCTCCCTCTTTACTGCATCATTCCTCACAGTGTACACACAGACCACCATTTCTTTTATTTAGGAAAACAAAACACCTACACCTCTCTTGACTCAATATCTGCCTTTGGCTACCATGTGCTCTCTAGCCTCTCCTGCTGAAAAAAAATAACTTGAAGGAGATCTCTTGGCTTGTCTTTCTTTCACTCTTCTTCAGTTACATTTCAGCCAGGCGCTCAGGACTCAAATCAATGGGGCTGAAATTGCCATATTCTCATAGCAGCAGTCTCTGATCATGAGCTCTTTCCTCCTTGAAGCCTATCTTTAGTGCCTCTCTGGTTGGCAGCCCCTATCCTTCTTGGTTACACTGTGTGTACTTCTGAGTCCCTGTGTGTGATCCTGATTCAGCCTTCCATCAGCTCCATAGGTGACCTCAGCTAACTTCCTGACATCATATGGCAACCTATGCCATCATATGGCATTCATCTGCTGTGATTCCCTGTCTCTACTCTATGCCAACCAGGCACCTCAAACTTGACAAGGCTGAAGCCAATGCCTAACCTTTCCCTTGACATGTATCCTCAATCTTCATTTACCCAGGTTTTGTAAAACTCCAATAGTCCTTCCTTTCCAAACCTTCACTCTCACCCTCACACCAAGGAGGCCTCTTCAGTTCCAACTTCATTTCATATGTTGAGATTCTAACCCTTGTTCCCCAAAAAGGCTACTGAGACCTTTCTATGCCAACTGCAACCAACTTCTTAGCTGACCGTCCCTCTCTACTCCAGTCATTCAGTGCCTACAGTTTGAGGGATGCTGACTTCAACAATGTTGGATATGAAGAAATAAGTGCAACCCAGTATTAAAATGACCATGAAGTGCTCAGTGTTCCCAGAGGCATATAAAAAATAGTGTTACACAAGGCAGCAATAAAGGACTCATTTACTGTGAGCCACTGAATAAAGGACTCATTTGGTGTCTGTAAGCAGATTCAATTAAACAAGCCATGAGTAGGTAAACCCACTCTATCTACTTTATTCCCTATGTCATTCACTGCTTGAATAGAGCGCCGTTGCTATATTCAAGACCACACGACCCCCGCCTAAAGCTCAGGCAATGGAGGGTTGATCTTCCTATGTGAACAAAGTTTTTACAACCCAAGCTCTGACTGACATCTAGGCAATCTTGGCCAGACACAGATTTCTAGTTTCCTGGAAAGTAAGGAAGACACTTACTTAAATGTCCTACTAGTATGAGAAGTTTGCTTGTCACTTATGAAGGATGTTGTACTTCTAGCTAAGATTCAGAACACTTGGCCTGGAGAGATGGCTAAGAGGTTAGGAGCACTAGCTGCTCTTCCAAAGGTCCTGAATTCAATCCCCAGCAACCACATGATGGCTCACAATCACCTATAATGAGATTTGGGGGCCTCTTCTGGCATGCAGATGTACATGCAGATAGAACACTGTATACACAATAAGTGAATAAATCTTTAAAAAAAATTCAGAACACGTTAGATGCCTGTGATTCACTAGAGTTGGCTCTAGAACGGACTGTGTGCCCCTAAAGGTCAAAGCATGTAGCTCTTGACCTTTTAAAGAACTGCCAAAGGCTACAGTGGCTCTAGGGAATTCTTAAGACAACAAGAAGAAATTTCTATCCCACCCTAAGGCAAAGATGCCGCTTTCTTACTTGTATCGGATCTTTTCATCCATGTCTTGAGGTGGCTCTTCTATAATGAATGAGACTAAGTCGTCGAGACATTCTGCTTTTAACAGAAACTCTATGAGCTTGCGATTCTGTGCTTTACACTCTTGTAAGACGTCCTCCTCATCCATCAGCTCCTTCAGGGTTACATCTTCTCTCTCTAGAAGCGTGTCTATGTGGGATGATGAGTGAAGATCAAATTTCCAAAACATGCTGTTCTAAACAAAACGCAGAGATTCGTTCATAAATTAACTTCAGCTTTACTTACTAATTTTCCACAAACCAAATTTCAGTTCAGTTTTAGTCTACAATGCTAACTTAGCACTAACACAAAATTAAAGCAGTTTCACATCGAACCTACAAAATGATTTAGTAAAACTGGAAGGATTTTTTTTTCTGAGAAGAAAAAAAATTAAAGAATTTATTTATCAGCTTTCTTTTTAGACTTTTTACAGTCTTTTTTTAAAAATTTACTTATTTTTATTTTATATGTGCATGAAACAGTTGTGGAAGCCAGAAGAGGGTGGTGGGTACTGGGAATTGAAATTAGGTGCAAGTGCTTATAACCTATAAGCTATCTTTCCATCCCAGAAAATATTTTTAATTGGCTAAAATGTTGAAAATACTGAATACAAAAGCTTGGAATGATTTTAACCTGCAAAAGCAATTCATACATGCCAGGCTGGCACATACCCATAATTCTAGAAATTGCCAGAATGAAGCAGGAGGATCACAAGTTCTCTGCCAGCCTGAAGCCACATAGCAAGAAGCTCTCAGAAAAAAAAAAAAAAAAAAAAAAAAAAAAAGGAAAATAAGTAATTCATTCATACTTTTAAGAAGAATTTAATGCTGGCTGGACATGATGGCCTGCAACTTGATCCCATCATTCCGGAGGTAGAGGCAAGAGGATTTCTGTGTATGTAAGTCCCACCTGGTCCACATAGTGATCACCAGGATTACAGAGAGAGGGTTATGCCTCAAAAATCAAACCAAACAAACAAAAATGCTGAGGGATGGCAAGGTGGCTGAGCAGATGAAGGTGCTTGCTGATAAGGCTAAAGACCTGAGTTTGATCTCCAAGACTCCAGGGTGGAAAGAACAAGCTTTTTCCATGCTGTCTTCTGACCTCAATAAGCATACTGCCCATTAATTTAAAAACTTCTTTTTAGCAAAAAAAAAAAAAAAAAAAAAATCATAGCCCAAATTCTAGCACTCGGCAGGCTGAGGTAAGAAAATTACTGCATGTTCAACTCCAGCCTTGGCTAAAGCAGCAAAACTGTCCCAAGAAACAAAACAAAACAAACAAACAAAAAAACCGAGAAGGGGGAAGAGGGAAGGGGAAGAAAAAGGCAGAAAGCAACTTTTTTGAAGGATGAAGAAAACATCTTCACAGAAACGACACCTTCAGCAACAAATGACAATTAATGAGGCCTAACCAGAACTTTCCTAATTATTGAGGGAGTGAAGACCCACTGCAAAGCTGCAGATAAATTTCTTAACAGCTACAAGTCTGAGGTCATAAATTCAAGAAAAGAACTCAACTTTAGAACTTAATTATTTAAAAATTAGATAAACAGTCAGGTGTGATGGCACACACCTGTAACACCAGCACTTGGGGAGGCAGAGGCAGGTGGATCTCTGTGAGTTAAAGGACAGCCTGGTCTACAAATTCCAGGACAGCCAAGGCTACACAGAGAAACCCTGTAGAGAGAAAGTAGAGATAGTCAACCTTCAACAATACTTCGTGTATAGGCTTTCCTCAACTTGGTCTCCGTGACCACAATCATGAAATGCTTATTCTCCATGTCAAAGAGCCAAAAAAGCACTCATTTGTTGTGGATATAAACATGCTTTTGTTGTGGTCCCAGGTGTGGGATGTGGGACTGATTCAGATGGTCCACAGCAGCAGACTATTTGCCTCATGCCGGCTCTGAGGGTGCTCTTTGCCAGCTGCAGATAGTTTAAATCTGAGGACTCTGGAGAGAGAATAAATACCAGAGCCCAGAGTATGGGAGCCCCAAGAAAGAACACGCTGCTCTGCTTCCCCCTTGCTGCTCCTGGTTGCTGTTGTAAGACAAGAAGTTGGAGATCTCCTAGAGGATTGGACTGGCTCCAAGGAACCGGGCGATCCTAACCAGCAGGAAGCAGCTAAGGGAACTGTGCCCCCTCTCCCACCTGGTGTTGGGGTGCTGGAAGGGATTGGGGTGAAGAAGGGAGAAAAAGAGTTTTTAAAATGTAAATAAGTTTTTTTTTTAAAGTATGCCAACACTCATTAGTACATGGACTGTGAAAGAGGTCTCAAAGGCCACTTGTAACCAGTAGGTAATAACAAAATGCACAAGCCTTCACAGAAACAACGACTCAAGGTCTGCTACCCACAGAAGGACTCAAAGAGACTTCCTTGAGAGTGTAGTGAGGCACAAAGTTGCCATGTGCCCAAATGAAAGCTCTCCATCACTACAGCTTCACCATTCACCCAGTTGAGTATATCCTGTTGAACTATCATCAAAAAAGCTCACCAATATCTACATGTTCTTATAAACAAAGGAAACGAAGTTCCTATCTTTGGTAGAGAAGATCTACTTTCATACCTATGTGTCTTGCTAAATTCACCCATACCCAATGCTCTCAAGAACATTTACCTCAAAATCATTTCTTTTAAAGTAGAAAATTTAGCAACACATGGTGGTATAGTCCCTTCAGTCCAGCACTCAGGCGGCAGAGACAGGTGGATCTCAGTCTGAAGCCACTTGTCTAGAGTGATTTCCAGGACAGCCAGGATTATATAAAGAAACATTATCTCAAAAAACCAAAACAAATAAGTAAAATGAAAAATTATAGGGGCAACTTTACTCACACTCTTAGTCAAAGAGTCTGACCCAAGAATGAGAGCTGAAAAACAAGCTGCACATAAGAGGTTGTTCAGAGGAGTGTCCACTTCACATGACAGGTGCTCAGCCTAACTGTCCAGCAAGCAACCTCGTTAAGAAAGTTCAAGAAACCTTACAGAACAAGTTTCAGAAAGCAACGCTGTCAAGTATCAAGTCACCTCCATTTACAACACCTTTATATGCTCAAGGACAGATTCACACACCTCACTTGAGAGGGATACCTGGCGGGTGGAGGGGCAGAGGACACAGCTCCACTGGAAGAAACAAGGCAGAGGCCCTCCAGTGAAGCACAGACTTTTCCTCTGACACAACATGGCAACAAGCTAGAGAAACACAGCTCCCAATACAGATACAACAGACTCACAAGCAAGTGACCTTCCTCAGCTATGACAGAGACAGGAATAGACCTATAGAAGGGCCCTGGCAGGCGGCAGAAAGCATTTAAGCAGCCGTGTAATTTAAACACAATGCTGAGCTAGTTCTGCTTAGGAAAGTCAAGGCAAAGATGGAAACAACCAACAGAAACCAGTCCAGAATAGTCAGCGGAGGGAAACCTTAAGACATATAACCCTACTTTTGATATCAGGTTTAGGGGAAATGACCAAAACAAAAACAAAAACCAATGTCATTTTATGCTAATCAGCTGACAAGCACAAACATTACCATAAAATGTCAAAAGGGGAAGAGAGGTGTGCAGGCTGGAGACATGGCTCAGTGGTTAAAAGCACTGGCTGCTCTTCCAGAGGACCTGGGTTCATTTCCCGGCACCCACATGGCACCTCAAAACTGCCTGTAATTCCAGTTCTAGGGATCCAACACTTGCACAAAGACATACATGCAGGCCAAACACCAATGCAGAGAAAAGAAAGAGGGAAAAGGGAACAAGGGAAGTTTGTATATTCCCAAAGAGAAAGGAGAGTCACACTCTCATATTATCTACAATCTTCTCCTCATTTATTTGTAAATCCTTTAAAGATCGTGCTTTTTTTTTTTTTTTTTTTTAGTGTATTTTTATAGTCTCACTACTCCAGAGTTATGGGACAAAAAGACTCTTTCGGAAGAAGAAAACTCAGCAAACTGCTACAGATACCTGCAAACTGCAGTCAGAGCCCTAAATTATGAATCAGGTGGATTTGCCCACTCTAAGTCAAACTGCCCAAATCATACATACATATTCTTATGTAGGAAATGCACCAAATACAGGACTTAGAAAAAGACCAATCAGTCACAATGAAATAGTCACAGGGCACACTGGCAAACACATCCAACCCAACCCACAACCTGCCAATTAAGAACAACTTTGACATTTTTTTAATAGGGTTAAGTTTGAGGAAAGTTTCCTCCTGACAGTTGTATTCTGTTATCTCCAGAATCCATCCAGGCGGCTATCTACTTCCAAGGCTCCAATCTGCCTTGCTGCAGCTGTGCAGCTAGCTACCCTCCTGGGTACCACCCAGGCATGGGGTAGCATCCAGCTGCACACACAGGTAGGTACTGGGGTAGATGAGAAACTCTGCTATGCTGTGCCATTCATCAGAAAACCTACACACATTCCCCACTTACATGTAGTTGGCTGCTAATGACCAGAATGGCCCTAAAAGTTGATGGAAGTAAAAACAAAAGAGGTTCTGATTCTCAAACTGACACACAGAAGGAAGCTACCTAGAGACTTAATCCTTGCTCGGACTTTTATAATCCATTAGAAACAATATGCCCAATGATAGTCAGTGTCCATCAAGGTGATATGTATAGCAGAATGGCCTTCCTACTGGCCCAGACTTTCTAATCCCCTAGCCCAAAACTGTATTTTGAAGTAGTTATCTGAAATATAAGCTATTTTAAACATAAAATTTAACACTGAGAAAAGGAAATATTTTTAGTATTTACTTATTTATTTTATATATGGAAATAAGTAATATATAATTAGTCTTCATTTCACAACCACACCGGATAGTACAGAACTCGGAAGTACATACTTCCACAGTGAATGTCTTTCTATTGCACATGCTACTAACTAAATACCAAAACGTGGCAGCAGTAAACTCTCCTAGCAAGCATCAACTGTTTTGCCTTGCAGTCCAGCAGCAAGCAGACTGCCACAACTGGCACTAGTAAACTAGTTGACTCTAGGATGGTGCCCTTTGAAGTAAAATGAAGCTAGATATAAAATAACAAGTTACAAAGTTCAAATGCCCCACTCCCCCAGTTAAAATACAGTTGTGTTCTGTTTTAATGTATCTGCTCTAGCTTGCTGTGGTGGTAAATACCTTTAGTTCCAGCATCTGGGAGACAGAGATGGGCAGAGCACTGAGTTTGAGGCCAGCTCATTTACAGAGCAAATTCCCAGCTGGTCCATCAAGGACCCTGCCTCCAAAAAAACTTGGAAAATAATAAAATAGAACTATTCCACCCAGGCATGGTAGCTGAGACTATATAATCACAGCACTTAGAAAGCTGAGGCCAAATGACTCTAAGCTTGAGGCTAGCCTGGGTACATAGCAGGAGATCCTGTCTTAAAGACTGACAACAAGCTGAGACTTGCACTAAAACTGAAGTCAGAATTAAAACAACAATAAAAACAAACCAAAAGGTAGTGGGGTGAAGGAAAGAATAGAATTGAGCAATCCAAGCTGTCCCGGGCAAGGAGTCACCTAGAGGTCTTGTTAGGATGCAGTCTGATTCCTGACTCAGGAAAAAAAAAGGCTCCGGCCTGAGACTCTGCATTATCTACCTGATACCTTAAGTTTAAGATAGTGCTGATCAACTGTTATTTACAGAGACAACCAAGCATCAATTTAGCCTACATTTTCAAAAACTGCAGTAAACATATTTGAATACATACCCATGAAAAGTATACCAATGCAAACATGGGACTATGTTCTCAGTCCCAATGGGTCACAGGAGCAACATACCATATGACTCTCCAAAAAGCCCAAAGGAACAATGACACCAAACACCAAAAGGCATACTACCAGAAGCTACTAGTTTCTCTGAGAAAAGAAACTGCTGATGGTTGCCCTAGAATGAATCGTGCACTGGAGGAGTAACAAGCACCGTAGCAACATCAACCGTACAACCACACGATCATCTGAAGAGCTCGCTTTAATTGAGCACTCCTCTCTGCAGGAGGAGGAGGTTCTGCCAAGCTCCCAGTCCAGAATCTGCCCTGTGTGACAGCTACACCTAAGACTGCTTGGACACAGGGCAAAAAATGCTCAGTCTCCCAAAACAACTCAAGATGGTGACGATTTCAAGAAGCCAACAGTGAATCACTGAAGGAAGCGCTGAGCACAGGGTTCTGTGAGCCTGCACAGTAACATGCCAGCACAACCAAATCTTTCTACATCATTTCAGAACTAGCTCCACTGTGGTCCTGATGATTCCAAGTCCAAGCAAATCAGAGTAAATCTACCAGGCTTGCAGTAAACATTACTAGGACAACTCCACTTCAGTACTTGCAGTTATCTAAATGTGGAGCAGAACAAACAATACAGACAGGAGCAACCCAACACATGGGAAGAGACTCAGCAAACAAAATGTGTCCAAAACTTTTAGAGCGTTATAAAGGGAAAATTGTTTAAAAAATTGTACACACTCTTACATATGTATTCAATAGCATGGGCGCACACACTGCCCCAATTCAAACTCATCCCTACACATCCCAAGTCTCCTTTCACCTCTAACCTCCAAGTGACAGCTGCCGAATACAAATACCATGTGAGCCACATCTAAAGTCTTTAGTAGCCACATCAGAAAGGTAAGAGAGGGCTAAGGGGGCAGTTCAGTCAATAAAGTTTGCTTACTTTACAAGCATGAAGATCAGAGTTGGATCCACAGAACCGAAGTAAAAGATCCCAGTGGTACATGTTTATAACCCCACCATTGAGAAGCCAAGAAAGGTAAATCCATGGGGCTTGCCAGCCAGCCAACCTAGCCTAGTCACCAAGCATCAGAGCAGCAAGAAACTCTGTCTCCAAACAAGGTAGCTCCTGGGGAATGATACTCAAGGTTGTCCTTGGAAAACCACACATATGCAAACACAAAAGTGTAGGTGAAAAGCCTGTGGAAATCCAAAGTACGTTTTATACCTATGGCACATGTAATTATGAACTTCTCAATTTGAAGTTCTCAAGAGCAACCTGTCATCTACCCTACTGTGTTGCACAACGAGACCCTGCCTCATTTAAGATTGTTGCTGTGACTAACTAAAGATCCCCTTGTAGCACTGAAATAATCCCTCCAATCCCTACACAGCCAAAGTTTGTCACTAACAACTTTTTCTACATAAAGGTCAATGGAGACAAGGGACAGTAAGACACACCAATAATACTGGCACTTGGGAGGTTGAGGCAGGGGTATCAGCAATGTCAGCTACATGACACTAGCTGAGCCATCTCTCCAGCCCTAGTATAATGCCCCCCCCTTCTTTTGGTGTATGTGTGTGAGGAGACAGACAGAGACTGGAGACATAGGCCAGGCTAACTTCAAATTTCATACTGTCCTGCTTTCATCTCCTGAGTACCTAGATTACAGGGAAATGGCAGAAAGGTATTTCCTTGGAAAAGACAGAACAAACTCACAGCCTGTTGCTTTTATTGGCTCCGACACAATTTGTTCAAAGTTGTCAAAAGCAATCAGCTTTGTTATATCCAGGTATCCAAGAACACTGTTAATATACCTACTTTTCTTTGAAAAGGGAAATAAAGGATTAAATCCATGTAACTCTGTGTATGTTGGTGGTGGTGGTGGTGGGAGGGTGTGCTGTTGTTTTCAGATAGCATTTCTAAGTGTAGCCCTAGCTGTCAAGAAACTTATTTGTAGGCCAGGCTGATCTCAAACACAGAGATCACCTGCTCTTGCCTCCTGAGTGCTGGGATTAAAGGTGTGCACCACCACACCATTTTTAAAGGCTAATTTACACTGCATCAGTAATATAGAAGTAATATACACAAAGGAAGCAAAACCTCCAAGCTTACTCCATAGCAAGGCTGTTCCGTGGAAGACAGTCTGCCACAGGAGTCTATTATAAAGTAAGCCTCAAAAATGAGTGGGTGATACATAGAGGTGATACAAGCCTGGGATATAGAGTGAGACCCTGCCTCAGGAAGAAGAAAGAAAAGGGAGGGAGGGTTGTGGGTAGAGAAAGGAAGTGCTCCAGATCTAACTGCAAACACAGAGAGACCAATGAGGCCTGAGGAACCTCACAACAGGAAAGCAGGCCATGAGGACCAGAAGGCAGAAAGAGAAAGGGCAAGGGCAGGCCAGGCCAGACCTTGAAGGGCTCAGCATGCATGCACAGCACAAGTATGCTGCAGAACCAGAAAGATCCAAGAGTTTTAACTGAGAAAAACAAGTATCACATTACCAAGAGTAGGGACCACACAAAGTACTTTTCTGATTTTCAGAAACACTAGTGAATGGGAGCATATAGTGACTTCCCACCCTGAAGCTGAATAAGTACTCACTATACAGAGAATGTGTAGTGACATTCAGAGAGGGGAGAGAACAGAGCCTGACCCAAAAGAGATCAGTCCAGAGAAGATTCTGTAATGGATCAATTATGAAAAATCAAGGCTTCTTCTAATTATCATGCCTCCTTCACTGCCAACAAACTTCCACCTTGTCAAAGCCTAGTTTCCCTATAGCACTTTGATACTGAATGACAAACTTACTGCTTACCTGTTAGCTGCCTAAGAAACACAATGCTCAAAGTGTAGATGCCTCCATACAACATGGTCCAAATGTACTGCTGAAACGCTGAGAACAATGCAGCAGGAAGTCTCATCATGCAGCTCACTTTTATACTTACAAAGTCAAAGCCCAGGGGCCAGAGAGATAACTTGGGAGTTAAGAGAACTGGCTGCTCTTCTAGAGAACCTGGGTTCAATTCCCAGCACCCACACAGTGACTCACAATATATGTAACTCTAGCTCTGATGCTCTATCCTGACTTATGCAGGAAGTGCATAAACATACATGTAGGTAAATCATCCATACATATAAAATAATTGGGGGGGGGGTGATAGGTGGCTTCAGCGGCTAAGAGCACCTGTTGCTCTTCTAGGGAACTCGGGTTCAATTTCCAGCTCCCACAGGGTGGTTTACAACTGTGGTGGTTTGAATAGGTATGGCCCCACAGACTGATGTGTCTGAATGCTTGGTCATAGGGAGAGGTACTATTAGGAGGTGTGGCCTTGTTAGAAGTGTGTCACTTTGTGCGAGAGGGCTTTGAGGTCTTAAATGTTCAAGCTACACCCAGTGTGAAACACATCCAGTGTCCTCCTTGCTGCCTGTAGATCAAGATGTACAACTCTCAGCTCCTTATCCAGCACCATGTCTGCATGGACGCTGCCATGCTTCTCACCATGATGATAATGGACTAAACCTCTGAAACTATAAGCCAGCCCTAATGAAATGTTTTGGTTGCCTTGGTCATGGTGCTTCTTCACAGCAACAGAAACCCAAACTAAAACAACAACTATTGTTAACTCAAATTCCAGGGGATCCAGTGCCCTCTTCTGGCCTTCTCAGGCAGCTGGCACATACATACATACATCTAGGCAAGACATTCACAAACAAAACAAAATAAACGTGATAGATAGACAGATAGATAGATAAACAGACAGACAGATAAGGTAAGTGACAAAGCCTAACATGTTGGCTCACACATGTGGCCCCGGCTATTTAGGAGACTGAAGCAGGAAAATTACTTACAGCCAGGAGGATGGAGCCACCCTGGACATTAAGAGACTCCATCTCCTTAAAAACAACAAAGAAGAGGGGTAAAAGGAGTCAGGGGGAGTAGAAAAGAAAAAAGAAAAGGAAAAAGTTAACTACAATCAAGAAAAATCCAGACTCAGCTACTGCAGTTTGTTCCTCTATAAATATGCTTGTTCAACTTGGAAGCCAGCATCCCTTTCAAGGGGACCTGTCTAAGAAACATATCCATTAGGCAATTTTGTCATTTTGAGAACATCTCAAACTCAGATGGCATGATGTCACTGGGCAATATAGTCCTATGGAACCACTGTCACATGCATGGTCTGCTGTTGTTGGAAACATCATTAAGTAGCCCACAACTAGACATGGGAAACTGTTTCTGTTTTGCACAATTTCAAAAGCAACAGTAATGTGTATGTGAAGAATGTGAAAAATGCCCTATTCATAATAGGAATAGATGGTTCTTGGTTTTGTTTTAAACTGATGTTTGAATGGACAGGAAAAGGTTAAGTAAGAACAATGATTAGGAGCAAGGTTCTCCCAGAAACTTATAAGAGAAAAAAAAGAAAGGCCTACAAAAATGGCATGGTCTATCTAGGAGGTAATAGAATAGAATAGGGTGAACACAAGTCAGAAGAAGAAATGAAGAGTTTTCCATCTAAACATACAAGGCTCTCCAAACCTCTGATCCACAAGGCAGGACTCCTGGCATCAACAGATGAGCCCAACAGGAGAAAGGAAGTGCCGTGCACCCTGACAACAAAAGACACAGCAGTAACTAGTAGGGCTGTTCTTTCAAACAACACAAAACAGGCGTAGTAGGATAGAGGCACTTGCTGCCAAGCCTGGTAACCTGAATTTGTTACCTGGAACTCACATGGTAGACAAGAGAGGACTGACTTCTACAAGTTGCCTTCTGATTCCACACATGCACCAGGGCACACATAAGTTCACATGCACACAGAGAGGCTCAACAGAAGTGAATAAAAATGTAACTTAAAAAAACATGAAACTGTTAAAGGTGAAAGAAAAACTGGCTAAATTGTACTTGGTTGTAAGCTCAACTTAGTTATGTTACAGAATAACTAATATATAATTCTTAAAATACAGTAATAAAAGAAACTGTCCATCCCAGTCCATGGAAGATACTATCTCATGTCACCAAATACAGTATCTGACTGAGGAAAAGTGTAGACTGACAACCACAATGGCATCCAAGGTGGCCAGAGGTTACAGAAGACCCACCACTTTAAGGACAACGCAAGTAGATTTAGAAAAACTAAAACTCTTTTCTGTTATCACATATAAGAGAAAACCTATCATGTAAAGCAAGAATAAGTGAGAACCAAAGAGGGAAGCAAAGATCACTGTGAACAGAAGCTAGACCCTGTTAAGGAGAGGCTACAGCTATGCAAAGAGCCTCTGTGAGTCTCTGCAAGGGCAGCTTCCTTTCTGGAAGAAGGCTGCATTAAATGATGGTCACACTGCCTATATCAAAATTGTTTTGATGTAAAAGGTACAAGTTATACCTAGATATGGCTGACATGGAACCCCAGGAAAAAAAATAGGAAGGTTCTGCAGGCTTAGTGGCTGTGGCCCTGCATAACCCTTCTCTGCTAGAGTAACTTTAGTGAACTATAAAGGCACAAAGAATAGGAAATGATAGCCAACAAATGAATGAAAAGACTGAAAACAGAACATTTGGGAAGTCTAATATCCAAATAAAACAAGTATACCATATGCATACCATTTTCACTGGGGGGAGGGTGTAAGAGGATGGGAACTGAACCGAGTGTCTCTGGCCTGGTAGGCAAGCACTCTATCACTGAGCTATATTTACATTCCAAGCCCTACTTCTAAAAAAATTTATCTTCCTTTACCTGGATGTCAGCTTATGTAGTGTATCCTGTGCCTAAAGTCCCATGGAGGCCAGAAAAAAGTGCTGGATCCCCTTGGAGGTAGAGGTAAAGGTGGCAGTAGCAGCCCAATGTGGGACTTGCGAAGTGAACCTGGGTCATCTGCAAATGCAGCAAGGGCTCTCTGTTTTATTTTACAAAACAGGGCTTCGCTGTGTAACACTGGCTGTCCTAAACTCTCTTTGTAGATCGGGCTAGCCTCGTGAACCCACAGAGATCCACCTGCCTCTGCTGGGAAAAAAGGCGTGAGCCACCACGTCCTGGCTTGCAGCAAGGGTTCTTAACTGATGAGCTATCTCTCCAGCCCCAAGTTTTTCTCCTACATTTTTTAAATTCACCATGTAGGCAAAATTGGGCTAAAACCTGAAATCCACAGTGCTTAGCTGAGAGGTATGCACTGTTACACCGATGGTAAACACAAAAAAGTAAAATGGTATTTCCTAAAATTAATCAGAGAGCTCTTTTCAAGACCTGCACAGGCCAATTCAAATACTGGTGAAACAAAATCTCTTAGCTATTCATGAAATTCATGGCTGCAAAGACAGTCTTGAGATTTGTCCAATGGAGAGAACCCAAGGAAGAAGAACCAGAAAGTAAAATGACAGCCTCCTCTAATAGTTGTAGAGATCACCTAGAAACAAAAGTTCTGCAGACTTCCACACTTTCTCAAGTGGTTCCTCAAAGTGTGCTTCAAAAAACAAGGCAAATACAAGGAATCCATAAGCCAAGATGCCTCACAAGAGAGGAGATACAATAGCTATGGAAAAGGTCAAGAGCAACGCATCCAGAGGAGGGCAAGAGGTGTGGGACTCTAGACAGGAGAGATGTATCTCAATGAGAAGACACATAGCCTAATGGATCGATCTGAGTATACGGAAAAATTCTGCAAATAAGTCACAGCTTTACGGAATAATTAACTAAGTATACCTACCCTTAATACCGATTTCAGTTAAAAGGTATGTTTTAACTGTTAGAAGATGAAGGGAGGAGGTATGCATGTGCCAGATCCAACCTCCTCTTCATAGCCAAAGTGGAATAGAGGAGAACTATACACAGAGGCACTTAAGATACTGGAGGTGAACAAAGCTGACTAAGCAGGCCCAAGTCTGTGGGGAATAAGAAGAGTGAAAAGAGGACTATTACTGTTTTTGTCACAAACCCAACACTCTTTGAGGTTTTAGCCTTTCTAAGAATAGTCTTCGTGAAAGTCATACACAGAATATTTTTTGAATCAGCTGAGAAAAGACATCCTAAAACAGAATCTGCTGTGATATGCTGCAATTCAACATGGTATGGTTACACCTATAGCTTTTTTAAAAAAAATGACAAAATGATACATGAGACCTAGAAGAGGCTTGGTTGGACAATTTATCAAACTTTTAAAAATGCAAGTTAATTAAAACTATGCCACTCTCATCTGTTCATAAGGAGGCACTGGGCAATGTTTGAGCTGTCACACCACTACGCCAGGTGTGTCCACAGTGAGGATCATGCTTATGCCATTGGTTCTGAACTCACCAGTGGTAAGCTTTTGCTTTGTTTTGGTGTTTCTTTGTCTGTCTGTTTTGAGACAGGATTTCTCTGTGTAGCCCTGGCTGTCCTAGAACTGGATCTAGCTGACCCTGAACTCAGAGGCTGGCCTTGAACTCACAGAGATCCACCTGCCTCTGCCTCCCAAGTACTGGGATTAAAGGTGTGTGCTACCATGCCCAGCTCAGTGGTAAAGTTTTATTTTTACTTTTAAAGCACAGGCCCAAGGCTGAATTTTCTTTGAACAAGAATAGTCCTTGTGCAGATACTAAACAGTAAATGGCTCTGGAGCTCATGACAGCTGGAGGAAGTTGCCACACAAAAGTCACAGGACAGCAACATATAGACACAGCTGGACAAAATGGTAGAGTAATATATGGCAGAGGAATATATATGTGGAAATGTAGGGGCCACCTCTTTCTTGGGGGGCTTGGCAGGTCACAGGCAAAACAACATTCTGGATGCCTGATGCATCATCAATCAGCTGATGATCAGAATCAAAGTCATCACAGCTACACAGCTATAGAGATGAACAGGCCGATAGAGTAACAAGAGTCAGAAAGCCTTGAGAGACAATGTCAGTCAGAAGATACAAAGGAAGCCACCTAGGAGCCAGGTGGAATTCTGAAATGTAGATGAGCAGGCCAGTCTCACTGAGACACAATGGTCCACTGAGCCAAAGTTAAATATGCAAAGTCAATCTCTGACCTTCAATCAAAATTCCAGTAAAGATTTATAGCAATTACAACTCAAAAACCTAACCAGGTGGCTGGTTAGGAGCCACTGGTACAAAATGAACACCTCACATAGTCAGACAGCCTGAGTCTAAGATCTCTAATTCTGCTCTTCCTTTGAACACCACTACAGCTTACAAGGCCTGGCTACTCACTCCTTGGTGACCAGCTCAATACCCACTAGAAAAGGAATCCACTGAGTTCTGCAGATTCCTAGATAAACCTAAGTCGGCTATGTTGGCTGCTGTTTAACTTCCTAAAAACACCAGAGTACCGCACTGTCTCCAGTGCAGGTGGACTGTCCAGACCTGCTTCCCTGGCTCTAGCATCAAGAAAGCATATAACTGCTTTTCCACGCCCAAGAATTCCAGGAAGAAAATACCTGATGATCTTAACAGTCTTACCTTTCAAACCAAGGTTTAAAACTAAAAAAAATGTTTTCTTCTTTGTGGCTCCTTGCCCATTACAGGTTATCCTGGTGACAGCTATCCTTCAAATTACTGCATTAGCAGATTAGCAGGAGTTAGAGAGGATACTGTATAAAACAGAAGTGTTCCTGTAAAAACAAAATCAACAGATAATCATATGTGTTATGCTTAGGTCTGATGACAGCTGCTATTAAAACAAACAAACAAACAAAAAACAAACAAACAAACAAAAACAAAAAAAACTACTGGCTCAGGGTCTTGAGTCCCACATAACCACACCTCAGACAAGTAAAAAGCTCAGGTTGAGGCTTTTCTATGTGAACACAGAAAACAAAACAACAACAACAACAAAAAAATCCTATACTCCAGTTTTTATTCCACACTAAAAAATAACCTGGAGATAAACACAGGTGCCATAGAAGCACTGTGAGTGAAGAACCATATCCTTACTATCTATGAAATGACTCACATCAATGTAAGGCTGACTACAAAATCACTATACTTTAGAATATAAAGCAAAGATCTGGAAAGCTGGCGCAGCACTTAGGAGCTGAGCTGCTCTTAAAGAGGACCCAGGCTCAATCCCCAATATCCACATGGTGACACAAAACCATTTGTAACTCCAGTTCTCTGGGATTTGATGACCTCTTCCGGCCTTTGCAGATACCACACATACACGCAGCACAGACATACTGTAAAAATACTCTTACACATAAAATTTTGTGCATGCATTCATGTGTGTGTGTGTGTGTGTGTGTGTGTGTGTGTGCACATGTGCACAGACCTATAGGACCTGTCATTACTAAAGGTTAAGTCCAGTTACAGCTGTCATTCTGTTAAGGTTCCAGAGCACCCTTTGCCAGGCGTGGTAGCCTACCCTTTTAATCCCATCATCTCTGTGAGTTCATGCCAGCCTGGTCTACATGGTATGCTCTAGGACAGCCAGGAATAGAGAAAGACCATATCTCAAACAAAACAAAATAAGCAACAACAACCTAAGACACTCTCCAAAACACAAGCATGCGTGCATGTGTGTCTGTGTATACACACACGCAACACAAATTGGCATTATATTTGTGTAGTTCCAGGACCCTCAAGCTAATCTACAATCAATTCTAATACCACCAATAACCACCTATTCTTCCCACTTGCAGGCAAAATACAAGGTTCACTCTCACAGGCTCCCAGAGTACCATCAACACAACACAGTCCTATTCAAATGCTAAAATCAAACACTGTTGTCAGTTGGTCCACAAACTAAGGATGCTGGGGCATCATCTACCCTTTAGAGAAAGAGCCTTTGTTCAAGGGCTTATGGTTTTTCTCTTGAACTTCGTCTGTTTGATTTCCTGTTGCTGTGATTAAAAAAAAAAAAAAAAAAAGAGTTTCACCCTGAACAAAAGCAACTCAAGGGAGAAGGGGCTTACCAGTACAAGGGTACAATCCAAGATGGAGAGGAACTCAACGAAAGATGGGCTTAAAGTAGCTGGGATCCACAATGAAGAAAGAGTGATGAATGCTGCTGCTGCTGCGCTCCCTCATCCCACTTATTTACACAGTTCAGGACTGTAGCCAGGAGTGGTGCTGCCCATAGTAGGCAGGCTTTTCTTCCATGTAAAGTTATCCCCACAGGTATGGCCAGAGGCCTGCTTCCCAAGTGATTCTAGACTCTGATAAGATGGCAGTTAACCAAGACCACCAAAGACTGCTATGGGAAACTCTGGATGTGTGTTTAATACAAAAAAAAAAAAAAAAAAAAAAAGTATATTTAAAATGTTATGGTAATAAGAAATAAGATCCAGAAGAGCAAAACAGTATGCCAGCTCTGTACTAAGACTGGTGGGTAAAGAGGGGAAAATCAAAATGCAGTAAAAAAGTAAAAATAGGTCTACAAACAGTAAAAAGTGTTTTTTGGTTTTGTCTGTGTCTACTCCCCAAAGCACAATCTACAAGCAAGAAGAGAGTAAAATCAGAGTACTAGAATAAAAAAATAGCATATTGATCAAAAGATAATATACTTAAAATTCTAAATCTCACTCCCACCTTCCATAGCAAAATGACCATAGCAAAAAACAAAAACCCAATAGCTCTTTATTCTGACAGCCCACCACAGGCACACTGAAAAACCAAAGGAACTACAAAACCAGTGCCAGGACAAGGAAGGTCACACCTTACCCCAGCCAGCATCCCTTCTGGTTCCTCCTTTCCTGGCCAGAAAAAAAGACCTTTACTCCTCAGACTGAAAAGTGAAACTGTCTTATGAGTGAGGTGAACAATATTGACTTGGGGGGTGGGGGGAAAGGTGGCCACGAGGACTTTTACTGGAGCTCACTATTTAAGTGACTAGACTAGTGATCTGCTGTAATACCTAGGCCAATAAGCCCTGCCTAAGCCCAGCCACTCTCACTTGTTAACCTTAAAAGTGTCATGGTTTGGTGCTAGGGGTGGGGGATAGGGGTGGTACTTAGTGGTTAAGAACCTAAATTTGGTTCCCAATATCCATGTTAAATAGCTCCCAACTACCTCTAGTTTATGAAACTTCCAAACAACTGAATTAGCTCCCCATGCACGTGTGTGTTCAGTTATGCTGTGGAAGATGAAACCTATACCTCAAGTGTTTCACTCACCTCCAGCCTTTCCTTAACTCCTTCCGAAACTGTTTGCTGAATTATTCTCTTGCACAACACCCAGGTAAGGAACTCTGAACAATAACTGCTCTACAGTACCTCAGTGGCAATTCCTACGCTTCAAGTCAGGGCCACACACAACTGAAACCAAGTCTTTAATATAAACCAAATTTTTAAAATTTATAAACAAATTTCTAAAAAACTTGTGTTTTGGGGGCTCCCTATTATAAGGGATAGGGGAGAGGGAACACAGGAGGAAGGGTGGGACTGGGAGGAGAGGAGGGAGGGGCCTATGACCGGTATTTAAATTGAATTAATTAAAAAAAGCTTTTTAGCATTTCCATCTTTCATTGGGTGTACATTTCTGGCAGTAATGCTAAATAACTAGATGAGGTCAACTTGTCCAAATACTGTTGATGATTTTATTCAGTTAAGATGATAGTAATCGATTTCTTCACTGACTTTTTTTTTTGCTTTTTTAGATTTATTTATTATTTATATAGTGTTCTTCTTGCACATGTGCCTGCAGTCCAGAAGCGGGCACCATATCTCACCACAGATGGAGTCACCATGTAGTTGGTGGGAATTACACTCAGGACCTTTGAGAGAACAGCCAATGCTCTTAACCTCTGGGCCATCTCTCCAGTCCAAAGTGACCATTTTCTTTGGTGACTCATCAGTAAATAATCTGCAAGAAGACATCTATTGATGATGCTCTTAGAACATTCACTTGAGAGTGTCAGTACTCACTGGGCTGACAGTATGATACTTACATGTATCTTTATTTGAGACAATGTCTCATATAGTCTAGGCTGGCCTCAAACTCAACTATGCAGCAGAGGATGATGAACTCCTGCCTTGTCCTCCCAAGTGCCACACTACAACACTCAGCTTTATTAGTTGCTTGTCTAACTTCAGTAAGGTATGTTCTTGTTTCCCCACTCACTCTTCCCTGAATCCGTTATTAGTGTGAGCTCAACGACTCTTTTAGCACCATTATTTATTGTGACTTTTACAATGTCCCGGATTTGGCATGCAAGCTGTCCCAGGAGCTTTTGTGTCTTCTCCAAGCACTTTAATCCTCTTATAGCATGTTCTTGCTTCATATAATCCCAAAGAAGGAAGTATATGAAAGAATAGGCCATTTCTCCAAAAGTTCTAATTCTGGCCAGTGGAAGACATTAGGAAACGAAAACCTAAGAAGTTCACAAATAATAGGTGATGTCATTCCCTCTGCTCCTGCAGTGTAGAAGAAGCTTAGAAAGAATAACAGTTCCTAGAATTAACTCTCCATTTGTGGACTCCTGACTTTGAGCAAAGCCAAAGACCACTCCAGAAAGACTAGCATGAAGAATATCACAGCAGCCAGGTGGTGGTGGTGGCGCACACCTTTAACGCCAGCACTGGGGAGGCAGAGGCAGGTGGATCTCTGTGAGTTCAAGGCCATCCTGGTCTACATAGTGAATTACAGAACAGCCAGGGCTATCCATTTCAAAAACAAAGCAAAACAAACAGCAAACAATAAAACAAAGAATATCGCAGCAAACAGCAAAGTGCAAAAGAAAATAGAAAGACTGTATAAATACACAATACACATTTTAAAAAAAAAAAATCATTGCTACCTCCAGAAAGATGAAGATAATATATCATTAAACACCAGGTGCCACTGAAAAGAATACAGAAAGAGAGGGAGCTTCAAAATTTAAAGCCTCAGAGAAGAAATTAAAAATTGAGTTAAAAAAAAAAGGTAAGGTAAAGAGAACAGAAAACGAGCGGGATACAGCTGGGATACAGAGTTAACAAAATGTAACTGATAAGAAAAAAAAAAAAAGAGAGAACAGAAAACAAGGAAAGAAATTACAGAAATAATAGCCAAGAGATCCTAAAGAGATCCTAAAGAAGACTTGCACAAACAGCAAGGTGAAAGTTCATGACTTGGCCACAAAGAGAAGCCTGGAGTTTTCACAAAGAATCAAAAAGACAAGACACTTTGGATTTCTCAGTCATACTAGAGAGCTGAAGGACTGTTGAGAGGCTGGGTGAAAAAAGAGGGAGTAAGCTTAGTGGTAAACATTTGTTGAGTACTTCTATCCAATCCACAACAAATACACATTAGGATGGCTACAACTTAAAAAAATACATTAATTAAGAGTCTGAGGATATGAAGAAATTCAATCCTTCATACACTGCAGGGAGAGTGGAAAACAGTCTGTTGATTCCTCAAAGTAATTAAAAAGAGACTTACAAAACAAGCCACACAAGAAAGGAATTACCAAATGAGCCAGCATTTCCACTTCAGGTTCTACACAAAAGAATGCTAAAACAGGGCTGGGATTTAACTCGATCAGTAGAGTTGCCTAGCACCACAATGGTTGATCTGCAGTATTGCATAAACGGGGTGTGTTGGTGCCCTCCTGGAATAGCATCACTTGGGAGGGAGGCAGAAAAATCAGAAGTTTCAGACCATCTTCAGCTACACAGCAAAGCCAGTCTAGGCTTCATGAGTCCCTCTACTAAAAAACAAAAGGAAGGGCTGGAGAGATGGTTCATCAGTTAAGAGCACTAACTGTTCTGCCACAGGCTCAGGTTCAATTCCCAGCATACACATGGTGGCTCAAAACCACCTGTAACTCCAGTACCAAGGGATTCACCGCCCTCTTCTGAACTTCTCAAGCATCCGGAACACATATACATACACCCCCATACATAAAAATAAATAAAGAAAAAGAAAAAGGAAGTTCTGAACCAGAGCTTGTGGCACACTTGTACAGTCAAGTTCAAGGCATTATTCCCAACAACTAATGTGTGGTGCAAACCAAGTGACCATCAACAGCCAAATTGGGGGGGGGGATTATATATATATATATAACACAGAAAGAAAGGAGCTGGAGATATGGTTCAGCAGTTAAGAGCACTGGTTGTTCTTTGAGAAGACCCAGGCTCAGTTCCCACCACCTAAGTGGTGATTGACAAATGTCTGTAACTCCAGTTCTAGCAAACCTCATGCCCTCTTCTGGATTCGGGGGTACACAGACATACATGCAAGCAAACACCCACATATATATAAAACTTAAAACTAAATCTTTGGGGGGAGAGGTATGTTAGTACATGCCTTTAATCCCAGCTTTAGGGAGATGGCAGCAGGATCTCTGTGAATTAGAGACAGCCTAGTCTATGTATCAAATTCTAGGCCAACGGTTACATAGCGAGACCCTGTCTTAAAAAAGCAAAGTAGGAGTAGGGCAGCACAGAGGAGAAAAAGTGACACATGCTCAACAAACCATAATGACTGGCTAGAAATCACACACACACACACACACACACTCTGTATCTTTTGGCAAAGTTACTCTTGCTAATTTCAATCAGGGTAAAGTGCCCTAGTCACTTCCAACCTGTAGTTTTTCTCTGGCTCCTGGATCAAGACTTTGAGAGTAAGCTCACTCAACTTTTACTACAGACTGTTGGGATGTTCTATTGCTTAAAGTTAATCTTGCTATCTCTTTCTTGCCTTATTTAAAAATTAAACTTACTGTGGATATGAATGATAGAAGCAAACAGTACACCCAGGGGCCAGTGCTGTCTGAGGCTTTGGGTGTTATTGGACCACATCCCCAAAGGAATGGCTGTGACGATTAAAATAGGAGAGAAAGGAGAAGGGTAACTGCCTAGTGCCCAAAGGGAGGAAGGGGAATGGCAAGTTCTTTAATGGTATGGAGTTTTAGTGCAGAGAGACAGCTAGTAATGATGGCCATGCATTATAAATGCACTTAACACCAGTACACTTACAAACAGCCTGAGTCAGCTGGCAGTGGTGGTACACACCTTTGATTCCAGCACTGGAGACACAGAGGCAAGCAATCTCTGTGAGTTCCAGGACGGCCGTGGCTATAATGAAATCCTATTTTCAAAATAAAAACAAACAAACAACCCAACTATATGCATTTTAACACTTAAGGAAAAGGGTAATAAAAACAGGGCCTATAAGCCCACCTTTGAAAGAAAATGACCATTCCTAGGTATGGTCAAGGAGAAGCAGCTCATTGTAGTTATGCGTTCAAACAGAGGCATCTGGAATAATCCAGACTGAACAGAGCATGGGAGGGGGGAAGGGAAAGAGGTCAGTGAGAGAGGAAAAGAGAGGGGAGAGGGCAAGTAGACCAAGAGAAGAGCTGAGGACCAAAAGAGAACATGGGCAAAATGGCAAGTTTATGTAAGAATGAGAAGCTGGGGAAGGGAAACCCCTGGGCTGAAGAGGTTTAAGGTTGGGCAGGATGAGAAGTGCTCGGAAAAACCACAGGTGAGCCTTGACCCTGGTTTCTCTGGGATTTAACAACCTTATGGAAGTTAAGACATAAATATCTCAAGTTTCAGACCAGGCTGGGCTACATAGTAAAGTATGTGTTTATATAGTAAAGTATGAGTTTCAAGCATAACATTCTCCTTTCCACTCCAAAATAAAGCAGTATCTAAACATTAAAATAAAATTAAAAAAAAAAAAAAAAAAAGAACCAGGCATGGTGGCACATGCCTTGATCCCAGCACTCGGGAGGCAGAGTCAGGTGAATCTCTGTGAGTTTGAGGACTGCCTAGTCTACAACCAAGTCCAGGACAACCAAGGCTACACAAAGAAACCCTATCTTAGGGGGTGGGGAGGGAAGGCTCATACACTGAAATTCTATGTTGCTCTCAACTTCTATGATGAGTTCTTGCTTTCTCTGCAGTAAGTATGGTTAAACGAGTTCAGTATCTTTCTAGGAAGAAACAGCACAGCACTTACTCTCTGAGGAAAGGTGGAGTAGAAATATACCACAGAGACAGTGTCTGTAGATCAGAAAGACCCTCATCTGAAATCTGCATTGCCCAAGACTCAGATCTGGAGACTGCGGTCTCCAGAACTGTATATAAATTTATGTTCTTTAAATACCGGGGCTATGGTATTTTAGTACAGCAACCTGTTAAAACAAAAACACGAGAAAACTATTTCCAATTCAGAAGCATGTATCAATCAAATGTATAAAGCAAGGGGCCAGACAGATGGCTCAGCAGAGAACATTGTACTGTTCTTGCAGAAGGCCTAGATGGTTCCCAACACCCACATGAGGTTCACCTCTGGTAGAGATCCAACACCCCGTTGTGGCCACTGCAGGCCACAGAAAGCCGGGCATGGTGGCGCACACCTTCGATCCTATCACTCAGGAGGCAGAGGCAGGTAGAGTCTGTAAGTCTGAGGCCAGCCTGGTCTACAAAACAAGTTCCAGGGCAGCCAGGGATACACAGAAACTCTGTCTTGAAAAAACAGAAAAAGGAGTTCAGAGAGCTGAGATGCAGCTCAATAGCGTGCAAACAGCTCTACATTCCCTTCCCAAGATCTTACCTCCCAAGAGTGCTTGGAAACAAGCAAAATAAGTAATTAAAATCTCAAAAGGTTTGCTTGCTTTCTCACAAAACCAGAGACTGAGCTCCTGAAAAGGAGAGTGCGCAACAAGAGACAATACAGACTCCAGAGGTATAATCACCCATGAAAGATAGACCCCCCAAAAAACAAACAAACAAACAAACAAACAAAAAACCACCTCCCCGGTTAGGGTAGAGGAGGAACAGCAAGAGCCCAGAGCACAAACAAGCAAGGGCAAGAGGTCTAGACTGCATGACCTGTTCTTCAGAAAGACACATAGAGCACTAGAACACACAACAGTCTAATGCCTAATCACCGACAAGTGCATTAAAAAGACCCATTTCCATGGAATAGCAAAGTCATTTAAGAGGAAAAGTATATAACACACCACTTAACAGCTATAACTAGCAGACAGCCAAGAAGATTGTCCTATTTAGGTTTTTATTGCTGTGATAAACACCATGACCAAAAGCAACTTGAGGAGGAAAAGGTTTGTTTTATCTCACATTCCATCATGAACCTGGAGGCTAGAACTAAAACAGAAGCCATCAGCGCTGTTTACAGGCTTGTACCCCATGGCTTGCTCAACCTGCTTTCTTGTACTACCCATGGTTACCTGCCCAGATGTGGTACTGCCAGTGGGCTGGGCCCTTCCACACCAATCATTAATCAAGAAAATGCCACACAGATTGCTTACAAGCCAATCTGATGGAGGCAAGTTTTCAATGGATGTTCCTTCTGCCTACATTAACTCTAGCTCTTGTCAAGTAGACAAAAACTAAGCAGTACAATGACAGTGCTAAACACTGCTGTAACAGCAGCAACAAAGTTAGGATCTACACTGGAAGGACTAGAAGCAGTGGACAGTATTTACTATTTGGATCTCAGGAGGTATGCACCAAGCATAAACTCTTCAAACATGCCTGACAGACTTGTTTTGTTGTTGCTATTTTCTGTTTATTTTTTTTAATGGGCTAAACAGTCCAAAGTATAAACTGTCTTCAAAGAGAGAAAAAGTTGCCAGGTGGTGGCGGCAGCACAAGCCTTTAATCTAGCACTAGGAAGGCTGAAGCAGGTAGATCTCTGTTGAGTTTGAGGCCAGCCTGGTCTACAAAGCAAGTTCCAGGACAGCCAGGGATACAGGAAGAAACCCTGTTTTGAAAAAAAAAAAAAAAAAAAAAAAAAAAGAAAAAGGGGGGATGCAGGGGTGAGAACACCAGTTCATTGGAAGCTGCTACTAGCTATAAACTAGAGAAATGTAAAAGTCTGATATATTTTTAAAACAAGTTGTTGTTTTTTAAATCCCAGCACTCAGGAGGCAGAGACAGGCAGATCTCTGTGAGTTTGAGGCCAGTCTCATCTACATAATGAGTTTCAGGACAGCCAGGGCCAAAGAACCCTGTCTTGAAACAACTCCCCAGCCCACCCAAAAAAGCAGCTCTGGACAAGGAAGTGGCACTAGAACCAGCTACTTTCTGGCTGTGTGAACAAAGACACTTCATCTAACCTGAGCATCCATTCCTCAATTATTAAATAGGAAGCAAATGAATTTTATACTTTCTTCTTGGCTTAACAAGTCCTGAATCTAACATAATAATTAAAGTAGTATGATAGCAATGGTTCAGATTTGGGGCAAATTAAAAACTTTCAAATAAGGGTGAAGAAGGGAGATAGAAGCCAGACTGAAAATTGAATGTTTATATCATTATCTGTCTCCGTCAGTAAGAACTGAGAGTGGGATTACTGGAGCTGCTATTGCTAAAATGGAAAGAAAAGCTGAGCATTGAAAGATTGGCAAAAGCTAGATTGACGACTGAAGAAACAAGACAAGGGTTCATTCATATGAACCTAGCCAGAAAAACTTGAACTAAAGGTATCCAAACTGACATCAGATCACTGAAAATAGGTAACAAAGTCCTGCCCTCCCCACCAAAAACTGACATGAAATGAAATCCACAAGAGTGATGCAATGCTCCCACCAAGAACATCAAAAGTGAAGGGAACAAGAAATCTCCCTAAGGATCTGACTTTTCAGAAATTATAATTTGACATCAGAAAGCACAAAATGAGGAAGAGGCTCTCTTGGAGAGCAAGACTGCTCAGGAACAGGGAGTAAGGACAGGGCCAAAGCAGTTAAAAGAGGCACTGCTGATTTCAAAGTTAAAATAGCACGCAGCTGGGCCTCCTGAGCCACAGGAGACAGAGGCAGGAGGATCTCTGGAGTTGGAGCCAGACTGGTTCCAGCATAGCCAGAGCTACACAGTGAGACCCTGTCCCCCAAAGCAAACAACAATAGCCATGCAGTTTAGCTGTCCATTACTGAATTATTCTCTCAGAGAAAATGGATACAAAGAACTATCCCCTAAAAATAATCAAGGCAGAAAATTCATATGCTTTCATTTTTATTTATTTGTTTGTTTATTTGGTTTTTTCTTTTTCTTTTTTGAAACACGTGTTCTCCATGTAGCCCTGGCTGTCTTGGAACTCCATCTGTAGACCAAGCTGCCTCCAAATTGGAGATCCACCTGCCTCTGTCTCCCAGAGTACTGGGATTACAGGTGTGTGCTACCTCCATCCAGCTGCTTTCATTTTTTGTATGTGTTATCATCTATCACTCCTTACAGGAACAATACTTTTCTCAACAGACATAAATTCTACCCTTACCATAAATCTTAACTTCCTTTCAGTACTGTGATGACAACTAAAGAATGTAAATGTAGCAGTTTTAAAATGTTCATTAAAAATGTAAGAGATGTTGCTCAGAGGTAGAGTGCATGCTTAACACGCTTAAACTAAAAGTCTTGGATTCAATTTCAAACTCACCTGCACACCCCATAGAAGACTGGTTTAGTCTAAAACAGAACAGACCCTCTCAACTGAACAGCATCTAAAATGTATTTGCTTAATCACAAAGGCTGAAGAAATAGCAGAATGAACACTCACCATTCACAACCCCTTATCTTAAAGAGAATAGGAAAGGGATTGCCCTAATTGGCCTTTTTATGGACACTGCATTTATTGAAATCAAAATTATTTACCTGGGGGTAGGGGACCTGCACACTCTACTCACATAAATTTTAAAAGCAGGCCTCACCCTGTTGATGCCAAGGAGGGAGCTAGAGCTACTCCATAACATCCAAGTAAACACTGTCTTTTTGTACAGTTCCAGGCACAACAAAACTGTGCTCACACTACAGACAACTGGCAGCCTAGAGTAGAATCCAGGAACACAAAAGCTAGACTCCAGCCCCTGCTATATCACAAAATCCTCAGAACAACACCTTAATCATTTTAATTCGACTCAGATCCCACTCACTATGTGTGCTTCAAAACACTCAAGTCAGAAGAGACTGAAGACAATGAGATAATCTGTCTACACAAAGGCTTGTTTACCACTTTACCATCAATGTTTGGCATACGGTCAATAAAGACTCAACCTATAAAATTTTGAATTCAAGCCAGGCATGGTAGCACTCACTTTAATCCAAGCACTCAGGAGACAGAGGCGGGTGTATCTCTGTCAGTTGGAGGCCAGCCTGGTCTACAAAATGAGATCAGGACATCAAGGGCTACACAGAGAAACCCTGCCTTGAAAGATAGATAGATAGATAGATAGATAGATAGATAGACAAATAGATAAATAAATGAGCAAACAAACAAATAAATAAATGCATCGTGAGCACCATGTGTGGTGATACACATGCAATTCCAGCACTCAGGAGGCTGGGACAATAGAAGCTCAAGCCACTCTTGGCTATACAGTAAGTTCATAGTCAACTTAGGCTGAACAGCAAGAGATAATCTAATAAAAAGTGATTGTAAAAGAAACCTAAAACTTCAACTAAAAACCGGGGCTAGAGAGATGGCTCAGCGGTTAAGAGCACTGGCTGCTCTTCCAAAAGACCCGGGGTTCACTTCCCAGCAACCCCACATAGCAGCTCTTAATGTGTGTAACTCCAGTTCCAGAGGATTTGGCACCCTCACAGACATACATGCAGGCAAAACACTGATGCACATAAAATAATAATAATAATAATAAATATTTTTAAAAACACTCTAAAAACCTAAACCTTCTTCAGAAATACCCAACAACAATAAAAATTATACCTGTAACTCGTTTGTCAGGTAATTCCAAACACCAACAACTAGTACAAACCCAGGAAAAGATACCAACACTTCTAAGCCAAAAATCATCACATCAAGAATGTAAAATGACTACCTTATAAAGTACAAGCCAGGCAAGGTAAGCCCAGCCCTCCCTACCACCTTAGGAAGGCCATATCAGTCAGAAGGTGATGCACTGTAAGCAAAGACCTTGGCACCTAACTGGATTACATCACTGTCTGGCTATGCTCACTAGCAGCAATCACATCACTTCAGACACAAGAAGCCAGTCAGTCTAACATACTATGAAAATACAGCCACACCGTAAGTTAGTAAACTAGCATTAACAGTAAGGGCCAGGACCACCTACACTTGTCACAGCCACAGTGGGTGATGAATTACTACACATTGGCAGAGCCAACTGAAGCACTTATTCTCAAGCCAACATTTCCTCAGTGTCACCAAAACTGTTCACATAGAACCTGGGCAACCAAGTGACTAAAACTATAGAAGAGTAAATTTCTTTCTTTTCTTTTTAAAGACAGTCTCACACTCTGTAGCCCAGGCTAGCCTGAACTCATTACATACATCAAGCTGGCCTCCAATCTGCTGCCATTCTCCTGACTCTGCCTCCCAGGAGCTGGGATTACAGGCATGCATCAATGTACCCCTTCTAAATGAGCTACTGCTGTTCCTCATTTAAGCAGTGGCAGTGTAATCAAAGCCACAACACTTTAAAGTCCAACAGGCAGGTCTTGACCTAAAGTGACAGAGATTCACTTCTGGGCAAATTTCTTCTCTTTGTATTTGTCTTACCTACAAATTGGGAGATGAGACTAAATCATCACTTCTCAATCTTACAAGTCATTTCTATAATCTAAGAAATATGGAGTTACTAAAGTAAATATGAAATGAAAGTGAGAGCAAATTTAAAGTTGCTCAAAGCCAGACACTTTAACCTCAGCACTCGGGAGGCAGAAGCAGGGCGATCTCTTGTGAGCCTCATATTTAGAGTGATTTCCAGTGAGCTTCTTAAAAAGAGGAAAAAAAAAAGTTGCTAAATACAATGTTCTCTGCTGGAAGACAAATCTGTTTGCTTGTGCCAAATTTTTCAAAGGATATTTATTTCAAAGGATAAATAAAAACCCAAACTAAAAAAGGTCCATAGCACCGTGTTCATGCGGGAGTCATGAGAACACACAGCTCACAAAGGTTTGAGTTATCCTCACATACATCAGGCACTATGCTACATTCAGGATTCTTAATAGCATCAGACACTTGTTTGCTCTGTCAAGGACTCAAACCAAGTAAAATCTGTTGTGGCCTTGATGGAAGATTGCTCATTTAATAATCAAATAAAATGGAATGTGGATTCATTCAGAAACCTTGTAAGACACCACACACCCTTTCCCTGTGGTGTGTAAAACAAGAACAAGTTCCCCAAAGAGAATCCTAGCCAGCCTCTAAAGTAACACACTCTAGCTGACACAAGTTCTAAGTGTGAGAATGGCCCATCAGGGTGACCAGCCTAACAGCTCTTTTCCAAGGCTCTTTTCACAGGCTGTTCTGGCTTATACAGACTCACTGGTATGTTTTTCAATTTCTAAATAAGAAAAAAAAAAGATTCCCAAAGAATTTGACTTATAGCTTGATTTAAAAACAAACAAAACCCACCACCCTAAATCCTTTCCTGGAGAAGTTTAGACTTCCCCGTGTAAACAGGCCACCACTAATGACCACATAGTTTTCAACTTCTGCATATATATAAAGCCTAAGCACCCAAAAGCAAAGCTGAAGAATGGACATAACAGTAGATCACGCCTACCTTTTTCCCACCACCTGTGTTGGGGGTTGGTCTGATGCTATTAGCTATTCTGATGCTAAATACTGGCCTGCAAGATCTGACTGCTGATCACAGTATCTCGTACACCTGGATCTAAGACCTGCCTAAATTATTCCTGTTTAACCAACACACCTGGGCAGGGCAAAGGGGGTAGGTGTGACTAGGGTTGGGAGACTTTGAGGACAGGAGGATCATGGGAAGGAGAGAAGAGAGATAAATCAGAAGAGGAAGGAAGCAGAGAGCCATCAAGAGTGAGCACGGAAAGAAGCACACGGCGGGCACAGATGGAGAAAGTGGCCCAGATGAAGAATAAGCAAGTATTTGTGAACTATGGGTGGGAGGCAGCCTGGATGGGGCTGGGAGATAAAGGTAGTTTAGAGGGCTATTATCTGCCCTGTTCCAGGTGACATAATGCTATTCTAAAATCTATCAGGTGTCTATGTCTTTTATTGATTGTGATAGTGGGTTCGATATACTGCCATAATATTTATAAGGCTAATAATAAACATTATTAGACCACACCATTAAATTATGTGTATGAATGTCTGTTTCCCCCACATCCATCAACATGCAAACATGCTTTCTTTTCTCTTTGAGTAAGACTGGACATTGTTTGGATTTTTTTTTTTTTTATTAAAAGTATGTGTGTGTTGTCTGTGCATCTGAGTGCAGTTGCCTGCTGAGTCCAAAAGAGACTATCAGATGCACTGCAACTGGAATTACAAGCAGTTCTGAGCTGCAATGCAGGTGCTGGGAACTAACCTCCGGTCTTCTGCAAGAACAGTACACACTCTTAAACAGTACACACTCTTAACCAGTGACTCATCTCTCCAGTCCCCCCCCTTTTTTTTTTAATTTTTAAAAGCCACTTACACTTCATTTTTCCTCAAGTGTCTGTTTATTGCCTTTGCTCATTTCTACTGGGCTGGTTAGTGCTTTGTAGTGGTTATTTTTTATAGCATATCACTGCCACATCAGTTAATTACACTGTGGTACTATCTGTATTAGTCATCTTCAAGTGGGGCTCACCCCAGTCACCCTTTTCAGTCCTCATTTTAACCTGCTCTCAATGAAGTTCCCCAAAAGACATACTGGAATGAGAATGTTCTCATCCGCTGGCCTCTCTGTCTGGAGAGCTCCTCTTTTTCTCTATACACTGAAATCACAGGAGCCTTTGGAAGTGCAAGCTGTGTACATTCCCTATCAGTCTTCCAGGTTAACCAGTCCTGAAGAAAAAGTCACCTTTTAGTCACAGCTTCCTCAGCAACTGAAGCAAAGCTTAGTTATGTTTTGTTATGTTTTTCAGTTTTCACACAATACTGATACACTGGCTGGTTCTGTGTGTCAACTTAACACAAGCTAGAGTCATCAGAGAAGAAAGCAATTTGGTTGAGGAAATGCCTCCATTAGATCCAGCTGTAAGGCATTTTCTCAATTAATGATTAATGGGAGAGGGCCTAGCCTATTGTAGGTAGTGCCATCCCTGGGCTGGTGGTCCTGGGTTCCATAAGGCAGGCTGAGCAAGCCATAAAAGGAGCAAGCCAGCAAGCAGCACCCTCCATGGCTTCTGCACCAGTTTCTGCCTCCAGGTCTCCGCCTGTTTAAGTTCTTGTCCTGACTTTCTTTGGTGATAAACAGCAATATAGAACTGTAAGCCCAACAAACCCTTTTCTCCGCAACTTGCTCTCTGGTCATGATGCCTCCTCCCAGCAACAGCAACCCTTACTAAGACAACTGATTAACAGGGCTACAGTTAAGAAGTCACCAGGCCAGCACTCAGAACGCCACTACCTTCCTCCACACTTTCCAGCTCATCACAACCAAAGTTTGAGCTCCAGGAGCTGCGACCATGGGAGCTGTGTTATGTAGGACCTTGCATGTGCAGGAAGTTCTTAAACTTTCTCATGCTTGACACTTGCGGTTACTGAATAAAGTTCATTTACTGATATTTTCTATTAATTCATTTAGTTGAAAACTTTCCCCAAAGAAATAAACCAATTCAACCTCAACAGTGTAATTAACATGTTTTGGGGGACTGGCTATAGGGTTTTTTGTGTTTTTTTTTAGTGAAAGATTGGGAGGAGGACAAAATACAAAAGAGCCACAATAAAACAGACAAAAACAAGGGCCAGCAAGCTCAGAGCATTTCTGCAAACATTATTTTATATTTTGGGGTGTTTATGCATGTGCCACACAGTTCAGAGGATAACCTACAGGTGTTTGCTCTCTCTTATGGCAGGCATGGTGCATGGGGTTATCTGCTGAGCCATCTCACTTGCCTCAAAAGATCATTCCTAAGTTTGCACAACCAATCAGTATGAACCAGTAACACAGAAACCTCTCATCACTGAAGATCGGACAGGGCACTCATTTGTGAAGTAGTGTTCATTAGGGATGGGTAGATAAACAAATGTGACACAGAAACATACAATGGGATATAGCAAACTGAAAAAGAAAGTAAATTTTGGAACAAGCTACATTGTAGATAAACAGTGGTGACAAAAGGCTTCAAGCTAGTCACAAAGCACAACTGTATCCCATTCACATGTGGTACTCAGAATTGTTGCCTGTGGCAGTGTAGAGGAGAATAAGGAGCCCAGTGAGCACTGAGTTGTAGCTTGGAAAAGTAAAGTTTCTAGCGCTATATGCCAGTTACGGTTACATAACATTTGAAAGCATTTAATCTCCTCTTAGTAGTAAAGTGAAGAACTGAAGAAACTGAAAACAATTCCTCCAAGATCTATAAGAAAAATGAGGTCACATAGCATACTGCTATTCCCCAGAAGAGTGGAAAAGTAATAAAACAGATACAGAAGGACCACAACTAACCAGCAAACATGAACAATGTAAGAACTATGGAGGCTTGGCATGCACAGTTGTTATGGTTAAGAACTCCAGGAGGAGCAGGGCATGGTGGTGCATGCCTTTAATCCCAGCACTCAGGGAGGCAAAGGCAGGCAGACCTCCGAGTTCATGGCCAACCTGGTCTATAAAGCAAGTCAGGGACAGCCTGAAGAACTACAGGGACTACATAGAGAAACCATGTCTCGGAGGGGGGAAAAATCCATGAGGGTGCCTGTAATGGGGGCTTCACCAAGTCCTAAGAGTGAAAACCGCTCTGCTTCTGCCAGGGATGGGAAAAGGAGCCATCTGAAATATATGTTTCTAGGGACACAGACTCACCAAACTAAGACCTAGTCCCAAAGACAACAGAATGATTTCCATTTTCCTGAAACATACACTGATAAAGGCCTAAGATTCCTTGCAGTTCCTTTTCCCAGCACATCATGCCCAACTTTCAGCAAGAACAATCACAAAGCCACTAAAAGCAAAAAAAAAAAAAAATTTAAGTCCTAAAGACATAGTAGAAAATGGTAGACAGCATGCAGTAGCAGGAATAAATGATGGCAGGGGAAGGAAACTCTACAACATAGAAAGAGCAGTGGTGGTAGCACATGCTCCCATTCCAGCACTCTGGAGGCAGGGGCAGAGGGATCTCAGTGAGTTCAAGCCCAGCCTGATCTACATAGCAGGACAGACAGGGCTACACAAAAGAGACTATCTCATTAAAGGACAGCAAACATCATGAATCTTTTCTATCACTGGACATAACAGCAAATTAATGAATGTGATAAAGAAGAAAAAGCTGGGAGCTGGAGAGATGGCTCAGAGGTTAACAACACTGGCTGCTCTTCCAAAGGTCCTGAGTTCAATTCCCAGCAACTATCTAAAATGAGCTCTGGTACCCCCTTCTGGCATGCAGGCAGAACACTATACATAATAAATAAATAAATAAATATTTAAAAAATAATTACAAAAGCTAAAGAAATTCATCTCTGATAGGGAGGAATTTCTAAAAAAAATGAAAAGCTTGAGATGACTCAGCACGTAAAGGTGCTTGCTGCCAAACCCAGCAACCTGAGCTCCATCCCCAAAACTACAGGATGGAAGAAAAGAAATGACAACTTGTTCATGAGACTTCCAGACTCATGCCATGTGTGCACACATGCACAGTATACATACATACATACATATATACATACATACATACATACATACATATATATATATATACATACATACATACATACATTCCAAGAAGTACTCCCAATCAGCAGAGAATAAACCTAACATAAAAACAAGATAGTTAAATACATTTGCTTGGCCTAGCCAATTGGGACACAGGAACTAAAACTGTGCCAGGCAGGAATGACCATCTTGAATTGCAATGCTGGTTGACAAAATGAGAAGATTCTCACAGGACCGCTATCTACACACCCCAAAATTTCACTATGCTCAGCTCCACAAAGGCACTGGACACTGCTGTAGTCTTTGCTAAGGTATGACTTGCTCAGAGAACACTAGCAGGAGATCCCTTAACACTTGCTATCTTAGCATTTCTATTGCTGCTATGAAACACCATGACCAAAACAATTTGAGGAGGAAAAGGTTTTCTTTGGCTTATACTTCAATATCACTATTTATTGTCAAAAGAAGTCAGGGCAGGGCAGAGACCACAGAGGGGTGCTGCTTACTGGCTTGCCCAGCCTTTGGGGGTGGAGGGGGTAAAGGGGTGTTTTTTTCCAAGACAGGGTTTCTCCCTGTAGCCCTGGCGGCCTCAAACAGAGATTTGCCTGCGTCTGTGTGCAGCACCAACTTCTGGTTTCAGACTTCTTTCTTATAGAACCCAGGACCATCATCCCAAGGATAGCACTACCCACAATGGGCTGGGTGCTCCCCCATCAGTCACTAATTAAGAAAATGCCCTAGCCAGGCACAGGGCACACTCCTGTAAACCCCAAGCACTGGGGGAGGCAAAGGCAGGCAGATCTTTGAGTTTGAGACGAGCCTGGTCTACAAAGTGAGTCCAGGGTAGCCAAGGCTACACAGAAAAATCGTCTCAAAAAAAAAAAATAGGTGGTGGTGGGGGAGAAAAGAAGGAAGAAAATGCCCTGCAAGTTTGCCTACAGCTCAATCTTATAGAAGTGTTTTTTTCCTCTTTTTTTTGTTTTGTTTGGTTTTGGTTTGGTTTTGGTTTTTTTTGAGACAGGGTTTCTCTGTGTAGCCCTGGTTATCCTGGGACTAGCTCACCACTACCACCCAGCTCTGAAAGCATTTTCTTAATTGAGGTTTCCTCCTCTCAGATGGCTTTAGCTTGTGTCAACCTGACATAAAACTATCCAGCACACTTTCTGAACATGTGCAGATAGCATCTGGTCATTCTTGTCAAAACTAGAGCATAACAAAAAAAAAAAAAAAAAGGAAAGAAAGAAAGAGAGAGAGAGAGAGAGAGAAAGAAAGGAAAGAAAAGAAAAGAAAACAAGAGAAAGACATGACAAAAGCTCAAGGGTGAAGAGTTGAGGCCAGTGAAGACCCAGAGACCTCGACTGCAAAGCCAACTGGTGTTCTTTCTTACCTACAGAATGCACAGCATATGGCTACATGGCTAAAACAACATGCCACAGATTCACTCTTAGAGAAGAGACTCCCAATAAAGAACCAGCAGACTTGATGAAGAACCAAACAATATATTAAAATAAAATCCATGATGAAGGCTGAGAATACAGCTCAACCATAAAGGGCAACAGGGGCAAAAGAAACTCAAATCAGTTAAAAAAAAATTGTGTGTGTGTGTGTGTGTGTGTGGTGCCATAAACCTTTAATCCAAGAACTCAAGAGGCAAAGCCAGGCAGATCAGAGATACAGGTCAGCCTGGTCTACAGAATGAGTTCTAGGACAACCGGGGCTACACAGGGAAACCTTGTCAGAATTAAAGAGAGAGTGAAGGGAGAGAGGGGAAAGGAGAGAGGGGAAGGGAGAGAGACAGAGAGAGACAGACAGAGAGAAAGAGAGAGATTCAAGTCAGTTGGTGGATGAAATTCAGGGTGGACAAAACTGGATCATTAAAAACAAAGATGGGCCAGGTGGTGGTGGCACATGCCTTTAATCCCAGCACTTGGAAGGCAGAGGCAGGCAAATCTTAGCTCTAGATCAGCCTAGTCAACAAGGTTAAGTTCCAGGATAACCAAGGCTATACAGAGAAACTCTGTCTCAAAAAAACAAAACAAAACAAAACAAAAAAGAACAAAGGTGGAACTGAACAAAATAATAGACGGTGACAAAGATAAAAACACAGAAAACATGAAAGAGCATGGAAAGCTGGGCATGTTGGTGCAACAGTGCAACCTGCATCAAGAGAATCCAGTTTTGGCAGGAGGCTGAGGCAGGAGGATCCAGTTTTAGGCTATCTTAAAAACACAAGAAGGCCTGTCTTAGTGCTAAAAAGTCAAGTTCCATGGACCAACAAAAGTAGTATAACCTAATAGCCCCAAAACAGAAATGATAAACTAGCCATACAACAGACTCAAAGGAAGTACAGGACTGGGCGATAGCTCAAATGGTGAACTGCCTGCCATACAAGTATTAGGATCCAAGTTCAAAGTGCCTATTACCCTACAACTGGAGCGGTAAAGACAGAAATATGCCTGCGGCTGGTGGGCCAGCTAGTCGGGCTCAGTTGGTGGGGAAGCAATTGAGGAAAACATCCAGAGCCAGCCTGACCTTCACATACAAGTGCACACATGTGTGTACATGCACACAAGGAAAGCAAAGTGCTGATTCTGATTCAAGCTAAAATATGGGAGAACCTTGAAACATGCTAAAAGAAGCCAGTCACAAACGACTACTGTACAACTACTCACAAGAAAGGTCCACACCACACAGGAGATAATGAAAATGGTCTTAATTTATTTTTTTAAATATTTATTTTTTTGTATATGAGTGCTTTGTTTTCATGCACACCAGAAGAAAGAATCAGATGCCAATACAGATAGTTGTGAGCTGCCATGTGGTTACTGGGAATTGAACTCGGGTCCTCTGGAAGGGCAGCCAGCGCTCTTAACCACCAAGCCATTTCTCCAGCCCAAATAGTCTTAATTTAGATTGTGATCACACAATTCTGTGGAATATTAAAGTCTATTAAATTACAGTTTACATAATGTTATATTTTGCATTGTTTGTGAGATCAGATTTCATGTAGCCCAGGCTGGTCTTGAACTCAATGAGTAGCAATGATGACCTTGAACACTCCGCCTGCCACAATACTAATATTTTTGGTTTGGAGCTGATATTTTTAAGACCTCTGAGATGTAAGTCACCAAACTGGTAAATATAAAATGGTCTGACAATCCAAAGAGCCATCCAGGACCATTTGAAAACAGTTTGCACTACCTCCTAAAATTGAAGCTGGACATGTCCCAATAGCCTCAACTCTCCAGTCTTGCCCTGGAGACACACTTTCGCAATTTGTGTCTGAATTGTTGACAGCAGTTTTCTCTTACTGGAAACAATCCTACTTTCTGACAACAGGACAAAGAATAAAATGCAACACATTCAATCCGAAATATAACACAGAGGCAAAGTGGAATGAACTCGAGCTGTATGAATGATTGTGGACACACCTCACTAGCTGCCTTCCCAGCTACTAGCAGTAATCTTTCTCACACACACACACCACCTCTGTAGCCCACAAGCCCTGTTAAAGGAAGCACTCTGCAATTAACTCTCAATGCAGATACCCCCTACCCCCCACAGAAGCCCTTCACATTCCAGCTTCAAACTTCAACCTTTCTCCTCTCTTCACACCCTTCTCACCAACTCCTTATTCTCACCCCCCTTTCCGTTTCCCTGGGGAAAATGTGGGCAGTAAAGAAAATACTCACGTTCCCACTGCCCACCCACCCCATTCCACTCTACCTTTCCCACCAAGAAGGAACAAAGGCCAGCTCTCCACGTAAACACTTAGCTCAGTGCTAGTGTCTACCCTGGACTAAGGGAATGGGAAGGGCCCGCAGAGTGTGGCTTCTCCTGCTTCAAGTTATTTCTCCTGCACAGTAGCACTTCTTCAGGCACACTGTAGCTGTCTGATTGAGGAATATGCCCCCCAAAGGCTCTTGTTTGGATACTTGGTCCCCAGTGGTAGAACTGTTTGGGAAGCAGTAGGAGGTCTGCCTTTAGAGGAGTTATGTCCCTAGTAGTGAGCTTTGAGGTTTCAAAGACTCCGGCCATCCAATGTGCTTCCTCTCTACAGATCTAACCTCTCAGCTACTGTTCCACTGCCACCGCCTGCCTGCCTACTGCCATGCTCCCCACCACAACAGCAATGGACTTGTATCCCAAAAACTGTAAGCTCCAAATAAACCCGCCCCTCCATGAATTGCCTTGGTCATACTGTTTTATCAGAGCAACAGAAACACAGCAAACGTTAACATACACACTAAAGCACCTAAGGCACACTAAGACACCAATTTCCGACTTTACCCATTTTAGTAAACTCTTTGGCATATTCACGCCTTCTACCCCAGGCCAAGTTCCCAAAAGAGTGCACTGTCTACTCTATGTCTATCCAGGTTTCTCACACTTCCTTGTGAGAACTGCTCATCAAGATCATTCATGGCTTCTATGCCACCAAAACCAAGAGAGAGCTCAAGCTCTCATCAGGCCTGACTTTAAAAGCCCCAGCATCCATAGCAGGTTCCCACCAGCCCTCACAGCCACTGCCCTTACCTGGTTCTGCGCACTTGCTCAACATAGCCTGCTATGCCGTCTAAAGACAGACGATTTACACTGATGTGCTGCCCAGCCCTCCCTCCTCTAAACTAAATGCTGTGTGCTCAAAGTGTCCCAAATCTAAATCCAACTCCTGATGTGGCCTTTTCCTCTTCCTGCAGCAAGCAGAAGTTCCTATTGTCACCCTTTACTTCTCTTACACCCACATTCAGTCTGCCAGCAAATCTCATCTACTCTTGCTCCAAGAAGGATCCAGACTCCAACCACTTCTCAATGCCACTCCTGGTCCCCTTCAGACCAAGCTACCATGACTGCTCTGCTGGATCACTGCCACGGCCTTCTAAAGCCGTTCCTGACAGCTGCACAGGGACAGCTATTCTTAACTTAGTTGCAATGGGATCGTTCAGAAACCAGACCATGTCTCACCTCTGGCTCAAAACAGACCTATTTTACCACTTTCCCTAGGGCTCTTCCCTCCAACACAACAAGCATAACCCCCTTCGTAGTACCTCAAGTGTGCTGGACTCTACCTATAATGATGCTTCTACGTACCCATGGCCTCTTGCCTTGAGCTTTCACTTTCTAGACAAAGGGTCCTTCTCTGGTAGGCCTAACCTGAGCACTGCCTTTCAAAGAGAAAACAGCCCACCCTTTCCCTCCCCTGCTGGCTCCTATCAGTAACCATATGGCTACTATTTCATTTATTATCTGTGGACTGTCTGCCTGACACTTAAGTCACACACTGCATGAGAACAGGAACATTATTAAGACAGTAAGTACTCAAACATCTGGAAAACAAAATGGATCTTGAGAACAATGTTAAAAGATGTCACAGAATAAAAGATTCAATTTATATGTTATAATGGTATGGAAATATTAAGTCACATAATATAAAGAGACATTCACAGATAGCAACATAGAAGTAAAGGAATAAAATGCCTTGAACAGGTCTGAGAGAAGGTGGTCAGGGAGGACAGACAGGACCAAAGTAGTAACAATACTTTCTAAAACTGGCTAGTGCCAGTGTAACTTTCAGTTCTAATTTTTCTTATCTGTACCCATAATAACATACACTCTTTGAATGTATGAACTCATCAGACGTAAAAATAATAAAAACTCTAGGCAGCTAATGCCTTTAATTTGAGGATTCATGGATTTCTGAAACTGAAACCAGCCTGGTCTACAGAGAGTTCTAGGACATCCAGGGTTACACAAAGAAACCCTGTCTCAAAAAAAAAAAAAAAAAAAGAGAAAGAGAGAGAGACTGAGACAGACTGCATCATCTGTAGACATACACCGATCCTTCAAGGTTCATGTATATATCCACAAAGTGTTGAAGGACATACAGCCCAGCCAGGCAGTGGTGGTACACACCTTTAAATCCAGCACTCAGGAGGCAAAGGCAGGCGGATCACTGAATTTGAGGCCAGCCTGGTCTACAAAGCGAGTACCAGGACAGCCAAGGCTACACAGAAACCTTTGCTGCAAGAAAAAAAAGAAAAAAGAAAAACATATATACAGCTCTACAGCACACAGGAAAAACCACAGCAAAGACAGCTATGTTTCTATCATTCTGAGAGTCAGTAAGAAAGGGACTGTAAATTTTCTCTTTTATTTGTGTGTGTGTGCCTCTGTGGGTTTGTCCATACATACCAGTACAGTGCCTGCAGAGGAAGGGGTGTAACATCACCTGTAATGGGAGTTGCAGGTGAGCTACCTGCTTACAGGTGGTAGGAATGAAGAGCCACTCATCCATCCCCAAAACAGATTTTAAAGATACACTTTTAAAAACATTTATTTATTTGTTTGTTTGTTTATTTATTTATTTATTTAATGTATGAGTGCTCTATTTGCATGTATACCTGATGCCAGAAGAGGGCATCAGATTCCAGTATAGATGGTTGCGAGCCACCATGCAGTTACTGGGAATTGAACTCAGGACCTCTGGAAGAATAAATAGTGCCCTTATCCACTGAGCCATCTCTCTAGCCCAAAGATAAATGTTTTAGAAATCATACTTCAAAATCTCAAATGTATGCCTTCTCAGCCAGAGAAAAGATGTTACATTTATATGTGTTTATCTACATGTAAAATAAACATGTAACACAATCACAGTTTAAAGAAAAAAAAAAAAAAACCTCTGATATAAATTCTCCAAAATTTCCCTCAACAAAAATCCCCAGCAGCCAGAACTTCTCCAGAGCCTCTGGTTGGCCAGAACATGTATCTCCCCTTAGGGTTCTCACTGGCCTAGAAGAGCTGTTTCTGAACACAGCTCTACTGTCAGAACAGTAATGAAAATTATGTAAGTATAACTGTACTCAGGAACTGTACTGAAGCCAACACTATTCATTCACAGACAGGGAACAGAGAGGAAGACCAGTATTAGATTCACACAGCTGGAAAACTGTATGTGCTGTTTTAAGGCCACTCAAGACCACTACCTTAGGCTTGTACATTCTTGACCACAAAACTTTCTGACCTGAGGACAGATGGCAAGCCCTACATGAGCAGCAAAGTACTATAACCATGGCAGGTGCCAAATGCATAGGTGCTGAGCCCACCTGAAAGTTAACCTCAATCAGAAAGGCCTATACCCAGCTCCTCAAGAAGCCAAGGCAAGAGTGTTACAAGTCTGAGGCTAGCATGGGCTTCATAGCGAGAGCCTACCTAAATGAATAAAAAGTAATTTAGTCTAGAATATGTTATCTTCAAGAAAACACCTTGTTGCCGCTTAGCTGTCTGGCCAAAACCAAGTGAGAGTACTAAGCGCTCTAAAAAACAGTCAGCACCAACTAGCTGTAAGGTTTAAGTAATCCAAAACTTCCACTGGGGCAAATCCAGCTCTGCCAAACTCATGATGTACAGATGTCCTGGTTAGGCATAGAACTAGAATCCTCTACATGCTTCTCCAAATGCCTTCTTAATCGCCACTCCAACTAGAATCCAGAAGAGTGTCTAAACTCTCAGAACCTGAAATAAACTGATCACTCTTCTAACTATCTTCCTTTCCAGTAAAGGGGGAAAGGAATTTCTTAAAAACTAATGAAAGGTGCTTGCTTTGGCAGCACATACACTAAAACTGGAACA